>NC_090446.1:249024881-249332127 GCF_031143425.1 Pleurodeles waltl
GATGTGATTTTTATGCTATAGGGCTAATGACACATTCATTGAACATTACATAGGTGAAACCAATGGCACCAGTGATTACTCTGATGACAAAATGCGTTTTGTTGTCTCTTCTATGTAAGTGTTTTGCTGAAAGCATGTCTTGTTGCTCTGAGAATGCATATGTGTTTGACTGTCCAATATTTGCTTGAAAAATCAGGATGTATTAATTCATATAATGGTTTCATGCATTGTGCATAATCTGGAATGTAAGTTCTGCCAAAGTTTAAAAAGCCCAATAACGACTGGAGCTTTTCGATAGTGTTCAGTAGATGCAACTGTGTGCACTTTTCTAGAAATTTGAGCAATAGGCTCTTGACTTCGTCTGATAACTTGAGTCCCAAGAAAAGGACACTAAGGGGGTCATTCTGACCCCGGCCGGCGGCGGAAGCCGCCGGCCTGGCGGGGACCGCCAGAATACCCTTACGCGGTCAAAAGACCGCCGCGGCTATTCTGGGTTTCCCGCTGGGCTGGCGGGCGACCGCCAGAAGGCCGCCCGCCAGCCCAGCGGGAAACACCCTTCCATGAGGATGCCGGCTCCGAATGGAGCCGGCGGAGTGGAAGGGGTGCGACGGGTGCAGTTGCACCCGACGCGATTTTCAGTGTCTGCATGGCAGACACTGAAAATCTTTGTGGGGCCCTGTTACGGGGGCCCCACGACACCCCATACCGCCATTCTGTTCCCGGCGGCCAAAACCGCCAGGAACAGGAAGGCGGTATGGGGGTCGGAATCCCCATGGCGGCGCAGCAAGCTGCGCCGCCATGGAGGATTCCCCAGGGCAGCGGGAAACCGGCGGTACACCACCGGTTTTCCGTTTCTGACCGCGGCTGTACCGCCGCGGTCAGAATGCCCATGGGAGCACCGCCAGCCTGTTGGCGGTGCTCCCGCGGTCGTTGGCCCTGCCGGATTTTACCGCCAGGGTCAGAATGACCCCCTAAGTAATGCTATCTTTGCTTTTTTTTAATTACATTTGTAGTCTATTTAGGCAAATCCCACAACAATGCAGCTCACCCATCTTATACGTTGAGCGAGATCATCATCCGTAAGGTAGATTCCATCTATGTAGGACAACGCCTCAGGGTCAATGTCATGTACAATTGAAGTAACAAGAACTAAAAAGAATCCTAGACTGTTTTTATGCCCCTGGGGGAGTCAGCAAAACTTTTTTTGCAAGTCTAAACTGCCAAAACATGTTAAATCCCTACTTTTAGGTCCTATATTTTGGCATAAATAGACTTTGGAAGTATCCAAGATTGTTTTGTATTTTTTGCACACTATATTGTTAAGAAGTGCTGAACTGTGTGCATTTTGAATGGCGAATGTGCATGTATGGCACATGTGTTCCCAAAAATAAAGGTACTTTATTTTAGTGACACAAGGCCAAAGATATCGTAGAGGCAATACTCCTTCTGGAGGTAAGTATTATACACAATATATACGCTAGTAACCAAAGTCAGGTAAGTAAACAATCATGGAATAGTGTAAACAGTAGAAAATACAATAGATTGCAATGGGCCTATGGGCAACACAAACCATATACTAAGAAAGTGGAATGTAATCACAAATTCCCCCCTAGGCAAGTGTAGTGTGTAGAGGGACGCTGGGAGTGTAAGAAAACACCAAAGGTAAGTAATGTACCCATCCCAGAGCCCAGGAAAGTACGAGTAAAGTACTGCAAGTTTCCTCAGGACACACTACAAGTCATGATAAGAGATTTTGCAAGAACCAAACAAGACTGAAATCAACAACCAGTGGATTCCTGGACCTGAAGACCTGTGAAGAGAGGAGACGAAGTCCAGAAGTCGCATAAGATTCCAGGAAGGACAGGGGCCCCTGTCAACCTAGAAGATGGTGCAAAAGTGGATTCTCCTGGAAGAAGAAGAGTACAGAAGAGCACCAAAGAAGATGGCTGTGGGTTCCTGCTTAGTGCAGTAGATGTCCCACATCGAGCTGTTGGATGCAGGCTGTCTGCATCGCTGGATTCTGCCAACAAGCCTTGGTTAACGCAAGTAAGTAGTTGGTGTCAAAATGAGCTGCCTAGACCCAGGGAGGACCTAGGGGTCTCAACTTGGACTCGAGGAGACAAAGGGGGGCTCTCAGCACTTCAGAGACCCCACAGAAGACAAGACAGCACCCAGAGGATTACCACAACATGGGACAAAGAAGATGCAAAGTGCGGTCACCGCAGCACAACAAAGGAAGGTCCCACTCCGTTGAAGAACAACTCAGCGAGTTGTACGTCGCAGGATGGAGTGCTGGGGACTTAGGCTACACTGTGCACAAGGGATTCTTGGAAGAAGTGCACAGATGCCCAAGGGGCTGGAGATGACGCAGCACACAGGGGTACAATCGCAGCAAGGGAAGGCAAGTTCTTACCTCCACCAAATTTGGACAGCTGGACCTTAGGACAGTCAGGGTCATGTTGGTCCACCACCTGTGTTTCAGGGAACAAGCTCATCATCAAGACAGGAGTCCCATAGTACCATTTGTCATCAAAGAAGCGGTGACTGCAGTAGTAGGGAAGTGACTCCATAACTCCATGGGAGATTCCTTCGGTTCTTCTGGTGCAGGATGAAGACAGGCAGTCCTCAGAGCATGCGCTCCTTGGAAACTATTGCAAATACTGTCTGGAGCTAAAGTTGCAGGTCACAGGAGTCATCCTGGATGCTTTGTTGCATTCCTAAAGCAGTCTGCGGTTGATCTGACCGTCAGAAGCTGAAGCAGAGGATTCAGAGGATTCCTGGAGGAGTCTTGCAAGCTGAATCTGAGGAAACACCCAGAGGAGAGACCCTAAATAGCCCTGAGAGGGGGATTGGCTACCTACCCAGGTATGCACCTATCAGAAGGGGTCTCTGATGTAATCTGCTGGCACTGGCCACTGAGAAGTCTCCAGAGTGTCTCCACACCTTGGAATCCAAGATGGCTGATGCCAGGGACACACTGGAGGAGGTCTGGGTACCACCCCTGGGATGGTGATTGACAGGGGAATGGTCGCTCCCCTTTCCTTTGTCTAGTTTCCCACCAGAGGAGAGACTGGGGGTCCCTGTACAGGTGTAAACTGGCTTATGCAAGGAGGGCTCCATCTGTGGCCTTCAAAGCATTTCCAGAGGCTCTAGGAGGCTACCCCTCCAAAGCCTGTAACACCTTTTCCAAAAGAGAGAGGGTGTAACACCCTCCTCCCAAAGGAAATGCATTGTTCTACCTTCCTGGGATTGAGCTGCTCAGACCCCAGGAGGGCAGAAACCTGTCTGTGAGGTGGCAGCAGCTGGGGCTACAATGGAAACCTCAGAGAGCTGGTTTGGCAGTACTGGGGGCACATGGTGGAGCCCCCAGGATGCATGGGATTGGCCCCCAATACCAGATTTAGAAATGGTGGGACAATACCATGATCTTAGACACCTCACATGGCCATACATGGAGTTACCATTCTGAAGCTACATATATGTATTGACCTATATGTAGTGCACTTGTGTAATGGTATTCCTGCACTCAAGAAGTCCGGGGAATTGGCCCTGGACAGCGTGGGGGCAACTTTGCCAGTGCAAAGGTGCCCTCATACTTAGTAATTTGCACCTAGCCTTCAGTAAATGAAGGTTAGACATATAGGTGACTTATACGTTATTTAAGTGCAGTGAAAATGGCTGTGAAATAGTTTGGGCACTATTTCACTCAGGCTGAAGTGGAAGTCCTGAAGAAAGGTTTGTTTGAGCTCCCTATAGGTGGCAAAAGAAATGCTGCAACCCATAAGGATCTCCTAGAACCCCAATGCCCTGGGTATCTAGGTACCATATACTAGGGACATATAAGGGGGTCCAGTGTGCCAAGTGGAATTGGAATATGAAGTCCCTAAACTATAGTGACTAATTTGGTAAGTAGAGAGAGCATAAGCACTGGAGATCTGGTTAGCAGAACTTCAGTGACACAGTTAAGCATAGTGATAACACACACATTAGGCCACAAACTATGACCACTGGGGTCCTGGCTATCCGGATCCCAGAGAGAAGGGCAAAAAAAACTGACAAACAGTCAGAAATTGGGGGTAACATGCCAAGAAAGATGGTGTTTTCCTACAATACTGATGAAATGTATTAGGGTTCACATCAACTGCTGGAACATTGACCCAAGAATAAAATGTTTCATTTCTATAAGCTAAAACAAAGGTAACAGGACAACTGGGGCTGTAAGGCCATTAGCTAAAAAATGAGCAGTAAGGGGAGGTTGCATGTTTACTACAATTCCTACCCGTTGTCCTTTTGCTATGGTAAATGTACATGTTCAGAGATAAGGACACAAAATGGGGAATTATCCTCTTGGAACAACCTACAGCATCAAATAGGTATTACCTCTTAGCTGAGGAAGAAACTCTCAATACCATGGATGTCTCTGTATATATTTTTGTGGTGCCTTTAGCATGTAGTAAGACAGATTTATTCAGCGGGATCTGAAAATCATGCCTGGCCAAACGTTGGTGGTGCAATGTAGTGTTGGCTCTCATTATACCCATGAGGCTGCTGGATTTGGGCTGCAGCATCACCTGAATTGTGGGGAACTGAGTCTGAGCCCACACCATGTCACAACTGTCAACCTAATCCATTTCAGGCCAGCTACCAGAACCTCACCTCTGCCCAAGAGCAGGCATGATTTGTGACAACCGGGCACATGACATTGTGACTTCTCAAGGAAATTGTGGTGGATCAGATCTCATCATTTTCTCTCAGTTACATTTGTCTAACATATGCAAAGACAAACAGAAGCAGGCAATTATTCAATAAGATTTATTGAATCCACTGCGTCTCAGATAAAATAATGTGAAATGCAATAATTATGATGATGAAATATACAAGAAGCCAAATAGTCACAAGAAAAGTGAAACACAAGAAAAGTCACAATGCAAGATGAAGACAATATCTCCCATACCTGAGAATAATAGTAGTGAAGGAGCCTGTCATCTATATAGACCCCCATCCCCATGTTGGCCAGCAGTCTCAGCAAGCAGCTCTAGCAAAGTCAGACAGCAAATGAAGACGCTCATCTGGCTGGAACCTCCCTCTTTCGTGCAGGGGACAGAGAGATGTTTTATATTAAAACAGCAAGGGGCATATTTATACTCCGTCTGCGCTGATTGTGCGTCAAACATTTTGACGCACAATCAGCGCAAACATTGCCCCGTATTCAAACTTTGACGCCCGAGCCCGCAGACGACAAAATTCCGCCGTGTGCATAATTTTTTGGATGCAGCAACCTGCCTTGCGTTAATTATATGCAAGGTAGGCATTCCCATCCAAAAAATGGCTTAAACGGCCGTGCGTCGTATTTATGCTTTCGGCCAAAAATGACGCACGGCCGGGAGGCGGAGCCAGAAAATTACGCACAGCCCAATTTGCGTCAAAAATTAACGCCTGGGTCAGGGCAGGCGTTAAAATGGGGCAAACACACCTGTATTTAATCAGAACACACAGAACAAACAGCAGAGCAGCAGAGCAGCAACAGGGAGACATGGAGGTGATACTAACCCAGCGTGCATGCAGACGCAGAGCCCAGCAGCAACAACAGCAGCTACAACAACACCAGCAGGGACCCCAAAGGCAGCGCAGAAGGCAGGAGAGGGTATTCCACCCAAGAACAACCCTTCTGGGCCTCAGGGAACACGACATCATACAGAGGTACCGGTTGAACTGGCAGGCCATTCAGCAGCTGCTGCAAAACATTGAACAGCAGTTGGCCCCCACTTTGGTAACACCCCACACCATCCCGACAGAAACAAAGCTGCTTGCCGTACTTCATATGCTGGCAAGTGGCTCTTTTCAAACAACTGGTGCCCTGGTTGGCGGAATATCACAACCATCATTCTCAGCCTTTTTGCCCAAAGTAGTGGATGCCATCATTCGACTGACACCCCGCCACATCTGCTTCCCTAACACACTGCAGAAGCAGCAGGAAACTAAACAGGGGCTCTACGCAATCAGTGGCTTCCCACACGTCCTTGGTGCAATCGACTGCACACATGTACGCCTTGTGCCACCTGCTGCAACTGAACACCTCTACTGCAACAGGAAGCACACACATTCCATCAACGTGCATGCCATTGTCGATCACCGGGAATTGATCACCAACATCGTGGCTAAATATCCTGGGAGTGTACAAGACTCATACATCTTCCGTCACTGCCCCATCAATGAACACTTCCAGGATGGACGGTATGGCAATGGACAACTTGTTGGTAAGTACAAAAACCTACATATATATATACACTGCACAGCAACCCTCTAGGACACACAACACATACACCACAACAGCAACATGTCGACAGGAACACACTGAGGTCATGACATCGCTAGACATGTTTCTTAAGTCACCATTGAACCTGTCACACATCGGAATTTACTGTACAGCCTAATGTGAAGACGTCAATGAGTGTGGTTGCCGAAATGTCACCTTGCAAATTGTAAGTGTCCCAATGACCTTTACATTAATACATTGCCTAAGTCTAAAGGTATGGGATGTCCAGGGTACTTTGATATGAACGTGTTAACAACACTTTCAATTTTAACTGTGCATGGAACTATCATCTCACCCCCAGTGAAGACACACGGACACCTGTATCACAAGTCACAATGCTAGGGATGGCACACTGTACTGCAAATCCCAAAACATTATGCTGACAAACGGTTAGCAGACAACCACTTGTTCAGCCAAGGAAACAACACAATGCAGATGGTATAGCCTACAAGCATAGGATGTCACATTTATACACAAAAGAGTCACAGACAACACAAGACAACTACTGCCATTAAAGGTCTTTTCAATAGTGCCATCTACATCAACATGATCTCATTCATTTTCTCTTGCAGCTGATCAGGGGTATGGCATCCAGCCATGGATTATGACACCATTTGGCAACCCGAGTACAGCTGCAGAACGTGCATACAACGAGGCCCATAGGAGGACACGCAGAATTGTGGAGCAGACCTTCGGCATCCTCAAGTCAGGTTCCACTGCCTCGACATCACTGGTGGAAGCCTCCGATATATTCCTCCGAAATGGTCTGTAGGATCATCCTCACATGTTCAATATTGCACAACATTTGTATCAGAAGAAACATTCCCCTCCTGGAACCAGAGCCCCACATGCCTGAAGAGGAGGAAGAGGAGGATGCTGGCCTGCAACAGGAGGAGGAACCACAAAACACAGCTGCTGGTATACGCAGGCGGCAACAGATTGTAAATAATTTCTTCAGAATATGTTCACCTTCACCACTTTAGTTAACTAATTTTAATAAACACCTATTATAATCACCATATCATGGTCTGGCTATTCCTTTTTACACACCTTCATCTCTACTTATCAGAATAAGAGTGTTGCCTCATGGAGCATTGCTGAGATACTGAGTAGGACACAGAACATCCCAGAACTTATGTGATGCCTAACATACAATGGTCACATACACACACACTCTTAATGACATATGTCATGTACATATCTCATTTGAAGGCCAATAGCAGACAGTAGGCACATTTCAGTTATCTACTGCAAAGTTGATATGTCACATTACCCAGAGACAGATTTGTTGTGTAAGTGCTATTTATTGAAAAGTGCTGGAGTGCTATATGTACATTGTCCATGATTGTGAGTCCATTATAGTGACATCTTACATTGTGGTCCAACACAAGGGGTTACCAAAATGCTTTGGTCATGCTGGAGTTGCTGTTTCAGACAGTGCAGAGGGACAGACTTAGCCAATGAGTAGGAGAGAGACAATCAGTGGGCTGGGCGACAAGATATACAGGCCCATATTTATACTTTTTGACGCACAACTGTGCCAACGCAGTTGTGCGCCAAAAATTGTACCGCCGGCTAACGCCATTCCAACGCTCCATGCGGGCGCCTTATTAATGGAATGACGTTAGCCGGCGCTGCCGACTGGTGTGCGCCGGCGTATGGGAAAATGGGGGTTGTGCGTCAAAAAACGGTGCAAGTCAGGTCTGAGGCAAATTTCAGGCCTCAAACCGGATTTGCGCCATTTTTTTTTACGCCCAGCCTCCATTGACATGACTCCTGTCTTAGTAAAGACAGGAGTCATGCCCCCTTGCCCAATGGCCATGCCCAGGGGACTTTTGTCCCCTGGGCATGGTCATTGGGCATAGTGGCATAGTGGCATGTAGGGGGGCCCAAATCAGGCACCCCTATGCCACAAAAAAATTTGGAAAAAAAACACTTAACCGAACTTACCTTTCCTTCCCTGGGATGGGTCCCTCCATCCTTGGGTGTCCTCCTGGGGTGGGCAAGGGTGGCAGGGGGTGTCCCTGGGGCAGGGGAGGGCACCTCTGGGCTCCTTCCGAGCCCGCAGGTCCCTTAACGCCTGCCCTGACCCAGGCATTAAAAAATGGCACCCATCAGGCTGTGCGCCGTTTTTTAAGGCCTGCCTCCTCCTGTGTGTCAAAATGACGTCAGAGTAGAAATAGAGGGCACAGGCCTTAAAGTAATTTTTTGGAAGGGAACGCCTACCTTGCATATAATTAACGCAAGGCTGGTTCCCCCTTCCAAAAAATGACGCACATGGTGGAATTTTGACGCCCGCGGGGTCGGACTTCAAAGTATAAATATGGGGCAAGGTTTGCGCCAATTGTGCGTCAAAAAGTTTGACGCACATTCTGCGCAAACAGAGTATAAATATGCCCCACAGTGGTTAGCAGAACAGTGCTTGAGTACAGTTGTTGTAAGACTGTCATGTTTCAAAACGCAGGACTTTGGTAATAGTTGGCCATGTGGCAGGGACTAGTGCTTCTGGGTCATTTTCCTTGTGAATGTGATCTGTTCCATGTCTTCTTCTTCTGATGTGTGTGTTGCCTGCTTTGTCCTTGTTGTTGTTGGTTGTGAAGGGGCAACACACACCTCAGTGTTAGAAGACATGGAGTCAGACATCCTGGTCGCTGCTCCCTGTGAAGGTCTTAAGGGCAGTACTGCTGCAAGGAGGGCCTGCTGGTTCTTGAGAATAGCAGCCACATCACAATGGTAGGCAGACAGGTCGGCCCTGAGGGGTTCAATATTGCATTCGTGCACGCGTTTACAGGATTGCTGTTGTAGGTGTTGGGTCAACTGTATTACAGCTGTGCTGATTTCCTTCTGGGTTTTCTGCAGTTCCTGCAAGATAGATGTTAGGGCTTGCATAGCTGCTGCCTGATCTGCAGATGACATCATGCACAAACGCATCCCCTCAAGGCTGGCTGCCATATTTTGCATCCCCACCCGCACCTCCTTGGCCAGCTCCCGCTGTAGTCCAACTACAGTTCTCTCAAAGCTGGTGCCAGTGTCGTCTGAGTCCTCAGCTGTATTGGAGCTGGTAGGTCTTACAATTGGGGGTGGTGGGTGGTTCCTCTGCGATGGCTGCTTGTTCTGTGCTCCTCCTTGTGACTGAAGGTGGGGTCTGGGGGGTTTCAAGGACCTTTTGGATAGTCTCCTGGGGAATGTTTATCGGCTCGTCATCCATGTCATCAGGGAAATCTAAGACAGGCATATCGGCAGGAGATCCATCTTCCTCTGCAATGAAACAGGGTAAAATTAGTGTGTCTGTGTTGTGACAATTTTGACGTGATGTGCCTGCCTTTTAATAAATTCACTTTGTGATCTTGTTTTGTATTAATATCTGCAGTCCTTCAGATGGGCATTGTTTCAGGCCTATGGCCCACCTGTGTGTCACATGTATGTTATTGAGTTATCAGACTTATCAGCCTCATCACCTCTAGGTGTTGGTTTATGCCAAATAGAGAATTGCCACCTTCTTGTCCTATTCGACCCTCCGTGTATATCCATTCTCATGGTGAGACCTTTCACTGGCTGTGGGTGTTCTGATGGCCCTGGCAGCACACTTAACAGTCTGGACCTGCCCCAATCCCTGATCGTTCACATCGACTTAAATGTAATTGACATGTTGCATATCCTAAGCATGGCAATGTTATGATCTGATATGGATGTTGACATTGTTAATGGGTCCTGCTGATGTTGGGTAATGTGTGTTACATTGGATTGCCCTGATAGTCGTATCAGTGTCCTATTTCGTCCTCTGACTGTGCAGGTGTATTTCAGTGACCAGTTACATGTGTCCCCTCCTCAATGCTGTTGTCTGAGCAGTATACCATTTGGGATGTTGCCTTGTTACCCAGGCACAGGATGGACCCTGACATATGCAGCATGGGTGTGTCCTTAGTGCTGTGTCGCTCCTATTGTTGTTTACTTTGGCTGATGTTTGTGACAACTATGGTCATTGACATTTGAGTGTACTGGGGCCTTTGTCTTGTTTCAGGGGATTGTTGCAGATGTCATCCTCACCCCCTAATTTAGGTGTGTATGTTCCATGGGGAGGTTACTGCCATTGGCTAATTGAGCTGCACACACATCAGAGGTGGTAGTGGCAACTGTTGTCGCAGTTACATTGCAGTTGTCGGTTTTGCTAGAGGATTGCTAATAGGGCCCTAGTTAATGTAGGAGGCATGTTGGCTGACGAGTGCCAGGATGTAAGTTTGACGTAGTGGCCTTCCCTCCTGTCGTGGCTTTCCCTTTGCTCCATCGTTGGCATGACAGCATGCCCCCATGGGACTGTTGTTGGTGTTGTGTAATGGTGTGCCCCAGGTCTTCTCAGAACGGGCCATACTCCCATGCCGTGCCCCTTTACCCATGCCAATCCATGTATTCGATGACTTCCATGCATTTAGTGGTCGGTATCCCCCCCATGCTCACAGTTGACATTATTGCATTATAATTCCCCATGCGACTTACCCCTGCATGTGTGTTGTCTCCTGGTAGTCTGCGCTGTCCTGTCCTTGAATCCCTGTGACGATCTCCTCAGGGATGACGGCTGCGACCATCTCCTACATGTGGTCCAGGGCCTCCTGGTGTGCTGGACTCCCCCCTCCAGTCTGCAGTGCTGCCTTCCTGTTCCTGGCAATCTTTTCCTTGGTCCTGCGTTTGCAGTCATGCCAGCGTTTCTTGCACTCGATGACAGTTCTGCGTACTTCAGCCACACTGTTAATCTTGTCGACAATTTGTTGCCATATAGCTTCTCTCCTACTGATTGGCAACTTTGATGTGACAATGTGACAAACAGTTGGTGCTGGTGTTCCGTCACCTCTTTAACCAGGATTTCCTGCTCCTCTGCACTGAAGCGACACTTTCTTTTCTTTTTAAAAGAGTCCTGGTTCTTGTGTGGGTCCTCCTGGCTGGTTCCTGGTCTGCTGTCATCTTCCTGGGGTCTGTAGTGGCATCTGGGATCCATTTTGGCTCTCATCTGGTGAAATGGCTGTGTTCGCTGTGTTTTTTGACGGTATTGCGTAAAAAAAAAGGCGCATATCCGGTTTGCGGTGTCATAAATTGACCCACAGTCATTTCCGCCGTGTTAACGTTGTTTTCCTTTACGACTTGACGCCACGGTGTGCATAAAAAATAATGACTCCCACCTGTTGTTTGTGCCGCCGTGTGTCAAAGTATAAATCTGAAACCCGCACGGCGCACCAAAATGGCGTTAGCTGGTGGTAATATTTTTGACGCAAAACTGCGCCGGTGCAGTTTTGCATCAAAAAGTATAAATATGGGCCCAAGTGTCCTGAGAAAAGTGTCACATAAAAATACGTATGTTTCTGTGAAATGTTAGAGACGCAGTGTACCACTTGTGCTGGCAATCCTTTCTCGTTGCAACCTTGAAACAAGCACATAGTGAAAGATTGTTGTGTTAAGAAATTGAATTGCTTTCTTAGGCAAAAGGACAGCAAGATAAAGGAAAATAAAACATCACCACAAATGTATACATTTCTAAAAAAATAAAATAATATGAAACGTTACTACACTAAAGCACAAGCAGCAGGCCTAGTTGCTAAAATAACGTGCCCCACCATTACTAAAATGGCTCCACAACAGTATGAGGGTTAAAGTGTCTCTTTAGTATCAAGTGTATGAGGGTCTGAAGCAATTTGTGTTTTGAAATGAGAATATCATTATATTTTTTCCAATTTATTGTATTGAGAGGTCTCAGCTGAAATTAATTGCTATTACCATGTCGTTGGCCTTGGCTGTGTATCGATATATAAGGAAGTTAAGGAGCGTCATGTGGGACAGGGAATTTGTTTTTTAAATAAACCTTGGAAGATGTTTTCATGAGAAAGATGCTAGATGTATCTGCAGGAGTATAACTTTGAGATACAGTATTTTCGAGGTGTTTGCAATAAGAAATCGCACTGCCTCTCTCATGGTTGGTCCTGAGAATAATGTTGGAATGTAGAGGTTAAGTATAATCCTCAATGCCAATAAAGGGTGTGTACAATTTCTGAAGGAGACACTTTTCATAATGTATGGCTAGAAATACAATTGAGATTTTTCAGCACAATTGTGTGGATCATCATCTGTAGAAGAGTGATGATCCAGAGGCACTGCATGATTTAAAATAATTTACCGTTCAGCCATGGATTGGTGTGCAAAGAGGCACGTGAAATGTATTTCTCTAAATCTAAGTAGAGGCTGAATTTTTCAATTGCCACATGGAGGGCACCAAAGGATTTACAAGGGTAATGGGAGGCTCGTTGATAGTTATTGGTGGTCACCTTTTTTATGTTTAAGGAGAAAGTTTAATAGGAGCTGTTGACTGTCGCAACAGTGATAAGGTAGGTAACAGGGCCCTTTTAATGGTATGTACTAAGTGTTGTATAAACAGTGGGAGACTGTTACCCTTTAAAAAGCTGCAGCACTACATGGTGAGAAGTCCCAGGAAGGTTTAGTAATGATGAAACATTTTTTCATGATAGCTGGAAATTACTTTAATAAACACTACCGTAAAATGTTTTGTTACAATCCTTTGAATATTGTGTTTAAAGGGAATGATTTTCTGAATATCTGTTGAATGACAATGAAATATGATTGACCTCAAAATAGAGAGACTTTCATTCATAAAAAATGCTCTGCAATCTTAGTTGAATGTAATGGTTGCAAGAAGGAATGAGACATTGAAAGAAGCAATTCATTTTCCAAAGGATCCTTTAAAGAATTGCCAAAATAAAATAGAGCTTTTGGCTGAGATGTATAGATTGATCCCCTCACTCATTTATAGGGAAGATCCTGTATGAGCATTAAAGAGGAAGAATGGAAATTCTTATGCTAAAACAGTTTAGGTGAAAAATGTTATGTACAATGGGTGGTTGGTAATGGATAATGGAGATATAAAAAGTTGGCTATGGGAGTGAGGTAAAAGGCAGGACTATTGAGACTGGAGAAAGAATCAATACTGAAATGACTTAGAGATGGGTTAGGGCACCAGTGAGAAAGAGGGACTAGGGCCCAGATTTAAGAAAAGTTAGCTTTGCCTTTGCACCTTTTTTTATGCAAAAGCACCGTAAACCCAGCGCCATATTTTGATTTTTTCACTAGAGCACTCCAACACTGAAATTCCTGACGTAGCGTCATTTCTTTGGAGAGTCACCTTGTAGGAGGCTGGCCTGGTTTGTAGTAGTGTTCTAGCAGCTTAGGCTGATAGAGGTAGCTATAGCAGAGCAGCTTAGGCTGAACTAGGAGACATGCAAAGCTCATGCAACATCACTTATAGTTACACAGTACTTATGCAGAAGTAAAGACAATACTCAGTGTTACCAAAAATAAAGGTATTTATTTGGGTGACACAGTACCAAAAATATCTTAGAGACAATACTCCTTTTGGAGGTAAATATTGCATACAATATATACACTAGAAACCAAAAACAAGACAAGTAAATAGTCATAGAACAATGCAAATAGTAGGAAATCTTATAGAATGCAATGGGCGAAAATAGTTCTAGGGGCAACACAAGCCATATGGTAAAAAAGTGGAATGTGAATCACAAATCCACCCCTAGACAAGTGTAGTGTGTACACAATCACTGGGAGAGTAAGAATACAGTAAAGATAAGTAAATTACCCCACCCCAGAGCCCAGAAAAGCAGGAGTAAAGTACTGAAAGTTTCCTTAGGACACACTACACCTCGTTTTTGGGATTTTGCAGCAGCCAACCAAGTCGGCAAGAACAACTGCTGGATTATTGGACCTGAAGGCATGCAATGGAAGGGGACCAAGTCCAGAAGTCAAAAGAAGTTCCAGGAAGGACAGGAGCCCCTGCCAACCAAGAAGAGGGTGCACAAGAAGAGTCCCCAGTTAGTAGAAGACTGCAGAAATGCACCCTAGGAAGAAACCAGCAGGTTCATGCATGATGCAAAATATGTCCCATGGTGTGAAGATTGTTGCAGATGAGATTTCGTGTTGAAAGGTGCCAACAAGCTTTGGCTACGGCAAAAGTGTGTTTTTCATCAAAATGGCACTGGATGGACCCAGGAGGGCCCTTGTGGCCTGAACACTGTGTAAGGAGGAAGAGGGGGCTCCCTGCACTTTAGAGAGCACTGAGAATGCCAGTCAGCACCCCCAGAAGCCGCAGGATCTGGGTTCAAAGAAGGTACAAAATGTGGTTGATGCAGCACAACAAAAGAAGGTCCCACGCCACCGGAGAACAACTCAGTGAGCTGAGCATCACAGGGTGAAGTGCTGGGGACCTGGGCCAGGCTATGCACAAAGGAATTTTGCCAAGAGTGCACAGAGGCCTGGAGAGACGAAGAAGATACAATACATAGGGGTACCATCATTCTTGGGGAATGCAAGGTCTTACCTCCTCCAAATTGCATCAGCAGGACCTCAGGACAGTCTATGTTGATGATGTCCACCCTCTGTGTCCGTAGGAGCATGCTCGAAGCCATGAGAGGAGTCCCAGGGTACCGGTCATCGCCTTGGAAGGTGCCTGCTTGGAGCAGGGGAGTGACTCCGTCACTCCACAGGAGGTTTCTTCAGTCCTTCTGGTGCAGGATGAAGACAGGGAGTCCCCACAGCACACACACCATGGAAACTGTTGCAGTTGCTGACTTGGAGCTGAGGTTGCTGAAGAAAAGTGTCTCTTGTAGACACTTTGTTTCAGTTACAGCATTTCTTGGAGCAGGCTGCGATTGATCCAAGGCAGAAGAGTCTGAAGTTCTTGCAGAGGATTCCTAAAGGAAACTTGCAAGCAGAATCTGAACACACAGGAGAGACCCTAAATAGCCCTGAGAGGGGGATTGGCTACCTTATCAGCTAAGGACCTATCAGGAGGGGTCTCTGACGTCACCTGCTGGCACTGGCCACTCAGAGGCCTCCAGAGTACCCCCACATCTTGCAAAGCAAGATGGCTGAAGTCTGGGACACACTGGAGGAGCTCAGGGCACCACCCCTGGGGTGGTGATGGACAGGGGAGTGGTCACTCCCCTTTAATTTGTGCAGTTTCCCATCAGAGCAGGGGTCCCTGAACTGTTGTATACTGGTTTATGCAAGGAGGGCACCATCAAAGCATTTCCAGAGGCTGGTGAGGCTACCCCTCTCCAGCCTGTAACACCTATTTCCAAAGGGAGAGGGTGTAACACAGTGGTCTCAGAGGAAATGCTTTGTTCTGGCTTTCTGGGACTGGGCTTCCCGGACCCCAAGAGGGTAGAAGCCTGTCTGTGAGGTGGCAGCAGCTGTAGCTGCAGTGCACTCCTCAGAGAGCTGGTTTCGCAGTACTGGGGGTCTATGGTGGAGCCCCCAGGTTGCATGGAATTGGATCCCCAATACCAGATTTGGAATGGGGGGACAATTCCCTGATATTAGACACGTTACATGGCCATATTCGGAGTTTCCATTGTGAAGCTACATATAGGTATTGACCTATATGTAGTGCACACGTGTAATGGCCCTTAACTATGTGGGGACACCTTTGCTAGTGCAATGGTACCCTCACACTTAGTAACTTTGCACCTAACCTTCGGCAAGTGAAGGTTAGACATATAGGTGACTTATAAGTTACTTAAGTGCAGTGAAAATGGCTGTGAAATAGTGTGTGCACTATTTCACGCAGGCTGAAATGGCAGTCCAGTGTAAGGGTTTGTCTGAGCTCCCTATGGGTGACAGAATAATAGCTGCAGCCCATATGAATCTCCTGGAACCCCAATGCCCTGGGTACCTAGATACCATATACTAGGGACGTATAAGGGGGGTTCAGTATGCCAACTAAAATTGGTAAATGAAGTCACTGGCCTACAGTGACAAATGTAAAAGTAGAGAGAGCAGAAGCACTGAGGTTCTGATTAGCAGAGCCTCAGTGACACAGACACTACACAGGCATGCACATTAGGCCACAAACTAGGAGCACTGGGGTCCTGGCTAGCAGGGTCCCCATGAGACAGGCAAAACACACTGACATATAGGTTTTTATCTATGAGCACTGGTGTTCTGGCTAGCAGGATCTCAGTGACACAGTAAAAACACATTGACACACACACACAAACAGGCCGAAAGTGGGAGTAACCATACTGGAAAGAGGCTACTTTCTCACACACCTCACCTTGCTTCGTATAACGATAATGATATGTAAGGTAGGTCCTATCTCCCCAAAAATTACGCTAGTCCACTAGCACAATATTCACAAGCCAATGGAAAAAAGATGCACTCATAGGGCGGGGCCAAAAGATTACTCTAATTCTGATCAGCGTCAACAGTTTAACGCCTGGTCAGACCAGGGGTCAAAAAGAGGGCCATCCACAACTACATAGAACAAACACACGAAAGGAACACTGGTAAGTGACTGGACAACATGGAACTGTTACTGCTACATCTCAGCACCTGGAAAAGACAACAGTGAGGACGCCAAGTGCCACCAGCACCACCAGAGCAACCTCAACCGCCACCTCAGCAGCCACATAGGCAATGCAGAAAGAGGGAGAGTATATTTCACCAACGTAGATCCATCCTTAGTCTTGGGGAAGAAGAGGTAATCAGACTCTACCATCTGAAGAAAGAGTCCATTGTACGGCTGCTGCATCATATTGCAGTTGACATTAGAGCAAGAGTGGGGAGCCACACAACCATACCACCCATGACCAGATTCCTGGCTGTCCTACACATGCTGGTCTCGGAATCATTCCAGACCACTGCTGCACAAGTTGGTGGTCTCCCCCAACCATCCCTTTCTGCCTTCCTTCCTATGGTCCTGGACGCCATCATCCACTACACATCCCACCACATCTGGCTGCCCAAGACCCAGCAACTGCAGCAGGAAACTCTGCAAGGACTCTGTCAAATTGCTGGGCTTCCACATGTGCTGGGTACAACCGACTGCACCCATGTCCAACTTGTCCCTCCTGCTGCAACGGAACACCTCTACAGGAAACGCAAACATACACAATCAATCAATGTGCCAGCCATTGTGGACCACAATGGAATATTCTCCAACATCCTTGCAAAATATCCTGGCAGCGTCCAAGATGCTTACATCTTCAGACACTCAACTATCAACCAGCAATTCCAGGATGGACAATATCACAATGGCCTATTCATAGGTAAGCCAGCATACATTTCTTAACACAGACAACACACCACACATGTGCTACAAACAATACATACATCACACATGGACAGGGAAACACAGATGTTTAGATTACAACACATATGCACATGCCACACTGCACCGCATTCACTGCACAACTACCTCACATACGTCCATATGTACAAGTTCTTTGCACCACCTGACTGACAATTTACATGATGGACAGGTAGAGCTATGCCCCCTTTGCATACAAAAACTGGGGTTAAACCTCTACATGTTCCTACAGGTTGACAACAAAATACAGATCCTTCACACATGACACTTACCAAGAAATACCTCAACTATGTGTATTGCATTGGTCATGCCACCATCAAACAACTGACATATCAGCACTGCCCACTTTTACTATGCTGTAGAAACCTGAGGCAGCACCGATATTTAATGCCACCTGAATGGTGCGACCACCATCTACATATCACCAAAACATACCTGATATACTCGTTGTGTTCACCTTTCCCTTGTGTTGTGCATAGCGCAGCACACGTTGAAATACAACATTGTCATCATTGAAAGATCATGTGTAGGAATGGACGCCTCACAGCACACCAACATAATAGCTATAAATCCCACATCTTCTTACAATGACACAAAGGTACCAACAATGGACTGTGGCAGCTAAACTACTGGCAATGTACTGGTAGAGGGCAGAAATGCATATGATTGAGGAGACATGGGACTTAGCAGAGCTGGAATGGTAATTCAGGGCAGTGCTGAAAAGCACAGCATGCCCTGTCCTGTCTCACAGGTGTCTGTAAACATTTATACACATCACAATACATCCCCTACAACTGTGCCACAATGTGCGTATGAACCTCATGCACATATGCATAGCAGCCAGCAACTGGCAACAACAACACTTTGTACAAGGCAGGCATTTCAAGGGCAAAGGGTTATTTCATGGCAAAGTAGGTACAAATGTATCTAACATCCCCCTTCTGCAGGTCTAAAGTGGAGGGACTAAGGGCCACATGTTAGAAAACTGATGCAGCATTCAAAGCACAACAACTTTTCTGGCACCCATTAGCGCCTCCCTACCGCCACCATGTGTTCACCATATTTAATATACGGCTGCACCGGCACACCATTGTGCAGAGCAGTGCAATAGTGTGAAGATAATTGATGCTATTGATGGACTGTGTAGAGTTAGTGCTACATTTTTGATGCAATTCCTGCACAGGAGATAGGGGCCCATTGAAAGTAATGGTGTGCCACCTTTTAATGCCTACTCTGTGCAGGCATTAGAAGTTGCTGTATGGGTATTTCAGCCATATTTTAGACATGTTATTTTAGCAAACTAAGCCTGCCATTGTGCACTTTAGCCCAGTTACATTTCATTTAGCATTGCTTTATTTTTCTAGCATTGGCCACATTTGCAGTGTTGTTTCATTTTCTCTGTCTATTTGTTTCTTCGCCTAGGAAAGCATCATGTTCTTAGCATTTCACTTTGTGCTTTCCTCAAGGCTGCAGATAGGGTTGCTAGCAAAAGTGTTTTTCTCCAACATTCACAGAAACATACATATTCTTAAGTGGGGGCCCATTCTTAGAATGTCAACACTTTTATTATAAAACCACTTGTTTCTCACAGGCATGTTAGAGTGAGAATCCAGCCAGACTACCACAACTGCTTGCTGATTACTGATTGCCTTTGCTACAGCTGCTTGCTTAGACTACCGAATCCCTGGCCTATATGGGGACTTTGTCTTTCTAGACTACAGTCTTTCTTGCTCAGTTATGAGTGATGATGTCTTCCCAGGGGGAAACCTGAGGGGCGGACTAGGGCTTATTACACTGTGCTCTAACATAGCTTAGGTAGGAAACATTTATATTACTCCTAGTGGCAGTATGGTGAGACTATTTTTGTGTTTAACGCTCTTTGTCACCTTTTTGCTTTTAGTGTGTTTTATCATCCTACTTATTGTGATACATGCCATTTTATCTAAGATGCAGTAACTTCAATAAACCCTTTTGAATTATATTCTGCCTCTTTTGTCTTTGCTTGTGTGAGACTAATGTAACTGGGAGAAAGGGATGAGATCTGATCGACCACGATTCCCCTGAGGATTCTTTCCAGTCATGTGCCCGATCCCCACAATCATCCCTGTTCTTGGGCAGCGATGAGGCGCTGCTAGTTAGCCGGACAATATGGATTGGAGTGACAGGTGTAACATGGTGTGGAATTTTACTTAGTACCCCACAATCTATGTGATTATGCCAGCCAATTCCAGAAGCCTCATTAGGATAATGAAAATCTACGTGACATGGCTCTGTCAACGTTTGGTCAGGCACTAATTTTCGGATCTACTTAGTATCTCTGGCTCATTAAAGGCAAAAGATACCTCGATACTGTATACGGAGACATCTGTGGTACTGAGGATTTCCTCCTCAGCTAAGTAAGTAGTACCTATCTAACGCTGTAGTTTGTTCAAGCTTGAACTTTAAAGGGATCAGTCCCCACTTGGTGTGCTTATTGATGAACAAACACCTTTTACTATTACCATGGCGAACATGCAACGGGTAGCAATTGAAATAAACATGCGACCGCCCCTTACTGCATACTTCTTGGCAAATGCCTAACTGCCCGGGGAGTCAAGTTACATTTGTTGTAGAGGCTCATCCAGCCTATAGAACAGAAATATTTTATTCTTGGGTCACTTTTCCAGCAGTTGATTGGAACACAAACACATTTCATTACTATACGCCTGCAAATATTCCTGCACAATATAGAGCTTATGCGTATTTAGAAATGCCACTGTCTTATAAAGACAATAATAATTGGCTTGATGGTGCCCTACCACATGCAATATTACACGTTAGGTTAGGTCCTTTGAGCAATGAAGGCCCTACATGGGCCCTCATTATGACATTGGCGGTATTTTCCGAATACTGCTGTGGTTACAGCTGCCAACATACTGCTGCGGAGGCGAACATCCACCCTCCAAATTATCACACACACACATAAAACTGACAGAAACCAGCCACAACCACACATCCGCCAGACCCAATGAACACGAAGAACTGTTGGAAATAGCACCCATACCATTACACCAGCAAAACAAAACCCTCCAATTAGTGACCCACGAATCACCACAGCGGACATTCAATAGCGGTAAACCATTGACAGTGCACACCGCCATGGCAGAAATGGCCACCCAAAACCAAAACAAGCGAATACTGCCATGGTGACTGCCTCCAACATACCGCCACGGAGGCGAACATCCACCCGCCAAATTATGACACATACACAAAACTACTAGAAATCAACCACAACCACAAATCCGCCAAACCCAACGAATGCAAAAAACTGTCAGAACTAGCACCCATACCATTATGCCAGCAAAACAAAAGCCTCCAAATAATGACCCACGAATCACCACAGCGGACATTTAATAGCGGTAAACCATTAGCAGTACACATTGCCACGGCAGAAATGGCCACCCAAAACCAAAACAAACAAACGTTAGCCAGTCAAAAAAAAACACACCTGACACAAATACACACACCCCACATACCCACCAACAACACTATAAAACACACCCCACATCATCCACAATCCTTTGTAAATACGAGAAGATTGCTACAGCTTGCAAGGCCAGTCCCAGAGACAACTGCACACACACACCACAACTCCCCATTCATCCGTCATGCACCACACACCCCACCACATCACTCAACACCCTCTGGACAACACACGTCGCCACAAAGGCACCCCCGTTTCACTGATGTGGAGTTGCAGGCGATGGTGGAGGAAATAGTCAGGGTAGAGCTACAGCTGTTTGGAGCACAGGTACAGCAGGTCTCCATTGCCAGGAAGATGGATCCATGGCAGAGGATCGTGGACAGGGTGAACACCATGGGACAAAACCCATGCACAAAGGATGGCATTCGGAAGAGGTGGAACAACCTATGGGGGAAGGTGCGTTCCATTGCATCTAGGCACCAGCTCGTCATCAGGAGAACTGGTGTGGACCCCCACCTCCTTCCCCACAGTTGACAGCATGGCAGGAGCAAGTCTTGGCAATACTTCATCCTGAGGGCCTCATTGGAGTAGCCGGAGGAATGGACACTAGTTAGTCACCATTAATAATTTACCACCACCCATAACTGCATGCCATGTCACCCCCGCACCCTGACTCCCTTCACTCCACTCCATCCCACAGAGTGCACCACCCCAATTACCACACCTAAATGTCTACCCCTGCATGCCATACCCATTGCAAGCACATCCCTCCCTGCTCTGCATGCACACCCACCAGCAATGTATGGACTTTATGTGGAAGTACCAAACCCACAATCCATCACCATACACTGACAAAGGTGGGAGAAAAACACCAATATCATTGGGAAAGGTATAAATGTGGAATGTGTGACAGTCAATTACCCTAACAAATCACTTACATCCCCACAGGTGCCCCAGCCGATGTCAGCGGCGAGGAGGTGCCACAGCAACGCAGTCCCCCACCAGAAGATGCCCTCAGTAATGACAGCAATTCTGGAGGTATTGATCTGGATGATCTCCCTTGCCCATCTGGTCAGTCAGCTAGCACATCCCACAACCAGTCTACCACAGGGCCCCCCTCAGTCTCAAACACCACAGCAGCCAGTCAACACCCCCAAACCTCTGTCCCCAGGACACGTCAATCATGTGTGCACACCTGTACAGAGACCTGAATGCACACTACGTAGTCAAGACGATGAGGTCCGACTGTCAGTGGGAGTGGTCACACCATTCAAGGGACACCGTTCAGGGGGCCACGGACAGTCGGAGGACAGGTGTGCGCTGGGGGGAGGCCAGGCCCAGGGAACCGACTGCCCGAGAAGCACTCACAAATGCCCTGGAGGCATACCAACAATCCCAGTACAGGATAGGTCAGGTGTTCAATATCATGCAGGAGAACCAGCGGCTGCAGGGGGAACACCACCAGGAGGTCATGCAACAATTGCAGGACTTGAATACTACCGTGGCCTCCATTGCAGGGGTGCTGAGTGAAATGGTGAACATCATTCGTGTGTACACAGCACACCAGTGGGCCCCTCCACTGGCCAGTGTACTGACCAGCCCTCCACATCTGCTACACCTAGTGGACAGGAGGCCCTGCCACAGGACTCACAGGCCATCAGCACCCCTGCCCTTGCAGAAGGTGACCCACACTGCAAACGTTCCCTGCGACCCAGACAGACACCAGAGACAGTTGCCAAGGCCAAGACCACCGCTAGGAAATGAGCCCCTCCAGAATGTCCCCCTTGTGTTCCACTGAGTCACTTTGTACACTTTGGACTGCCATTGCTCCTCTTCCTATGGCCCCATGGACACTGGACCTGTGCTGCAAACAGACAGGGCCACTATACTGGATGTTTCCCAACCATCACCCCATTCTATTGCACTTTCCATTGTTTTTTATCATTCAAATAAACACCCTTGAACACAACTTGCGTAACAGTGCTTTATCAGACAGAAATGTGCAATGTATTGAACTGTATTGAACTGCATTGTCCTGTGCAAATGTCCTGTAATGTGGGAATCCATCCAAAAAATGTGTCTCAGAAGTCTCTAGTCTTCATATCATTACACTGTTGTAACCACACCAACATCTGCAATAAGAGAAGGCATAGGTGATAGTCAATTGTGATGCAAAGGTAGTGACTTGCACAACAGCCACACAGCACTTTACTGAAATGGAGACATGGATAAATCAACAGTCTTACTTGAGTGTCATTGGAAGAACTGCTGAATATGTGTCCTGTTGTTCACTTCCTCCTCCTCTTCCACCTCCTCACTGTCCTCAGTGTCCGCTTCTGCCACAGGTGCAATGTCACCCTCCTCCTCTTGTAGATAGGGCACATATAACTGTGGGGCAAATTGTGCAGCATGCAGCAGACCACCACAATCTGGCAGACCATCTCATGGGAATAGCATAGGGATCCATCTGTCAAATGGAGGCACCTGAACTTTGGCTTTCAGGACACCGAAAGTGTGTTCCAGAATCCGCCTGGTATGCCATCTACATTATTGTACCAATTTTCAGGCCCCTTTCTCGGATTCCTAACAGGGGTCAAGAGCCAGGACAGGTTTAGGTAGCCAGAGTCACCTGGTAGAAGTGAAGGACACACATTAGCCATGCACAATGGCATGGGGAATGACTCCAGTAGACATACACTGACATACATTGAGTGAGGACTCAAGCTCACCTATAAGCCACACATTTTGCCTCTGTAGTCATGCCATCACCTGTGATATGCTGCTATTCCTCAAGGCATAGTCATCATGCACAAATCCAGAATGCTTGGCAGTGACGTGGGAGATGTACTGGTCAGCAAGGCACACCATCTGGACACCTGTTCATTAGCCCTGGGAGGGACAAAGGCAATGTGGGTCTCGTCAATGGCCCCAATCACATGTGGCATGTGTCCCATTGTGTAGAATCCAGCCTTCACAGTGGGCAAATCATCAACCTGGGGGAATGCGATGTAGCTGCTCATGTGTTTGAGCAAGGCAACCAAAACCCTTCCAAGCACAAGCAAGAACATTGGCTGTGACATTACTGCAGCAAAACCCACAATCACCTGGAAAGAACCAGTTGCCAGAAAATGGAGCTCTGACAGTACCTGCACAAGAGGGGGAATTGCTGTGGTGCTACGGATAGCAGGTATCAGATCAGGCTTTAATTGTGCATACATCTCCATGATTGTGGAGCTGTCTAGATGATAGGTGAATATGTTGTGTCGTTTTTTTGTGTAGCCAAGTCCACAAGGGGTCTGTAAACGTATGTTTGCCTCCTCCTCCTATTCCTCCGCAGTGGTTGGTATCTAAGTGAGCCAAAATGTAAAATGTGTGTAGCAACAGGACCTATGATCACACAACATCATAGTATACAGAGCATGTATGTGTGCAGGACACTAGAATTGTCTAGGTGTGAACATTCGGCACCAATGAAACACATTTAAATTCAAAACATGAGTACTAGCAGTAGGAAATGGCAACGACCTGTCGTGTATGCAGGGACAGGTGGAAGTAACCTCACTTCACCAGCGTTAGGCATCAGGGCGGAAGGCGGTCTGCACCACTGTGCAATTCCTCGTTTGCTAACATAGGGCTCTATGGAGTACAGGAATCAGTGATGATCAACGCCGGCAGTGACAGTGTTCACTGCCACGGATGTGACAGCCATTATCTTTCTACGACTTCACTTGATTCCTGACTTTCCACTCAACAACATCTCCACTGCGTGTGCTGCTGGGACCTGTGTCTGGAACCTGGAATGGCCCAGGCTACAGGGGAAAGGGTCCCAGCCTTCACTTCTGAGGAGTTGTAGAAGCTTGTGGATGAGTTTCTAACCCAGTATGGGCAGGTGTATGGGCCTCCAGGCCAACAGGTGAATACATCATGGGTACATTGCAAGCGACATGGCTGCATGCAGATGTATGTGCGGGCTAGCAGTGTGTAATTTGCTGGGTATGGCGGCAGGCAACATGAATGCAAAGGTAGGGGTCATGTGTTTTTTCTTGATGAGGGGCAAATGCAGTATGTAAGCCTTTTGTGTGACAGGCTGGATTGTATGGTTCATGGTGTCCTTCTCTCTCTGTTTCCTCTACAGGTCAGCGCCCAGCAGAAGAAGGGGTTGTACCATGCCATCACCAAGGGCGTGCGGACGCTGTGGGTCCATAGCCAGCAGAGCACCCACTGCCTGAAACGGTGTGAGGACCAGAGACACTGGGCCTGGAAGAACACACAGGCCCAGCTGGGGACGGCTTCCCAAAGAGGGAGGGATGCCCGTCGGACCCTAAACCCCCTAATGGCCCGCATAGTAGTGGTGGCCAATCCTGAGTTGAATGGGCAATTGAGGGCAGCACAGGAGCCATAGGAGGGTTAGTACAGACTTTGTAGTATTTTGTATATGTTGCCTGCCATGGGTTTTGGGTACAAAGTTCTGGTCGGTGAATGCCCCAATATGCCGATTTAGGCATTCCTGCATGGTCCTCCTTTGCTATGTAGGATAGTATGCAGTTTTTGGTATTGCTAGGTACCTTGCATTCCATAGTAGACAGGGCTTAGTTGGTCCCAATAGGTGTGCAGATGGTAGTGTTTGGGTTCCTTCCTGCTGTAGTACCTAGGCAATGGTTTGTCACTGTGGTCCATAATACGTAATGTAATTCCTAGGGATTGATTACGATGTGCATGCCATCTGTGCTGTTGGTGCTGTGATTGACCCTGTGCTCCCTTTCTTTCTCCCCCTCCTTTTGTCATCTTGTCCATATGTGCATTAGCATCATCTGGCGAAGGAGCAGGGGCACCAGCAAGTGAGGGAGCTGCAGCCCATGGGACCCCGGAGGCCGAGTCCACTGACACTGAAGGGACCAGTGGGTTGGAGTATGAGGGGAGCACCACGGGGAGACTGGAGCAACAACTACAGACTCGGATTCCTCCTCTGAAGGAAGCTCCCTGGTGCCCAGGAGTGTGGGCATCTCCTTCACCCCAGGTACCACAGGCCCTGCCCCAGTCAGGCCTGCTGCCCTCAGTGAGCAGGCTATTGACCTCCTGAGATCCATCTCTGTAGGGAAGTCAACCACAGTGAATGCCATCCAGGGGCTGGCATCCCAGATGCAGCAATACAATGCCTACCTGGAGGGCACTCATGGTGGCTTGGTTACCCTACAGAGATTGTTTCAGGCTTTGGCCTCCTCTCTAATGGCAGCCAGTGTCCCTAGTCATTCTGTTCCCCCTCCAACTACCTGTTCCCAGTCCCAAAGTCCTCTCCTCCAACCCATCCCACTCACACAATCGGACAAGCATGCACCCAAAACAACAGACAGGACTTGCACAGACAAGCAAAGGCACCACACTTCACTCCACAAGCAAATACACAGCCAACAGACAGAAGCACATACAACAACCACTGCCTCCACTGTCTCCCCATCCTCCGCCTCCCGCACAGTCACATCAACACTCACACCTGCATGCACTGCATCAACAGTCCCAGATCCTGCCACCTGTACAGCCTTGCCCTCAGTCACCACAACAGCAGATATGCATACATGCACCCCAAACACCACATGTGCAGTCACCACCACTACGATCACCACCTCATGCAGCACACCCACCTCACATGCAGACACTACCACAACATACATCCACACTTCCTGTTTTACTCTCCCACCCTGTCTGCCCCTTCCAACAACTCATAAATGCTCCCACTTAGACACCCAACAGTCATCCAACTCACACATGCACACTGTCCATGCACCTGTACCCAGGTCCAGCACACATCCTCCTCCTACAACCACTCCCTCTGCCTCCATTCCCATTCCTCCCCCCACACCCCACCCCACTGGTCCTAAGAAGCTTTTCCTTTCCTGCCTTGACCTCTTCCCTACCCCACCCCCCATCCTGCCTGTAAGAGGAAAGTCCCCACCCCACCAGCCCAGTACTTTCAGCTCCCATTCGACTCCTGGTCCTCCACCTAAAAGTTCCCCCGCCACTAAGGGGAACAAGAGTGGCACTCTGGCCCCCTGTCTCAAGGCCACTCCTTCGCCCCCTACCCAGAAGGACAAGGATCCACCCCCTCCCTAACCCAAGCCCAAGGACCCCGCCTCCCAAGAACCTACACCCACCCCACCCCTGAGGTGCCTGCGTGCCAGCTCCATGGTGCTCCTGCCCAGTGTTGTGCCTAGACTGTCAGGAGTTGGGCCTTGGACAGTGCACTGTGGCCATTAATGACTTTGGACTGGCCAATGGCCCTTTCTATTCATATTTATATTTACATTTCTCTATATTTACAATTGAGGTTGCTGTTCCCACCTATTTACAGTGGTTGGACAACAGGTACGTGCCCTGGCTTTCTTTGCTCCTGGGTTATGTTGCTGTTGGTGTGTATTGTGCCTGTGTGTGTGTCACTCTCCCATCCCTCCCTTGTGCGCTAGGCGGCTGTACTCACCGTGGTCGTCCTCATTGGCATTGGTGCTCCTGGACCGCAATTGCATGGTACATCATTGGGAAGACTTCCAGTTTGGGTTCCATGATGGCCACAGACTCCTCTATGTCCCTGGAGGTGAGTCTCTCCTTCTATATGATGTGTTTTCGCCAGGCTTTTGGTGGCGTTGCTAATGCCCTGAAATCCTGGCAGTCTGCTATGTCATAATATGGTGGATGGATCCTTGTCTTCCGACAGTCTATAGGTGGCTACCGCTGTGGTCAGTTGCCGTACCGCACTGGCAGTTGGGGTGGTATATTGGCTGTCTATGGGAGGGATCACTGCCATGGTGATAATTTGGCAGTCATTTCCACCAGCCTGGAGACGGGTCACCTGACCGCCAATGTCATAATGAGGGCCATGGTCTTTACTGGCCACACATACACCGCACCCTAAAGCAGCAACCTTGGTGGTAGCTGAGGTTTGCTGCTTAGAGCTCACTGGAATATACAGACTGTTAGTACGGTTTGGTAAGCAAACATTAAATACTAACCCAGCACGTGCTGCTCCAGAGCAACCACATGCAGTTACACAGTGCATTAGCACTGTAACTGTAAATTTGATCATAGTTAAAGTACCCACCAAGCGGGAGGAAATTCCATTTTGGTTAGCTCAAACTATAAATGCACTGGAAGCAGTCTTCCCCCATATGGTTCCTAAGGACAAACATGGAACCCTCACTGTGCGCTTGCCATTTGTTATGGTTGCCTCAGTAGATAACTGCAACACATTGGGCACAGTATTTGCTTCGCTTTATACTACTGTACAGGGTACACCAAAACAGGCCAAACTTCCGGAGGTGTTAAAACAAATTCAAGATGAATACAGGGCTACCCAAACCCTGGACTTGGGGATGCAATTGATGGGCAATTTTGCCACTGTGTCTTCAATAATATTAAGTAACCTTGAAGGGGAAGCATTTGTACTAGAAGTGCGTATGCAGCACCGGGACGTTCCTGTACATGAACAAGAAAATGAGCTGCCAAAGATTATCGATGAGACCTCTTCTAGTACTGATCGAGATAGTCTGGGGTCCAGACCCAATAAACTACAACTACAGGGTAGATCCTATAAAGACTCTGCTAAGGAAATGCCTGAGGATTCTAAAAAGTGCTGGGATAAAAGACAACAGACACCTAAGAAAGAAAGGGGAGAATCTTCACATTTGGAGACCCCTCAAAACAGATATAGGCCATCATTAAGACCATGGCAGTAAAAACTGCCTACCGTCGTGGTGACAGCCACCATAAGACCATCACCGTGGCTACCAGCTGTCTGCTATATTATGACCACAGCCGGATTTCTGCCCTTCTTGTGGTGGAAATCTGTCTGTGGCCATACTGGTGGATGGTGGTAAGGTAGCAAATAATGACAAATAATAAGGCCTGGCGGTGTTCTGCTGGCGAGGGCTACTGGCGGTAGCAGCCCCCTGTCCCGTCCCCTGCTGGAAGACCCCCTGGTTCCAGGTAAGTCCGGTTTTCAACATGGAAGAGGGCGTGGGGGGTGTTGTGTGTGGGGGGTGTGTGCATGGATGTGTGAGTGTGTGAATGGGGGTGTGTGTTTAGTATTATGTGCGTGCGTGCGTGCAAGTAGGTTTGTGAGTGCGTGAATGAAGGTGGGTGAGTGCATTTATATATGAAAATGTGAATGCGTGTCTGGCTGTATGTTTCGATGTGTCTGCGAATGTGTGTGTGGATGCCTGTATGCATGCGTGTATGTATGTGTGGATGAGTGTGTGTATGTGTGTGTGTGGGGGAGGCGTGGATCTAGGGGGTTGTCTGGGGAGTGTAGGGGGGAAGGGGCTTCCTATCAGTGACAGGGAAGGGATTCCCTGTCACTGATAGGGCCTACCGCCATGGTTTTTGTGGCGTTAAGAATGCCACGGAAACCATGGCGGTAGGCAGGGTCGTAATACCTCCGGCGGCACAATAGCGGCTGCCGGGCTGGAGATGGCTATCTCCAGCCCAGCTGCTGCTACCGCAATGGCGGTTGGAGTGCTACATTGGCGGTAAGTATGTCAGCCTGTTGGCAGTACTACCGCCACATTAACACTGACCGCCAGGGTCATAATGACCCCCATAATCTTAGAAATAGAGATAATATAAAAATGCCTGACAGATATCAATATACTGATACACGCCAATCTCATTCCTTTCAGGACTCACTGGAAAACTCAGTGAGAGAGGTGGGCAGTCAGAGCAGTGAACAGGGTACAAGATACAGAGAAATGAATCACAAAGCTCGTCTGAAGTTTCTGTGAAGAAAGAAGAGAAACTTACCCAACAAAAATCCCAGTTTAAAAATAATTAATTGGCAGCAGTTGCAGTATGACATGCCACTCAGGAAGAGGGCTTTACTGAAAAAAAGAAAGTGGGCACTGACACTGCTAGACAGTGTGGCAGAGGTCACAATAGTTTGCTGGGATCTTCAAGACCATCTGGAGGTGAAAGCAACTGACGACTTCTTGCAAGTTGAGACTGTGGACACGTGTGTCTCCACGCCGAACAAGCTGTATAACGTAACTATACAGTGAGAGGGGGGGACATTAAATGCACAATCGATACAATATTTTGGGACCAAGGTGTCACCATTTATGAGATTCTACTGGCCAAAAAGGATTGGCCACCAGAATTTGTCTGAGAGTTCCCTTACAAAGAAGAGATTAATTAAAAATCTTTCTCACCCCTTCTGCCCAGAAAGCTTGTAGAAATACATGCCATTGATTGGGCAGTGGCACAGGCACCTGCGTTAGACCAGAGTCACGTAGAGTGGGATAAAGACTCCCCCTGTCATCTAATACCAATTAAATCCCTACCTCAACCTCAACCCAAATATCCAATAAAGCAGGAAGCTAAAGCACCTGTGAGGGAAATCCTCTAACAATTAGTATACCAGGGCATAATTGAACGATGTGTCTCACCAATGAACCATCCATTGTTCCCTCTTGCTAAACCCGATTAGTATTAGACTACTGACATTTAAACAGCCACACTCACACATTTGCTATAAAAAACGAACTCAGCATAGCACTTCTGAACAATTTAGTGTGCAAAAAATACAAAACGACCCTGGCTATTTTCAACAGGTTTTTCTGCCAAAATATAGTGCCTGAAAGTAGGGACTTAACAAATCTCAGCGCTTTAGGCTCTCAGAAAAAGATTCTGTCAACTCCCACAAGGGAACCAGAACAGTCCAGGACAGTTTTCAGCTTGTGAAAGGGAAAACATCACTAGCATCGCGGTTAATACAGCACTATGCATTGACCACGCTGCCATTACCATGCATATGCGTTTACTACACATGCGTTTAGTTTGCATGACTTTACCACACATATACGTGGTAACAGCAGAGAGAACAGTCTGAGCGGAACAGGAAGGTGTAGCAACCAGAGGAGAGAGGTAAGTGCGGCCAGGTTTGGGGGGGTAAGTGGGGTTGTTTTTAGGACAGGGTTAGGTAGTTTTTTGCACAGGGTGGAGAAGGTTCTAGGGTTCGGGGTTGTTTTTAGGGCAGGGTGGCTTTTAGGGTTTAGGATGGGGCGGAGAGTTGGGTTAGTTTTAAGGACAGGACCAGGTAGGGTTTAGGGCGGCGATTGGGGTAGTTTTTAGGACAGGGTGGGGTCGTTTTTGAGGACAGGGTAGGGTTTAGGGTGGGGCAGGGGGGTTAGTAGTTTTTAGGACAGGGCAAGGTAGGATTTAGAGCAGGGAGTTGTAGTTTTAGGACAGGACAAGGTAGGTTTCAGGGTTTAGGTCTGGGGCAGGGTAGATTTTAGGGAAGGGCGGGGTAGGTTTTAGGACAGGGCAGAATAGCTTTTAGGGTTCAGGGCGAAGGCGGGGATAGGGTTAGTTTTTAAGACAGGATAGGGTAGGTTTTAGGGTTCAGGGTGGGGATGGGGGTTTGGGGTAGTTTTCAGGACAGGGTGGGTTAGTTTTTAGAAAAGGGTGAGTTTTAGGGTTTATGGTGGGGTTGGGGTAGTTTTTAGGGCAGGGTAGGTTTTAGGGTTTAGGATGGAAGATTGGGTAAATTTTTTTGACAGTGTGGAGTAGTTTTAGGACAGGCAGGGTAGGTTTCAGGGAGGGGGCAGGGTAGTTTTTAGGACAAGCAGGTTAGGTTTTAGGACAGGGCAGGGTAGCTTTAAGGGTTTAGGGCAGGGGTAGTTTCAGGACAAGGCAGGTTAGGTTTTAGGGGCATATTTATACTTGTTTTGTGCTGAATTTGGTCATTTTCTTTACACAATGTCAGTGCAAAGCTAACTCCATATTTATACTTTGGCGCTAGTTCTGTCTAGCGCCAAATGTATGGAGATAAAGTAATTTTTGGGACGTGAAACCTACTTTGCATCAGGGGATGCAAAGTAGGCGTTCCCATGCAAAAAATTACTCTATGGCCTTAGCGCCATATTAACCCCCCCTACTAAAATTATGCACAGGGGAGAGAAGTGGTCAAATAATGGTGCAAAACTTGCTTTGCACCATTATTTAACGCTTGGGTCAGGGCAGGCGTTAGGGGACCTGTGGGCCTATTTCATGGTGGAACACCATCGAATAAGCCCACAGGTGTCCTCTCCAGGCCCCAGGGACACCCCCACCCACACCAGAGGGACAGCAGAAAATGGGGGACCCCATCCCAGGTTAGTATAGGTAAGTACAGGTAAGTAGTTTTTTTTTTTAAAGTGCCAATAGGGGCCCTGAAAAGGGATCCCCCTACATGGCACTGGGTGCAATGGCCATGCCCAGGAGACCCTGGTCCCCTTTGATGGCCAATGGGGTGATGGGTATGACTCCTGTCTTTTCTAACACAGGAGTCATGTGGTATGGATGGTTTTACGTCAGAAAAAGACGCTAGGCTGGTTAGAGTCATTTTTATTTACCCTAACCTGCCTAACGTAATTTTTTGGTGCAAAACCCCCTTCTTTCATACCGCCAGCCCCACCTAACTAACTTCAGTTCTTTTTTATTACATTAGCCTACCCTTTGCACCGGCTTGCACAATTCCATAAATATGGTGCCCTGCTTGTGCTCAGAAATGGTGTAAGCCGGTGCTAAACGTTTTGGTGCAAAACTGCGTTAGTGCAGTTTAGCACCAAAAAGTATAAATCGGGGCCCTATTTTTAGGGCGGGGGCTCGGGGTAGTTTTTAGGACAGGGCGGGGTATGTTTTAGGAAAGAGAAGATTTTAGGGTTTAGGATGGGGGTCGGGGTAGTTTTTATGACAGGGTGGGGTCATTTGTAGGAGAGGGTAGGTTTTAGGGTTGAGGACGTTGTGTCGGGGTAGTTTTTAGGACAGGGCGGGGTTAGTTTTAGGACAGGTTGGGTAGCTTTTAGGGTTCAGGACGGGGGGTCGGGTAGTTTTTAGGATAGTAGTTTGGTTTTAGGACAGGGTGGGGTAGTTTTTAGGACTGGGGAGGTTTTAGGGTTTAGGTTAGGGTGGTGGGGTCAGAGTAGTTTTTAGGACAGCGCAGGGTAGGTTTTAGGAAAGGGCACATTATCTTTTAGGGTTTAGGGTAGGGTAGTTTTTAGGACAGCATAGGTTTTTAGGTTTTAGGTCAGAGGTAGGGTCGTTTTTAGGACAGGGTGGGGTAGGTTTTACGACAGGGTAGATTTTAGGGATTAGGGCAGTGGGGTCTGGGTAGCTTTTTTGACAGGGTGGGGTAGTTTTTAGGATAGGGTAGGTGTTAGGAATGAGGGCGGGGTACCGGGTTAGTTTTTAGAACAGGACAGGGTAGGCTATAGGGCAGGGTAGCTTTTAGGGTTCAGGGAGGGTTGGGGTAGTTATTAGGATGGGGGTAGGTTTTGGGACAGGTCAGGGTCACTTTTAGAGTTTAGGGTGGGTGGGGGTGAGGGTAGTTTTTAGGACAAGGCGGAGTAGGTTTTAGGTTTCAGGGTGGAGGTCAGGGTAGTTTTTGGGACAGGGAGGGAAATTTTTTCAGACTGGGTAGGTTTTAGGGTTTAGAGTGGGGGGTTGGGGTAGTTTTTAGGATGGGACAAGGTGGGTTTTAGGACAGGGCAGGTCAGCTTTTGGGGTTTAGGGTCAGACAGGGTAGTTTTTAGGAAGGGCACGGTAGGTTTTAGGGTTTAGGGGGTCAGGGTAGTTTTTAGGACGGGGTGGGGTAGGATTTAGGATAGGGCATGGTAGCTTTTAGGCTTTAGGGTGGGGTAGTTTTTAGGACAGGGTAGGTTTCAGGGTTTAGGATGGTGTTGGAGTTATTTCTAGTAAAGAGCAGGGTAGGCTTTAGGACAGGTTAGGTTTTAAAATTTAGGGTGGGGGTATGGGTAGTTTTTAGGACCGGGCTGTGTAGGTTTTAAAGACAGGGTAGGGTAGCTTTTAGGGTTTAGGGCGAAGGCATAGGGTTGGAGTACTTTGACTGGGTGGGGTATGTATTAGGGTTGGGAGTGGAAGGTTGGGTAGTTTTTAGGACAGGGTAGGGTACTTTTTAGGACAGAGTAGGTTTTAGGGTTTAGGGTGGGGGATCGGGGGATCGGAGTAGTTTTTACGGCAGGATAGGTTTTAGGACAGGGTAGGGTAGGTTTTAGGGTTTAGGGCAGTAGTGGGGTGTCGGGGTAGTATTTAGGACAGGTTGGGGTAGTTTTTAGGTTAGGGCAAGGTAGCTTTTAGGGCAGGGTTGATGTAGTTTTTAGGACATGGCGGGTAGGTTTTAGGTTTCAGGGCATGGTTGGGGTGGTTTTTAGGACAGGGAGGGATAGTTTTTAGGACAGGTACATTTTACGGTGTAGGGCGGGGGTCGGGGTAGTTTTTAGGACAGGGCAGGGAAGCTTTTAGGGTTTACGGTGAAAGCGGGAGTCGGGGTAGTTTCTAGAACAGGGCAAGTTTAGGCAGGATAGGTTTTGGAGTTTAGGGCTGGGTGGGGGGTCGGGTAGTTTTTAGGACAGGGCGGGGAAGGTTTTAGGACAGTACACAGTAGGGCGGGGTTAGGGCTCAGGGCAGGGGGTGGAAAGGGCAGTTTTAAAGGCTAGGGCAGGTGGAGTATGGTGTCAAGTGTAGGGTGCAGTGGGAGAATTTACCACACATGTTCCTTTAGCAAACATGCTTTTACAACAAATTTTATTCTAAATGCATGCGTGGTAAAGGAATTCATGGTAAAGATGCAGTCATTGTAGAGACCACGCTGAAAAAGGCATGCGTGCTATCCGCATGCGTTGTTCCATCATACATCCCTCGTGTTACATCTATTTTCACAACATTGACCCTGAGGCATTGTCATACGAAGATGATATCTACCTTATGGATGAAACCTCATGCAACATGTAAGATGGGTAGCCCTCATTGTTGTGGGATTTGCTGAATTCTGCTAAGAATTCAATTAAAAAAAAACAAAAAAAACACCTAAATGGCCTTCCTTAGTGTCCTGTTCTTAGGATACGAACTGTCTGATGAAGGCAGGAGCCTTGCACCCCAATTTTTTGAAAAATGCGCCCAAATACAGTATCCAAACACAATCAAAAAGCTCCAGTCTTTATTGCACTTTTGAAATTTTGGCTGAATTTATATTCCAGATTATGCTCAATGGATTAAACTGCTATATGATTTGATACGTCCTGACTTTACCAGCAAATACTGGACAGTCAAACACACACACTTTCACAGAACACTACAAGACATGCTTGAAGCAAAACACCTACACACAAGTGACAATAAACCTGGTCATTAGAGTAATTGCTGGAGACATTGGTTTCACTTATGTAACGTTCAATGAGGGTGAAACTTTCCCAATAGCATACAAATCACATTTGTACTCTACTGCAGAACAACGCTTTGCTTCCACTAAGAAAATTCTAACGGCTGTTCAGATGGCTCTCATCAAAGAGAGGCCTATGGCCCAGAGGAAACCTATCATTGTTGTATCCCCCATCCTGGCCCCTGAGGCTGTGACCAAAGCTAGCGTTCCTAAGGCTAAAGCATTACATCCACATTGGATCTAATGGGCATTCTCTCTGACGGCCACTGATGTTGACTATATTTTTGACTGAAAATTACAAACTCAAATATTTTTGCAATATGAACTTGAATACCCAGTTCCACCAAAGACATTGCTTATTGAACAATATCAAACAATTAAGTACACTGATGGTTCAGCAGAACCAGAAATTTGCACTTAGCAAAGATTTTCTGACACTTACACAGTCGTGAGTGGATACATGACAGATGGCAAGTTCAATCCACAACACGCTTACACGCAAACCTTAGAGGACTGTACCACACAACTAGCAGAGCTCAAGGCTCTGGTAATGGCACTGGAACACACAGACCCTGAGCAGCTGACGCTGAGTGTCTGTGATTTGTATTATTGTGTCCAGCACATCAATTAATATCTGCATTACTGGTGCCAGAATAGTTTCAGAGATTCAAAAGGAAACACCATTAATCACAGACTTCTGTAGGGGAAAGTAGTGGATTTGAAGGAAACGCTACTTAATGTCCAAGTTGTACATACACTAGGACATCAGGATGTTGGAATACACATTGCAGGCAACACCTTGGCTGATGAAGCAGACAAATCAGCAGTAGCTATGGCTTCTGTTGCGGCAGTAACTCATTCTAGAAAAAAATTGGATGATGAAACACTGGCAGCTGTGAAAGCTTCGGCTGACGGCACTCCCTTACCAAAATCATATCCTGCTAAATATTCCTACAGCATATCATGCCTCAATACAGCCATAGTAGTTATACCAGGGGTAGGTAATCATGTGATTTGTAATAATGATCAAAGACCAGAATTGATCAAAGAAGCGCATGAGGGAGTTACTTCTGCCCATGCTGGACTGGAGGCTGCAATATCATTGTTATAAGCACGTTACAGGATGGCCAGGTCTCTACAAAAAGACCAAGCAGTGTGTCCTTTGTTGTGACATCTGCCAGCAAATAAAAAGCTCCTCTATCAAACGCACAGCAGGCACAACTCCAAATTTCCAACAAACCATTAAAATGTGTATACTTGGACCATTGTGGTCCCCTGACACCAGATAGTGCATTCAGGCTCCAGATTTCTATAGGTTTGGCCACAACACTTTGATGATGCTCAAACTGTTATTAAAGATTTGTAAGTCTTTATTGGCACATATGTTGTTGCAGCTTCCCACTACGACCAGGGCCCTGCTTTTGCCTCAAGGGCTTTCAGGGAGACCTTGGCTTCATTTGTGGTCCAACTGCATTACTCATCTCCATTTTATCCTAATGGAAATACTGTAGTGGATTGACAAAACCAAGATTTAAAGCAATCCTTAACAGCCAGAGTATTAGGCACAGGAAGTAGTTGGCTTACACACCTGTATGGAGTCCAACGAGCACATACCAATCTGCCCAGATGGTCCTGGTCCGCTTTGTTGCATCGACAATGTCAAGCTACAACATATGGTAGATTCTGCATAGGAGACCTAGGGGATTCCTGAGTAGTACCCAAATCCCCCTCGCCACAGACCAGGATGTTCATCTACAGGTTTTAAGCAGCAACGCTGACACCTCTCCGAGCTTGGGGAGTGTGGGAAATGAGCTTTTATTGGTTCCACAAATCTCTACTATTAAAAATAATACCAATAATATTGTTTGATTGTATTCAATTTGTACACAAATGAATAGCATAGTCTACTATGAACCACTGAGGAAGTGTGCTGCAAGTTTTCCTCTTCCAAGTATAGCTCCAGGTTTTGCACAAACTGCTTCTGGATATTTTGCCTAAATCAATGACATTTTCACTGAATTGTCTGCCTCTACTGCAACAGAACTGTCAACAAAACATAAGCTGATAATTTAGCTCAAAATTAACTATTTAATTCTTCCATTGAACTATCTATTGCTCTTAGTAACTGTACTCGCCTTTGTCCTTTGGATTGGGTTTGTCATCATTTTCTTCTTATTGACACATTGTCATTACCTTCCAGACCGCTCTACAATTGAACAGGTGGATAAGGTCCTCAAACCACAATTTTCTTCACACAAATTCTGCAGAGACCTGTCCCTAGTGAACATTTCCCCTATACCAATTCCTGATAGGATTGTTTGGGATAAAGTATTATTTGATATATGTGGCCCAACTGAGTTCATTTAAATTCAAACTTTCTATGAATTATGTAATTACACCCAGAGTAGTTTCTGATGATTGGGATGTGAAAACAGTTGATTCTATGATGTCTGATTTGTAGTATTATACCATATTTGAAAAGGGAGTTCAAGTCCCCTTGATTAGGCCTCTGTGCCAGGTGCTCTCAAATGGTACCTATATGCTCCTTGACAGCGAGAGCTGTTGTTGAATGCAAAACCAGAATAGTTTATATCATTTAGGTCTCCCAAATCTTCACATGTTATGAGAATGTTCTTCTTCCCCTCATACAACAACTTGAAGTAGCACAGGTTTGGCCTCATAGTGCTACTTCAGGTGTGAATTTCGACAGGTTGAGCAGACTCAAGTCTTTATTCTTTCAAAAACATGTGGCACTTACATCTGAGACCTATGCGCTTCAAGTTTTGAGATCATCTGCAGAAATTCAGTCCCTTTTAAGTACAAACTTTCCGAGACACTTTGGTGAACTCGTGGGATGAAATGTCAACACGTCCAGTATTACTGGAATCGTGCATTTTCTTAAAACTGTTGGTTCTGGTTTCATTCACATCTTTTCCTCTATATTTGGCTTAATACTTTCAGCCAAACAGTCAAAATGTTTGAGTGTTTTCAGGGGATTTACGATTACTTTGGCAATAATAGGTGGCATCCTACTGTTGTTTATTTTTCTGCTCAATGGGTGACCTTTCACAACAAGTAGGACTGAAAGCACTTCCACCAGCGTAACTGTGTCATGAATGCATGATGCAGTATTTCAGAGCACCACATCTGGAACAACTGGAGTGCGACTGATCACGGTCATTTTTTATTGTGCGCAGCCAGTGTTTCGATGCCTTTGATGCCTCTTTGAATGTGCACTGAAAGTCTGTCTTTCTACGTGTCATTTTCTTTCATTGGATTCTGATCTGTTGATGTTCTCGATGAGGGCCCATTACCAGACATGCATGTTGGGGGTGCATTTGCTATGGGAAGCTGTCTATGAGTTGCCCTTTGTGGCTAATGCAACTCTTAATTTAACATTGGGCACAACAGGGAATGCTACTGCCTCAGCTAGAGCCCAGGCTTTGGAACATGAGTGCTCTATGGTTTTCCTTTGCACTGATTTGGATATTTTACCACTTGCCAAAGTGGAACATTTCCTGGCTCCAATTGTCCCGGACATAATTAGAGATTTAAAAAATGACACTGACTTTTGAATTTGTTTTCACTGGTGCCACTACTGAAGCTTTAAATTGTACTTCTTTTTCCTCCATGCTCAAGTGTCTTTTAACATGTCATTATTGAGATTTATGTTTATATGCTTTTATATTAGCTTTGATTTCATTTTAAGCTTTGAACCACCTTTGAATCGGCAAGGGGAGGGATTTGTATAGCTATTTTAGTGATATTTTAGACACGTTATTTTAGCAAACTAGGCCTTTAGCCAAGTTGCATTTTATTCAGCATTGCTTAATTTTTGTAGCATTAGCAACAATGTTGTTTAATTTTCTCTATCTATTTGTTCCTTTGCCTAGGAAAGCATCACGTTCTAAGCATTTTACTCTGTGCTTTCCTGAAGGCTGCAGTCAGATAGGGTTGCGGGCAAAAGTGGTACACTGTGTCTGCAACATTCACAGAAACATACATGTTCCTACCTTTTCTTAGAATAATCAACTGTTTTATTATAAAAACACTCTTTTGTCCCATACATGTTAGATGGAGATTCCAGCCAGATAACCACAACTGCATGCTGATTGCTGATTGCCTTTGCTGCAGCTGCTTGCCTAAACTACCGAAACCCCGGACTATATGGGGACGGTGTCTCTGTAGACTATAGGCGTCCTTGCTCAGAATATCAGGGATGATGTCTTCCCAGGGGGGGAACCTGAAGGGCAGATTAGGGCTTATTACGCTGTGCTCTAACACAGCTTAAGTAGGAAAAATATATATCCCTTCTAGTGACAGTATGGTGGGACTACTTTTGTGTTTCTCACTCCTTGTCACCTTTTTGCTTTTAGTGTGTTTTATCATCCTAGTTATTGCAATATATGCCATTTTATCTAAAATGCAGGTACTTCAATAAACCCTTATTGAACTATATTCTGCCTGTATTGTCTTTGTCTGTGTGAGACTAATGTAACTGGTAGAAAGGGAAAAGATCTCATTCACAGCGATTCCCTTGAAGAGTCTCTCCAGTCATGGACCTGGTTGCCACAATCATCCCTGTTCTTGGGCAGAGATAAGGCGCTGCTAGTTAGCTGGAAAACCCAGATTAGGCCGACAGGCGTCACATGGTGTGGAATTGTACTTAGTACCCCACAATCGATGCGATTCTGCTGCCCAAATCCAGTAGCCTCTTTAAGATAATGAGAGCCCACGCGACAAAGTAACCACTAAAAATGACCCATTGGAACCTCTTAGATTCCTCTGCACCATTTTTGCAGTCACCCTAATGGGGAAACGCACCCTTGCATACATGATGCCTCGCACAGGTATAATGTGGCGCAAGGGGTTACAAAGTGTTGAACTGCATTCGTAGTGCAACTTTGTAAACATGGCAGAGTGATTTTGGCCTTGTTGGGCCACATTAGCATAAATCAAAATTACATTGATGTGGCGCAGGGAGGCGCTAGGTCGTCCTACATTTGTGCCTAAAGGTCAAATATAGACAACAGCACACACATTCGGCATGGGTAAGGTATCAGACCAGAAATTAATTAACAATCTTCAGGTCATTGAGGCACAACCCACAATAGGAAAGTGCACCACAACACACCTATACAATCATCCATTCAAACAGGGACAAACACAAAATCAGATGCAAATCTGAGTCACCATTCAACAAATATGTGCCATGGCACATAACAAATGACAAATATGCATGTCCAACACATTTTCTCACATTCCTTTGCAGCGGACCAAGGTTGCGGCATCCAGTCATGGGTCATGACCCCTTTTTGAAATCCAACTACTGATGATGAGCGGGCTTACAATGAAGGAAACAGAAGGACCAGGAATGTGTTGTAGAGGACATTTGGCCTAAAATCCAGGTTCATGGTCAAACTCTTACAGGAGGAAGCCTGTCATATGCACCACCCTTTGTCTGCAAAATTATACTTATGTATTATTTTGCATAACATTTGTGTAGGCACTCAATGTCCCCAATGAGGAGGATGATGAGAATGATGCACAACAGAGGGAGGGGGAACAACCAAACTCTGCTGCGGTAGCACACAGAAGAGAACAAATATGTACAACTTTTTCTCACAGACACTGTACTAATAAATAAAATCACTTTAACTGTGATTTCTCATGGCATATTCATAATCACCATCACATCCCATTTTTAACTTTCCCACATCTCAGAGAGCATGACTACATCCCAACAGTTATAAATAACTTTTGGAACATAGGCCCAGATTTAAGAGGGCCTAGTGCCTCCTTGTGCAACATTAGAATAATTTTTTGTTGCCCAGGAGGCCAAAATCAACACACCATATTTACAAAGTGGAGCAATGCATGCATTGCGTCACTCGTAACTCCTTGCGCAACATTATGCCCGTGACAGGCATATTGTTTGCAAGGGGGTGTACCCTGATTAGAGGTTTGCAAAAATTACACAGTGGAATTGAGGAGATTCCACTGCATAATTTTTTGTGCCTACTTTTAACACCAGCTCAGAGCAGGTGGTAAAAGGGGGCACGCCATTGGTTACAATGGGCCTACATGTACTGTTTAGTGTTAGCGCTAAAATGTTGGCGCTGAACCTGAACAGTACTTCAATAGTGGCAAATATTTTGATGCTGTTGCCCCCTACCCTGCCCCATTGTGCACCTTATTTTAAAAACGGTGCACACATGGTGGTGGTAGGGGGACGCTAAGGGGTGCAAGAAAAGTGGCGCTGTGCTTGATGCAGCGCCACTTTTCTTCAATCTGCTCCACTGTCTGGAACTAAAAACAAATTAGAAGAATGCACTGCTACATTAATGTGTGGGTGGAATGTAGGCATAGTTGCTAGCAATTACAATTGACATTGTCATACACATATCACACACGTGTGTTGGCTTGACATATGCCTACAGCAATCCTGGAAATACACATGAAGATTGCTGTATAGTTGTATGCCTTAGGAAGTAAAAGAGTAGCAAATACCCACAATGGCCGGTTTGTGTCTGCTAGGTAACCAAGTGATAGCTGAAAACATACTCCTCAGTGGTACTCACATGTTTGACCAAGAGAGTGTAACATACAGGGACCAAAACTCTTAAATGTCTAGGTCTCTCACACTCCATTCAGTTTGTATGTGCATGTAAGTCAAGCAATATCCAAGCAAGTCACAGACCCTTGCCAAATTGTAAGTGTTATGAAGGAGACAGATAGGTTGAATGTCACATATCCTCTACTCATAGCTGTCATGATTAATCACACTTACAAAATACACTCATGGTGAAAGTGACATAGGTTACGGACTGCAGATGTGAGTGTATACCCAAGTTGAATACATGATGCAGAAGGACAGCTGAGAGACTCCCCTATGCCACTTCGAGACCCAGTATGTAGAGGTCACTCAGACACTACATAAGTGCTGTGGCTGGTGTTCTGTAATGTGTGGGGAGCAGTCATGTGATCTAGCAAAGCCTGGAAATAGGAGGATTACTATTGTTTAACCTATAGAAGATGCTATATCCATCTACAAAGTACACAAGTCTAACTTACCATGCTGTGCATGAATGAAGGTACAATGTTGATGATGAAGATGGGTACTAAGGGTAATCAGCAGAAATTTAACCAGGAAGTTTGAACTAGACCATACATGACAAAATATGCCAACAATGTTTGTGAAGAAACACACATAGACTAATACTCACTGTACAACACATAGGCCCTCATTACAACATTGGCGGTAAAAGCTGCTTACCGCCGTGCAGAAGACCGCCAACACACCGCCGTGGCAGAGGAATTCCGCCACAGTCATTATGACCCACTGCTCAGAATCCGCAAAAATTCAGACACCCACAGAAGTCCGCCACACCAAAGGTCAGAGATAAACTGGCGAAAACAAAACCTCCACCGCCACGACAACAGAAATACGCCCACATTATCACGACACACGAATCCACGCAGCGGTCTTCAACTGCGGTGTTCCATTGGCGGTACATATCGCCGGGCTCGAAATACACACACATTTACAAAACACTACCACATTGGACAATTCGAAATACACACACCTGATACACATACACACACCACTCCCACACACCCATTACAATATAAAACACACACCCACATCACCCACAAATCCCTACGACAAAATTACAGAGAGAAGGCCAGGGAGAGACACTACAAACAACTACCAAGCATCCACAGGCACACAATACCATCACCCACATAACTTCCACGCACCTCACACAACACACCACTAAATATCACCCCACTTATCACTACACACACCACCCAACACATCACCCACACCACCCCAAGGCATGGCAAAGACACCCCAGGTTCTCTGAGGAGGAGCTCAGGGTCATGGTGGAGGAAATCGTCCGGGTGGAGCCACAGCTATTCGGATCACAGGTGCAGCACACCTCCATAGCAAGGAAGATGGAGTTATGGCGAAGAATAGTGGACAGGGTCAACGCAGTGGGACAGCACCCAAGATATAGGGATGACATCAGGAAGAGGTGGAACGACCTACGGGGAAGTTGTGTTCCGTGGTCTCAAGAAATCACCTTGTGGTTCAGCGGGCTGGCGGCAGACCCCCACCTCCTCCCCCACAACTAACAACATGGGAGGAGCAGGTTGTGGCGATTCTGTATCCTGAGAGCCTCGCAGGAGTAGATGGAGGAATGTACTCTGGTAAGTCAAATCTTAACTATTACATCCCCCACCCTACTTGAATGCTATCACATACCCCCACCCTCACCCCCATCACTCCAACTCCTCACAAATGTCCCAACATCACAAACCACACATCCTAACAAAAAGCCCTACATGCAACAACAAAGCATGGACACCCATCACCAAAGCATGGCCACTGCACATGCCCATACACCCCCCTAAACCACCATCACACAAGGACCCACACAGGAATGCAAGCACTGGGGTACATGGTCACCCACCCATTGCACACCATGCCACACACAGATGTAATAAACATCCTTTTATACCCCTGCAGGACCCCTACCCAACGTCACTGGACAGTAGGGTCCACACATGTCCACACCACCAACAGAAGAGGACCACAGTGATGACAGCAGCTCCGTCCAACTGGATTTAGATGACCAGCCCGGCCCATAGGGGACCTCTGGACAGTCGGTTCCCCTGACACAGTCACAGACCACCACAGAGCTTCCCCCCTCTGAAAAACACCAGCACAGCACCCACCCAGTGGGCCCATACCTCTGTCCCCAGGACACGTCAAGCAGCAGTGTGTCCACCACTACAGGGAACCCAGGTTAACCCACCACCCCAACACCAACAGGGACCTGGGGGCAGTGGCAGTGGGCACACGGTCGAAGGGACGGAGGCCCAGGAACACAGGGGAACTGGGAGGGCTGCTGTGCGACAGGGGGAGGACAGGGCAAGGGAACCCACTCTCCACGAGGCCCTCTCCAACATCATGGGAGCCTACCACCATTCCCAGGAGACGATGGCAACGGTACTGGCCAAGTTTGAGGAAACCCAGCGCCTACAGGAGGAACAGTATTTAGGCTTCAGGGAGGAACTCAGATCCATCAATTCCACCCTGGGCACCATCGTAGGGGTGCTGAAGGAAGTCCTCAACACCAGGAGGGACACTATGGCACAACAAGGGGCCCCTGACACTAGCCTGGACGATGAACTGCCCACCACCTCCGCTGGCACTAGTGGACAGGAGGCACGGCCACAGGACCACCACACCAGCACCCCACCCCCTGCAGAGGGTGATCCACCCCGCAAATGGTCCCTGAGATCCATGACAAAGACAGAGAACAATGCCAAGACCCCCACCAAGAAATGAGACCACCCTGAATGTCATCCTTCTGTCCCACTTTATCACCCTATCCATCCTCAAACTGCCCCAGCTCCACTTCCTATGCCCATTTGGGCAATGCACCTGTGAGACTAATAGACTGGACTCTGCCATGGGCTTTCCTCCACCATCACCCATCACCATTTTACAACCCCCTCCACTATTGAGCACTTAAATAAACACCCTTGAAGCACAAAACAATCTGGAGTCAGTCTGTGATTTCGAAATAGTGTATTAGCAATTACAGTGTAAAAATGCTCTTTCAAATGTAATGTCAACATACCTATGTCACACTGCTCTAGTCCATGAGGAAACAAAGCAGATGTCACACAGTGGGACCCACATCTGTGAAATCGTAAGGGAAAGTGACAACTCAGTGACCATACACTGGGTGAAAACGACAGACAGTTGAGAGGTAGTAGTATTAAAGTACATGTAGTAAGCAGGTTTATATTCTTACCTTTGTCTCACTGAAAATATTGCAGGATCACCGAGTTCCTGTTGTCGATGTCCTCTTCTTCTGCTTCCTCGTCTTCACTGTGCACAGACTCCACAGCTGCAACAACACCGCCATCTGGACCATCCTCCTGCAGAAAAGGCACCTGTCGTCGCAAAGCTAAGTTGTGAAGCATACAGCAGGCCACAATGATCTGGCACACCTTCTTTGGTGAGTAGAATAGGGATCCACCTGTCATATGGGCCTCATTGTAGCGTTCCTCTGCCCTTGTCCAGGGATTACTCACTGGGGTCAGTAGCCATGACAGGTTGGGGTAACCAGAATCACCTGCAAATGGCGAGGGACAACTATTAGACACACACTAACCTGTAGGGATATACCCAGACCCAGACAACCATTCCCACTGACTTGCTTCCAGGTGCTCACCTAATGGCCACACACAGTGCCTCTGGAGTTGACCCATCACATAAGGGATGCTGCTATTCCGCAGGATGTAAGCGTCATGCACTCTGCCGGGGAATTTGGCATTAACATGGAAGATGTACTGGTCGGCCAAACACACCATCTGCACATTCATGGAATGATAACTCTTCCGGTTTCTGTATATCTGTTCGCTCCTGCGGGGGTACCAAAGCTGCATGTGTCCCATCAACGGCACCTATGATGTTGGGGATATGTCCCAGTGCATAGAAGTCACCTTTCACTGTAGGCAATCCTCCACCTGAGGGAAAACGATGTAGCTCCGCATGTGTTTCAACAGGGCAGACAACACTCTGACCAACACATTGGAAAAAATAGGCTGGGACATCCCTGATGCTATGGCCACTGTTATTTGAAATGACCCAATTGCAGGGAAATGGAGTACTGACAGCACCTGCCCTTGAGGGGGATTCCTGTGGGATGGCGGATAGCTGACATCAGATCTGGCTCCAGCTGAGCACACAGTTCCAGGATTGTGGCACGATCAAGCCTTTAGGTGATGATCACATGTCTTTCCTCCATTGTCCACCAGCGGTCTGTACACCGGAGGATGCCGCCATCTCCTCACATTTCCCAGCGGACGGTGCCTATGAAGGACAACAGCTAGCACAGAGTCAACCAACTCAGAGGTACGTACCCACAGCTTACACAGAACACGAATCATAATCCGAAATTTGGCCTGTATGAGTGTTGAGGCAAGGCCTAGGTATGTGTGACGCAGTTAAACATTTAAGCCATGTGGGCCCCTGAAATGGCGGCTGCTTGACCTGTAAAGTGGGACAATGCGATGTGAGGTAACTGCGCTAGTGTTGTACACCGTCGCGGTAGGCAGTCGAAGACCGCTGCGCAATGCTGCATTGGTTAACATTGGACACTATGAGTCCCAGGAGCCAATGACGATGTATGCCGGCAGTGACGGTACGCACCCCCGTGGACGTGACCGCCATTTTCTATCTGTTCAATCACTCGATACCTGATCTTCGACAGGAGAGGACCTACACTGCAAGTGCTGCTGTGACCTCAGTCAGGTAGAGACAATGGCTCGTGCGTCTGGGGAAAGGGCCCCTGCCTTCACATCGGAGGAGTTGGAGAAACTTGTGGATGGGGTCCTCCCCAGTACATGCTACTCTACGGTCCTCCAGACAAACAGGTAAGTACACTGGGAGCATGCAGTATGGGCTATGCCTGTGTGGAGTGGGGTGGATGAAAGATGGGGGGGAGATTGAGGCGTGCATGAAACGACGGTGAGTGCATGTGCCACATGGCAAGGGTAGGGATGGGGGCCAATGACTGTGACAGTGCAGTTGGTAATATCTTTTCTTTTCCCCCTGTACAATTCATGTAGGTCAGCACCCACCACAAAAAGGATATTTGGCGTGCCATCACCAAGGACGTCCGGACCTGGGGGTCTACCACAGTCGGAGCACCCACTGCCGTAAGAGATGGGAGGACATTCGCCGCTGGAGCAAGAAGACGGCGGAGGCCCAGCTGGGGATGGCCTCCCAATGTGGGAGGGGTGCCCGTCGCACCATGACCCCCCTAATGTTCAGGATCCTGGCGGTGGTGTACCCGGAGTTGGATGGGAGCTTGAGGGCATCACAGCAGCCACAAGGGGGGGAGTACACTCTCATTCTGCTGATTTTGCGTGCAGTGGAGGTGTCTGGGTGGGGGAGGTGGGCTGTGGTTTTCCCTAGGCCAGGGTGAGTGTGCTAGTTAGGTGCCCTTGTTCTGGCAGACCCTGTGGCACCCCTCCCCACCTGTGTACAGTGCCAAGTACACCTAGTCAGGCTCCTGTATGCAGATGTCGGCCATAGCCTTGTAGGCCATGTCCCAGGGATTGAACAGTGGAGCCCAAGTGCGCGGCGTAGTGCAGGGGGCTTCTGTGTCTGTCATGTCCGCCAACGGTAGCGGAAATGCATGCACTCAACATGTCTTTCTTCTATCCCCCCCCCCTTTTTGTGGTCTCCCTGTTCTTGTGTGCATTAGCATCATCAGGTGGAGGAGCAGTGGCACCGGAGCAGAAGGGAGCTGCTTCTCACATGGCCCTGGAGGGCGAGACAACGGACTCGGAGTCCACCAGTGGGACGGAGGGCGAGGGGAGCTCCACAGCGGGGACAACAGCTGAGACCAGTGATACGGACTCGTCCTCTGATGAGAGGTCCCTTGTGGTGGCGGCCTCATCTGTGCCCCCCACATCTACAGGTACAGCCGCCACCCCCCCTACCAGCACCGCCCTCCCAGCAGCCCCTCAGCCTTTGCCCTGTGCCCGCTCACGTAGGAGGGTTGGCATCACCTTTGCCCAAGGCACCTCAGCCCCTGCCCCAGTCACCCCTGCTGCCCTCAGTGAGGAGGCCATTGACCTCCTCAGGTCCCTCATTGTTGGGCAGTCTACCATTTTGAATGCCATCCACTGTGTAGAAAGGCAGTTGCAACAAACAAATTCATTTCTGGAGGGCATTCATTCTGGTCAGGCTGCCCTTCAGTGAGCTTTTCAGACTCTGGCCTCAGCACTGATGGCAGCTATTGTCCCAGTCTCTAGCCTCCCCCCCTCCAACTTCCTCCACCCAGACCCAATCCCCTCTACCTCAGCCTATCCCAAACACACCTTCAGATCAGCATGCACACACGTCAACACACAAGGGAAGCTCTGCAAACATAAGCATCACACATCCCACAGGCACTCACACAAGCATCACACACACGCAGACACACCAACTTCCACTGCCTCCACTGTGCCATCAAGGGTGTAGAAAGGCAGTTGCAACAAACAAATGCATTCCTGGAGGGCATTCATTCTGTTCAAGCGACCCTTCAGCGAGCTTTTCAGACTCTGGCCTCAGCACTGATGGCAGCTATTGTCCCTGTCTCTAGCCTCCCCCTCCAACTTCCTCCACCCAGACCCAATTCCCTCTACTTCAGCCTTTCCCAAGCACACCTTCAGACCAGCATGCACACACGTCAACACACAAGGGAAGCTCTGGCAAACATAAGCATCACACATCCCACAGGTACTCACGCAAGCATCACACACATGCCAGACACACCAACTTCCACTGCCTCCACTGTGTCCCCCTCCTCATCGTCTCCCTCTTCCCTCCCAGTCTCGTCTCCACTCACACCTGCATGCACTACATCTACAGCCACTACTTCCATCACCAGCACACACACCACCACACCCTGCTCACGTGCAATCACCACACCCACTGCCATTCACATGTCCCATGTGTCCTCTCCCAGTGTGTCTGTGACACCACCTCCCAAGATACACAAACGCAGGCACACACCCACCCAACAGCCATCCACCTCACGACAGCCTCCAGCGCATGCACCTTCACCCAAAGTCACCAAACGAACACCTCCTACAACCACAACCTCTTCCTCCACTCCCAAACCCCCTCCAGCTACCCATCCCAGTGTTCCCAAGAAACTTTTCCTGCCAACCTTGACCTCTTTCCCTCACCTCCCCCACCCCGTCAGTCTCCTAGGGCCCAAATCTCCTGGTCCCAACCTAGCACCTCAGCCACAACATCTCCGGGACCAGTGGTGCCTGTAGCACCAGAATCTGGAGTGCACCGTGCAGCAGGGCAGCCATTGTGGCACGGAGCCACAGAACGGACAGTCCCCCACCTGTGAAGCATAAAAAGTTGGCCAATGCCTGACGAGAGAGGGGGAAGACTCCAGCCACCAAAGCCGCTCCCAGGGGTACAGGTGGGAGTGTGGAGTCAGCTGCGACACCTTCCAAGGTGGGGAAGGGGCACAAGAAACTCAGCAAGTCGGGAAAGAGCTTCACGGCGGAGAAGACCGCCATTATCCCCGCTGCCCAGGAGGCCACCGCCATCATCCCCGCTGCCCAGGAGGCCACCGCCACCAGCCCTGCTGCCCAGGAGGAAAACCACCACTAGCCCTGCTGCCCAGGAGGCCACCGCCAGCACCAGCTGCCCAGGGGGCCACTGCCAGCACCAGCCCTGCTGCCCAGGAGGCAACCGCCAGCACAAGCCCAGCTGCCCAGGAGGCCACCGCCAGCACCAGCTGCCCAGGAGGCCACCGCCAGCACCAGCCCAGCTGCCCAGGACAGGACCGTCAGCACCAGCCCCACTGGGCCAGACAGGACCACCAGCACCATCCCCGCTGGGCCAGACAGGACCACCAGCACCAGCCCTGCTGGGCCAGACAGGACCGACAGCAGCTGAGTCCCTGACAAGGACCCCACCGCCACAAGCACCGCTAAACAGGGCACCGCTGCCACAAGCACCGCTGAACCGGACACTGCCCCCACAAGCACCGCAGAACAGGACACTGCCGCCACAAGAACCGCTGCCAAGGACATTGCCGCCACGAGCAACGCTGAACAGGACACCGCTGCACCAGCACCGCTGAACAGGACACCACTGCCACAAGCACCGCTGCCAAGAACACCGCCGACACAAACACTGCTGGCCCATGAGCGCCAAGTGCACTGATGTTACTCAGTCCGTCATGAGGAGGATGAAGCACTCTGGGCACAAGGCCCCCTCCAGAACCAGTGGAGAGATACATACACTACCTCTGTCCTTGGCAGGATGAAGCACTCTCGGCACAAGGCCCCCTCTAGAACCAGTGGAGAGATACATCCACTACCTCTGTCCTTGGCAGGATGAAGCACTCTGGGAACAAGGCCCCCTCCAGAACCAGTGGAGAAAGGCATTTACCTGAGAGACTGTGCCTTTGCACTCCCCAGGATAAAGCAGTGGGCAACCCAACCACTGGAGAGACTTGAGAGACTGTGGCTTTGCACTCCCCAGGATAAAGCAGTGGGCAACCCACCCACTGTAGAGACTTGAGAAACTGTGGCTTTGCACTCACCAGGATAATGCAGTGGGCAACCCACCCACTTGTGAGACTTGAGAGACCGTGGCTTTGCACTCCCCAGGATAATGCAGTGGGCAACCCACCCACTTGTGAGACTTGAGAGACCGTGGCTTTGCACTCCCCAGGATAATGCAGTGGGCAACCCACCCACTGGAGAGACTTGAGAGACCGTGACTTTTCACTCCCCAGGATAAAGCAGTGGGCAACCAGCCACTGGAGAGACTTGAGAGACCGTGGCTTTGCACTCCCCAGGATAAAGCAGTAGGCAACCCACCCACTGGAGAGGCTTGAGAGACTGTGGCTTTGCACTCCCCAGGATAAAGCAGTGGGCAACCCACCCACTGTAGAGACTTGAGAGACTGAGGCTTTGCACTCCCCAGGATTGAACAGTGGGCATTTGGCCCCCTCATGGATGTGGCGTGGTGCACTCAACCGGCTGAGGTGCCCCCTTTCCCTTCCCCCTGAGGTGCCTGTTTTATTGCTATCTGATGCCCCTGCAGTGTTCTCTCTGTCATGTTAGGGGATTGAGTGTGGGGCTCGCCCATGCTGTGTGGGCCCAGTGTTCCACGGACTTCAATGGAGCACTACATGGACTACTATTCTTGGTGTATATATTTGTTTATAGTGTATATATATTTTTGAGTCCTGGATTTTAATATATTACAATGGTTACACTCATTTGCTTTTGTCTTTGCATTCTTCTGGGGGGTTTGGGCGGTGTAACTGTAATGTATCATGCTGTATTAGTGTGTGTTGTAGTGGGTGAGGGTGGGGGTGTTGTGTGTGTGTGTGTCCCTGTTTTTTCCCTCCCCCTCCCCTGTGTCGTAGGTGCAGTACTCACCGTTGTCTTCGCCGCCGGCGTTCGTGCTCCTGGTAGAGGAGCAAGAAGATGAGGGCTGGCAGGATCTGGAGCTCAGGTTCCATGGCGTCTGGATTCCTCGTGGGGTGTGTAGAGGTGAGCGTTTTCCCTTCGAAGTCCTGTGTCCACTGTGTTTTTGTTCGCGGTGAATCTGCCCCGGAAAATGTGGCGGATTGGTAGGTTGTGATACTGTGGGCGGTACATTGTCCTCCGCCTGTCTGTTGGCGGTGACCGCCAAGCTGTTTGTTTGTACCGCCGTGGCGGCCGGAGTGTTAATGTGGCTGTCTTTGTTGGCAGTTTCCACCAGGGTCGTAATTGCAATTTTTTTACCGGCGCTTTAACACCGACCGCCAGGGTTGTAATGACTCTCATAGTTTCCATGTAACACCAGACACATATTCACAGAGAATGTGTAAGTCAGTACGTATTCCAGTCACATTGGCAACAACTATAACTATGTGCTTGGCCAACACAAATAAGTGTGACAGAAGGTAATAACAAATGACATTATCTGTACCCTTGGTCCAAAGACACGAGCCAGTTCCACAATCTGTCAATGACCTAACCAAACATCATAGGAATATTCTTACTTATGTATGCCACATCATATCAAACCATAGCAAATGAGGCGACATGGCGAACACAAATAAGCTGCCAATCCCCAGTATAAAATTGGGCAAGCCTGACATCATCAATCCTAAAGGTAACAAAACGTACTTGCCCATGGGACCACACATGCGCAGGTATATGTCTGCAGATGACTGTGCACTGCAGTGCTGATGATCGATCATGAGGATGGCAGAGCCCCTCCCAACGACCACCCAATCCCCAGAGGAGGCTACATTAACTTTTGACACAGTCAGGGGCCTGCTGCTGGTGCACAGTGAACTGGGCTGAAATGACCACAGTCAGCCTCTGTGTGGGCACACAAAGGGCCACTGGAGCACTGATGACTAGGATGCCATCACTGCCTGAGAGCAGACCTGCTATACATATTGTATGCACTTAGGTACATCTGGCTATAAAAATAAAGTTTGAGTCATTGTACATTCCAAGTGTATGTGCTAAACATATACTTCCTAAATCTTAGCACACATGTCCCACCTAGATGAGCAGACGTGGTGCTTTCTATTTGCATATGATCAAAAGGGAACAATTCACATGTGAAAATGTGTGTGTCCCATAATTACTTACAAACTTATATGAAAAGCACAAATGTTCCCACATAGGGAAACATAGTTAACACAGATATGAGTACACAGCCCTGAGACAATGTCCTACAGATATCCATGCTGTAATAGAGAATTTGTATGTATCAAATCCCTAGACACACCACTGTAGTATGTATCACTTATCATACATAAAACATATCTTTTCACACACAAACATACATACCAACGATTACACATGTCAGCACACCATCTTCAACAATATGCATGCATGGGGAACTATACATTACACATGTTGCTTTGCATCATGAAGTCTGGCCCTTTGAACGCGTCAGAGTGTGGACATACTTGCACTCACATTGTCATGGGTTTCTGGATCTTAACTCAGCCTTAGCCAATAGCATCCTTTGCTGAAGATTTGTCAAGGGTATCTCATGCATGAACATGTTTTGCACTTGGCGCATCCTATCTTATGCGGTGTTGTGAAACATACAGTGGGAATGCCATGACATAACAATGTGGTAGACCCACATTTTGAGTTCCATCACATATGTCCACTCACAGTACACATGTACATATGTGGAAATAAGTCTTCATACACATGCACATTTGCAAACAGTATCAGTCCTCCTATGCATCACACACACCTACAAACATATGGTAACACATTCCTATGTTACCGGTATACAGTGAAATACACATACATACACATGATGCTCTACCATAAAAACAACAAAGATGCATAGCCCTGTAGCTAGGAATGTGAATCGGGATGCCCTGTCAGCCTTCCGTCCACAATCCACGCATGCCAGTCATGCGTCAAAACAATTACACATGCAGTAGTGCTCCAACAATCGCAAATCACTAAAATGACGCCTCGCACCTGCACGTCATACCTTGTCAGCCTTCATGGAAAAATCCATGCATGGCTGTCATGCGTCAAAAAAGATGCATACCATAGTATTTCAAACATCGCATTTACCAAAAATGAAGCCTCGCACCTGTGCATCTAATCTAAGTCAGCAGCCTATGTTAGCCCTCATAGAAAAATCCATGCAGGGCCGTCATGCATCAAAATAAAGAGAAATATCAGAAAATGTGACACATACACACAGGAAGTGATGTTATAGGTCTTCCTTGCTGCACACAAGGAAAAGTGAATTTACTTTCACTTTTACTTTACATTCTTGTAGTCTGTGCTTGAGAGAAGTTGTGTGGTGCTTATGCTGGTGTGAGGAGTTTCGGATTTAGATTGTTTTGTGCTGTGCTCTTTTTGTGCTTTGTCCATCTTGTAAATTTTGTAATTTATTGAACATTGTTGTCTTGTTATTGTGTAAGTATTTTCGGGTGTCTGTCTTGGAGTAGTTAAGTTTGATGGGTTAGTTAGGGTTAGTTGGGGAATAGTTTTCTTATTTTTGGTGTAATTAGGTTGCAGTGGAGGAAAAATGCAAGATGACAGGCAAGGGAAGGGCACAGAGGATGACTGGGAATGAAGTGGCAGGGTTTATTTGGTTGGTGTGCCACTACCTCCCTAACATATTGGCTATGGGTGGCCTACCTAACCGAGGCAAGGAAGCTGTACTGGGGCAAGGTGCTCAATGCATCTTCTCAGTGGAGCGCATGGACCACCCGTTAAAGCACTGGTGGGCAGACCTCATTGCCCATGAAAGAGATCTCCTGGATCACCTGGTGATTTGGGTCAGCAGAACTGTTGGAAATTACCCCTCATACATATCAACATCCTTATTTGCAGGTGCATGGCAGTAGAACATAAGGATTACTGCAGCATGTCATGACAAAGGTGAAGACAGCAAGAATTGTTTCTCAGCCAACCTGCATTCATGAGAGGTCGGCAGTGCACCGGTTGCAGACAATTTGTACATTCATCTCTTTGTACCTTGTGTGTCATATATACATATTGAAGTATCGAGAATAGAACACACATGTGCAATGGTGCAAGGATTCATGTTTCCCAGTCACAGATATACAGGTCCATCATGGGCTTCACAACTGTGGAAATTTGTAATGTAAAGTGATGACAAACACGACGATGGAGTATTGGTAGTCATGGGTGTGTGTGTTCCTTGAGTCATGTATGTGCAGAGTGACACAACAAGGACACAAATGTAAGAAGGACTTACTGGCTCCTACTGCAACATCAGTGTCATAGTTTTTGAAGGTAATGTGGCTGATTGAGGCAAGTATTACCAAACAATATATCAAAAGATGTGCAATGCAAGCATTGTGGCTGTTTTAACCCCTTGTGCCACATGATGCCTGTGCCAGGCATGATGAATGCAAGGTGTGTATTCCTGCGGTAGGAGGCACGCAAACAAACATTGCATTTAAATCTACTGGTTTCTACTGCACCACTGTGCCATTTTTTGAGTTAACTTGAAAGCGTGCCTAAGGCAGGTTGGTTAAAGGACAATCCCATTGTTTTCAATATGACTAATTTCACTTAGCAGGTTTGGCAACTTCATGTATAGTGCAAAGCATGCTAAGTGCCAACATGAAGTCATAGTTGTAAACATCATGTTTTAGTGGCCACAAAGAGCCCAGCACAGAAGGGTGCCTTTGAAAATAGGGCAGAGCAATATAGGCACATCTGCGAGGTCCAGAGAGGATGCTGCAGGTTAGCCAAAAGGTACAGAAGGTAGAAGACATTGGGGTCGTGGCTGGTGTTTGCATATGGGAAACCAGAAAAACAGCCTGCAACAACTTCCAAGTAGAGTGTGACCTCAATGCAGAGCCTCAGCAGGTCCCGCCCACTCCACAGCCCATACAATATTAGTATCCCAGCAACAGCCACCACCAGCTGCCACTGGCTCAACAATTAAGTTAAGGGAGGTTTGTGTGGAGTTTAGGTTTTTTTTATAATTAGTGTTTCTTACTAAAAATAAATCTTGTTAGTTTTCTACAATATGGTGTCCATGATGATTGACTGTCTGTGTGTTATCAATTCTGCACTGGCCACATTAGACAAATGCCTTTGGGCATGCATTCAGTATTGTTTTACATGTGTGACTATATGTATCCACTATGACTAAGGACAGGTCTGATTGGCAGCAGTATGACATCAGCTTCTCAATACACTTTTCAGTGCAGTTCCTGCCATTCAGGTTGTGTATGGATATATAAATTCTAGGACAGACAATCATGCAACATCTATTGTTTGTGCTAAGTTCTGTAACATTCATTCTTGAAATGTTTAGCACATTGCACTCCACCTCAGTTAGAGTATGGATACTGGAACACAAATGGCTGCCCCTCACAGTCTTACTTATGCCTAACTGTTGGTCACATCAATGGTGTACTCATACAATTATCAGGGATACTTCTAGATACTTGTATTCGGCACCATGAATGCCATATTTGAACTTGCATGGTACCTGTTTATCACATGCTTGGAAGCCTCAGACATTTTGTTATAGTCTGCAATGTTATCAGTCACCTTAATCATGTTTGGGTCTATGTGTGTGGCTTTGTGTCAGACAGAAAGCCACACTTGTCCTTTTGTTCTGTGGTCATTGTCCTAGCTTCACAGAGTGCTTACATGTGAAACAGCCGATGGATCACAGCAAAAACAGTACATATGTGATTATGGTAATTTATTTACATGTGCAAGAGTTGTACCAGGTACAGTTCACTGACCCTATGAGAGATCCCAAGCCATTGAATTTCCATTCAGAGTCCAGGGATGAGGGACATGTCATGAGATGTGTAAGAGAGGTGAGCATCAGTGAGGAGGTGTCTAATATGACAATAGGTGGGAATTGAGACTATGGCAGTCTAGGCATGATGAATTAACAGTGGTAGAGTGATGAGGGCACGTTGGCAGCTGTTACTAGACTGGTGTGATCTTAAGCACAGAACTAAAAAGATACTGCCCATGTGGCACAGAGTGTTGCTACCTGGTGGTTTTTCTAGTGAATGTTTTTCCTTCCACATCTTCATACTCTGCTGTGTGTAGAGCGTCCTGTGCCATTAGTAGTGTTGTTGTTGAAATTGAGGGGGGGCACACACACACATCAGGGGATAGAGATGTGGATGCAAAGGTCCCAGCTGATTCCATTTGTGGGAAAGCAAAAGGCATCAGTGCAGCAAGGAAGAACTGCTAGTTTTGCAGCACAGCAGGTACATCACAGTGGTAGGCAGCCATGTTTTCAATGAGGGAGGCCAGATCCTGCTGCATGGACTCCGGGACATTTTGAATGGCCCCCAGCCTGTTGTCAATCGTGCTGCCGCCACTTTGGGAGGGCAATTGTTCCTACGTCTGCCACAGGACAGCAGCTATATCGGCCAGGGACTGCTAGAGTTCACGTAATGGAGAGTGGGTGCCTCTGATGGCAGCAGAGTTGTCCTTATTTGGACTGGGTAATTTTGCACTCCCTGTAGGCTGCCCACCATCGTCTCCATCGCCACCCGCACCTGATTTGCCAGCTCCCGCTTTACTGCTACCACTGTACTCTGAAAGGCAGCTCTGCGGGAGGTAAGGCTTCATCCACTGCAATGAGATAATGAAAGTTCAATATTGGGCTCTGGTGGCTGTTTACATGAGTCATCAGTTACTTGCTACTGGTGGCTTTGTGACATGGTACAGACCCATACATCAAGGCACATATTTATGGGCCCCAAATGGCACAGTGTGCCACCTGAGCATCATTTCAATGGAGTTACCATTGGCAAAATGTGCCAGTCCACATTCCTCATTGTGCTACCCCCAACTTGATTGCCTTATCATGGTCTTCTGCATATGTTCCACTTTCATTGATCTGACTGTGCAACATATGCATGCCATGGATGTTGTTAGGGATTCGTGCACACACCACAAATAAAGATGTACAGAATATTTTGCATCTTGCAGACAACACTCATCCATGCATCGCAGGTTTCCTTGTTGCAGAGCTGCAAGGATGCCTACATCTCTGAAATGAATGTTGTTTTGCTGGAAGGTAGACCTTCCTGTTTGCACACATACACACGTGATGGTCCATCGTTACATTGTGTGGTGTAGGACGCTGAACACATGACTCAAAGTGGCTAGGGGGATGCCTGTGGAAAACCCACCCACTTCCATCACTCAGACAACACGTGTGAGGTAGCATGAGGACGTTACACATTTTGAGGCGTGTTGATGTGTGGATGCATCATGTTTGGACACCACATCAGGGATGGCATTGAAGTCGTAGTACTGCTGACTGCCATTGTTGTAATCCTATTGTGGACTACTTTCAATGTGTGTTGAAATCGTCATCAATCATTCTAAGTGGTAAGCAGGATTCCTGTTTGTTGAATTTGCAAGATGTGTACCTTCCTGCATGTTTGCTTTAGGACCGGCAAGGGGAACACCCCTGCACCATGCTGTTTGTGTGGCAAAGTTGGTTTTGTCCGTCATATGTTGTGACATAAACAAGTTTAATAAAGGGATGCATTGACTATCTGTGACAACTACACATCCCTGCACATTTGACATGATGCAGCACAGGACAGTACAGCAAGATGAGCTGTTGAACTGTGCCTTTCTACATAAATGTGTACATATGTGACACAAAATCCGGACGCAGACATTATAGTGCTCTACCAATGCCTCTTTTTGTTACGGTACACTGCAGTAGCTCATAAGTACCATGCCAAGGTAAGGCACCATGCATATCTTTTCCTGTCCTAAATCTCATGTCCCCCTCTCACACCTGACACTGCATGTAGTAGGCATTCCATGTGTACATTTTGGATCTTCCCAAATAACATATGTGTGACCCACCCAGCACCTGATGCCTTTACAAATATTGCACACCTGTATTTGGTTCACTGTAGTCCAGGAACTCATGGGCGGAGTGTGAGTGACAAGTGGGTGTGTGACAAGTTTGTAATTCCAAAGATTGTAGTTGTTCATTGTGCATCACATATTGGGCAGACTTTCTGTGTATTTGGTACATTGATCCCAGACCACCACTTTCCTAGCATCACTCTTGCCTCAGCCAACAACACCATGGAACCACCGTATTTACATTACTGGTCACCATGGTGGACATTTTCACAGTAGCCTCATGGTTTTTGTCACTATTGTGGTGCTTTACAGCATTGACACAATATATGATGTCTCTAGGGCAGCAAAGCACAGGGAGGTCCATTTATTAGAATGCTTGCATCACTTTCACATATGCCTTTGGAGGGCCTCACAAATTAAGTTTATTGATAGCACAGTGCCATCTTTATGGAATGTCTGCCCCATTTGTTCTTCCTTCCCTGTGTAAGAAATATTTCCTTGCATACATCATATATGGCACAGGCATATTGTGCTGCAAGGGTGTACAAAGTAGGTCTATGCATGCACTGTGTGACTTAAGGTAGCACAAGGGGAATGGGTGGCTTGAGTCCACATTGGCTTCATTTGATATGATGCTAATGTTGTATTAAGGGCTTGTAAATATGTGCTCCTAGTGAGACAGTGAGACCACTTGTAGCTGATATTATGCTGGAATATGCCCCTTTGTGGACAGCACCAACCATTCCCAGTACACAGGCACCTTGCTACTTGGTGACATGGAAGCTACTTGTCTAACAGCACAGACGATGATCACAAATTTGCCCCATATGTTATGTCTGATCAATTTTGTGGCCCTTCCCAATGGTGCATGGAGGCTTCTCACAGTTCATGCTCGCCCACCTCTTGCAACAAGTGTTGCGCATGTTGTTCAATGAGTGTTACACAAGGGCAGATGGTTCATTGCAAGGCTGTAGGGATTGATGTGTGGGTTGGGTAGTGATCTGTGCATATAGGGGGTAAGGCATGAGTGCATTGGAAGTGTTTGGGCATTATTGTGCCCTGATGTAACCCTTTTGCAGGCATTCAGTGCCTCCAATGTGCCTCTCCCTTCTGCCATTTGTTAGTTTAAAGATTCCCCACACTGCAACTTACCCTGCATTTGTAGGTCTGTGCTGTACTACCCTGTGACTCAGGTAACCAGCTTGTCCGGGATGACCGCTGCCACCAACTCCTCCAGCTCATCCAGGTCCTCCTGGGGTGCAGGACTTCCACCTCCAGTTTGCAGTGCTGCCTTTCGGTTCCTGGCCAATTTCTCTTTAATTCTGCAATGGCAATCATGCCACTGCTTCTTAGAAACAATGACAGCCCTCTTCACCTCTGCCATACTGTTGACTTTATTGACAATTGACTGTCATATGGCCTCCTTCCTACTTTCGGCAATTTGGAGGGGACAAAGAGCTGGTGTTGGTGCTCTGTCACCTCTCTGACCAAGATGTCATTCTCCTCCTCACTGAAGCTACATTTCTGCTTCCTTTTCTCCTCCTCCTTGGGATTTTGCTGGTCCATCTTGGATTGTACTGCACTGGTTGGGGCCTGTCTGGGTTCTCTCCTGCATTCCCTATCTTGGGTCCTTGTGTTTTTTTCTTTTCTTTCTCATAGCCCTTTTTTAGGCTAATGCTGCAAAATATTGCCCTGTCATGATTAGCTTCATAAAACGTGCTGCTAATCATGCTAACACCACTTTTGCAGCATTAGCATTGTTTTTCCTTATGATGTGTCGAAAAGGTTAGCTTCATTTTTTCTGTTAACCTTTCCTTAGCACCATGGTGTGTTCTCTAAATACGCCACATGGATGGCGCAAGGAAATGTCGTTAGGCGACGTTACTTTTTTTGAGGCACAAAGTGCAGGCACAGTTCAGTGTCATTTTTATTAAATCTGGCCCTAAACATTTAGCAAGTCATTCAGAGTGGTTAACAATCTTACAGGTGCAGGCAAAATGGAGAATGGAAGAGTATATTCTATGTCTCTATGGTGGGAAAAACATTTGAGAGGCCGATATGTCACTTTTGTGTCCTTTCAGCATATGTATTATATTTTATTTGATTGTTTTTCTATTTAGATAGTTACCTGTTTCTAGTGTTATTTTTGCTTATTTAGAAAGGAAAATGAGTAGCATCTTTTTCATTTAATGTAATTCGTGTGATATTGGAATACTCATATGCCACTTTGGAAATGAAGTCTTAATCTTTGTCATGTTTTTTACCTTTTGTTTTGAAATGTGGATGTTGTTGTATTCATGCAATTGATGGGTCCAATGCAGACATATGGACACAGTGGATGAAATGAGAACATAAATCAAGTTATTGAGGTTTACTTGCATATTCATCTTAATTTCATTCATATGTATGTCAAAGTCCAGAAAATCTCCTAGAACTTGGACCGCGCGTAGTGAAGGGAAAGTGGATAATCATAGAAATGTTGCTGTGTGTCGTCAAAATGGTGGTGATGGCAATAGTAGGCATCATCATCTGATGTAGCTTCAATGTACAGATTTACCATCATCATCAGAGAAGATCTCCAACAGTTCTTGATCCTTTCTTGCTTCTTCATCAACATGATCACTACAGTTTTCCTCACCCTCTTGGCTACCCAAAGCTTTGGTGTAAGCTCCAGTGTGATGTATACAGACAGGATTGAAGGTTCAAGAAAGATAGTCACTATCATAAGAGACACAGGCAGTAATAAGGTAAAATATATCCTTGTTGATTCAGTAACTATTGTGAATGTCATCAACAATCAGTTTGGGTGCCCCCTTTGAGGATCTAAGTGAGATATGAGAAGTTGACACTGTCATGATGGAGGATGCTGACAAATTACTTGGACTTGAGCTTGCCAGGTAATATAGCAGCCATCAATGATACGATCAAGGTGTGCTTGAAAACAATTTTTTTCTATAGAAAAACTAGGTTTTTTTATGAATGTTTGAACTAATTGGACTTTCTGTACACAGCATGAATAACATCAGCTACATTTGATCATATATTGGTCTAACATTTAATGAGGATGATGGTTTTTTTGTTATATATGTTGTTGTATAGCTATTTTAGCCACATTTTAGCCATATTATTTGGGCAAACTAGGCCTGCCATTGTGCACCTTAGCACGTTTTGTTCAGCATCGGTTTATTTTTCTAAGCATTAGCCACATTTGCGGTGTTGTTTTCATTCTCTATCTATTTGTTCCTTCGCCTACGAAAGCATCACATTTTCTGCATTTCACTTTGTGCTTTCCTGAAGACTGCAGTCAGAAAGGGTTGCCGGCAAAAGTGGTACACTGTGTCTGCAACATTCACAGAAACATACATATTCCTACCTTTTCTTAGAATAATCAACTGTTTTATTATAAAAAAAACACTCCTTTGTCCCATGCACGTTAGAGGGAGATGACCACAACTGCATTCTGATTGTTGATTGCCTTCACTACAGCTACTTGCTTAAACTACCGAAACCCTGGCCTAGATGGGGACTGTGTCTCTCTAGACTACGGGCTTCCTTGCTCAGGTATCAAGGATCATGTCTTCCCAGGGGGGAAACCTGAAGGGCGGATTAGGGCTTACAATGCTGTGCTCTAACATAGCTTAGGTAGGAAACATATATATATATTACTCCTAGTGACAGTATGGTGGACTGTTTTTGTGTTTCACTCTCCTTGTCACAATATTGCTTCTATTGTGTTTTATCATTCTAGCTATTGCAATACATGCCATTTTATCTAAAATGCAGTTACTTAAATAAATCCTTATTGCACTATGTTCTGCCTCTGTTTGTTTTTGCCTCTGCGTGACTAATGTAACTGAGAGAAAGGGATGAGATCTGATTGACCAGGATTCCCCAGAGGAGTCTTTCTTGTCATGCACCCAGTTGCCACAATCATCCCTGCTCTTCGGCAGATATGAGGTGCTGCTAGTTAGCCGTAAAAAACCCGGATTAGGCCAATCGGTGTCACATGGTGTGGAATTGTACTTAGTGCCCCACAATTCAGGTAATTCTGCCACCCACATCTAGTAGCCTCATTAGGATAATGAGCACCTACATGACAATATGTGTGAGTGTGTGTGTGTGCTAATGTGTATATATGTGTATAAACCCTGTCACTACTCTTACTATAGGGTGTTGAGCACAGCACAGACTGTGTTCAAGATAACACAAAATGCAGCCTCAGTGCACATGTGTAGTATCATCGCTGATTCCTCTGCTGGAAAGAACACATTTGTGAAAGACATTGTAGTATCTTTGACACCATCACTTTACATTTGAATTCAGGGGGACCTGGGACCATATTATGAAAAGAGGCCTACATTGCAATGGACCCACATTTTGTGACCCTGGGACAATTAAGTACAACATAAGGGGCTAAATGTATTTGTGTGGCCTTTTCTGTAATATAGATGTTGCCCTTGCGAATGTAGTACCAGTTCAGTCTCAAGGGTATGCCCCCAATTTTCTCAGAAGAGTGGCCCCATGCAAATAAGGAAACTTTTTGAATCTGTTCCATAGTATATTATAGTCATTGTTTTGAAGCCAGAGAGGATGTCGGGAGGCTCACTGACTGTGTGCCACATATAGGTGACAGAGTCACCGGGTTCCCTGGGGGTAGCCAGTCGGATGGGGATAAAAAGGGTCCCATGGACCATACCAGATATTCCCTAATATGTAGGTGAAGCCACCAGCTCACTGCACTCATCTGCAGGGAGATCTCTGCCAGCCTTTCAAATGCAGGACAATTACCTATTTCAAAGTGAAAGGCAGAACGGCTGCTTCAAATAGTCAGTCCCCCCTTCACTGTGATAGGGCAAATTGACCACGTCTTTGCCTGGTGCACCCAATTAAGCTTTTGTTGAAGCACAGACAACTGCAGTGTGCCTTATCTGTAATATGAGAAGTGGTCTATCTTTGAAGTTTGCCTGGACTCCCTGCAACCGTTGGACATTGGTCCGTGTGGAATGTCCTGGTCGCTAATGGGGACGCTCTCTGGCCCTCTGTCAAAGTCATCATTTGGGTTTGAATTGACTAATTGTCACTTCCTAGATAGATTGAACCGAGCTTGTCTCCTGAAATCCTCTTACAGTTGGTACAATGGTATGGATAGACATTCAAGGACAGTCTCCTACTTGTAAATATCAATTACATCATGTAACAGTCTCAGTGAAGCTAGATGGGAACAAAACGTGCTCCTGACCAATGGTTTCACAGAAGTGACCATACAAGTGTCTCTGTCTGGCCAGCATAAAACACTAATGCAGCCACAAACCCCTGCTGGTCCAATGATGCACTTCTGTAATCCAGCCCATTGTACTCATCATGTAATGTATGTTATCTGAGTCTTTTAAAGGAGACAACTGCTACTAATGTGGCATTATTGTATTCTAACAGAGAGATTAAAAGTGGACCTGAATGTCCAGTTGGTGAAGTGTGTAGAACCTATGTAAGTAGAGTTATGTAAAGTGTGTTAGAACCTGACATGATTTGGTCATGTCAGAGTCAACAACTGCTGGTATGTTTTCTGAATATTTTAAGGGTATTTGAGAAAAGTGATATGCTGTTCTCTATGCAGCTTTATTGTGCATGTAATTGGTTAGCTCTTGCCCGGAGTATTATACTGTTTTACTGTATTCTGGTCTTTGATCAATAGAAAAGTTCTGTCCACCCGATTGGAAGCCTGGGTTGAAGAAAAAAAATACTATCAACACTATAGGCAGGCTTTAAAAAAATACACAGCACATTCGCTAAAGCGATAAGGCTGTATAATGTATTCCTAACATGTTTTCAACTTTAGAACCTGACATGATTTGGTAATGCGGTTTTTGACCTTAAGACTGGTTTCAATTCAGTCGATAGATCTTTCCTGTGGCAGGAAAGATCTCAGTATGCATGATTTCAGTATAGCTGTTGGAAAATGGGTTATTGGTAGGGCAGGTAGGTACCTACACCTAGCAACAAGCCACAAACCTCCACAAAAGTACAGTTAGGTCTCAGTAAATTAATCCCAGCTCTACCCTTGGTAGCTTGGCATCGAGCGTCAAGGCTTAACTTAGGAGACAAAGTGTAAAGCATTCAAATATCACACAACAGTAATTAAATAAAACACAGGAAACAGTTTAAAAATCCAAAACCAATTTATAAAAATAGCTTATATTTTTATCTTTAAAATGACACAAAAACGATTAAAATCGGTTCAGGGGAACCGGAGATATGAATTTTTAAAGTATTATTATTTTCTAGCGCATAGAAACAAAAAGCGCCAATCGGGTCATCTGGTTGCACCAGGACCGGGACAAAGTCAAACTTTCAGGCCGACCGCGATGGAGCCCTGCTCGGCTACAGGTCGCGGGAGGCCTCGGTTAAAAAGTTACCTTCTGACTTAGTCTTTATTTTGAAGTTTTTCTTCACCGGGACGAACCTGCCAGTTGGATCCGACCTCCTGGAGCCCTTGTCCGGATACGCGAAGTCGGTTTCCTCGGTGGTGATTTCTACCTTCGGACTTAGTCGTTTTTTCGAGATGAAAATCCTTCGACCGGGGTAAACCTGGATCTTGATCCGACGTCCGTGGAGCCCTTCTCGGATACGATGGCTGGAAGGTCCCGGTCAACTTTTTACGTTCGGACTTAGTCTCTTTTTCGGATGTTTTTCTTGACCGGGACGAACCACGAAGTCAGGCCGGGTCGCGGTTGAGGCAAGCCGGCTAGAATTTCCGCGTCGAGTCGGTCACTTTATGGAGCTTTTTTCTAAAATTTCTCCAATCTTTTCCAAACTTCTGGGGCTTCACCCAGATGTTCTTTTTAGGTTCTTTTGGGGTCCACAGCTCACCCCAAGGGTCCAGAAGTTCTGTGATGGTCCTTGGGAAGTGCGGACTTCAACTCCCAGAGTACACCTGGCGCAAACTCCTTTTTGGCCACTGGGCAGTGGTCAGCTGGTCACTTTTTCAGGAGTTGGTGCAGGGGACTCTGGTTAGCAATTTTTCACCTGTAGCAAACAGGGAGTCCCTCCTTGAACCAGTGGAAGCCAGGCAAAGTCCTTCTTGTGGTGAAGCCCAAGTGTGCAGCTGGTGCAGTCTTTCTGAGTGCAGGGTCCAGGTGCAGGCCAGGGGTCCAGCAGGGCAGTCCTTCTTCTCCTTGTAGTTCTTTCTTCTTGAAATTTGGTGGGGATCTGAGGCGTGGGTGCAGGTCTGCCAGTTTTATCCTTGCTCCTGGGTGAAAAGCAGGGGGGCCCTGGTCCTCCAATCAGGGACAGGGTCGTCCCCCTGTGATGACCACTTCCTGGGAAGTGTGGCAAAAATCCATCCCAGAAGGCAACAGTCTCTAAAAATCCAAAATGGATGAATCTGATTTTTAGAGGAGAGATCTGGCTGAGCCCACCCACTGGTGTGGCTAAAAATCATAAACACACCCCTCTCCTGCCCTCTCCTAATCTAATCAAGGGGGCACCTAGCTGTCTGGGGTTGCAGGATGTGGGGGTGTTGCTGGGTGCTCCAGATGTCCTTCTCTGCCTTTGAAGACCAGTTTGGCAGCCCTCCCCCTTCCTGCTTCCCCATCTGCTGAGGGGAGATTCTCTCCCCCAAGCACATTCCTTTGTGTGAAGTCAGGCCACTTCACACCTCATTAAAGTAGCCTGGCAGAAACTGCTGCAGGCTGGCCAATCAGAGCACAGCAGCAAAAACAATGCAGAGCTGAAATTGGCAACTTTTTAGGTAAAGTCTAAACTTTTTACCTGCACTAGTTATATTAAATCCAACAACTGGAAGTTGTGGGATTTATTATAACAATCAATTTGATACCAAATTCTTGGTATGTAACATTTAAGGAGACTTTAAAATTTAAAATAAAGTCTGCCCATTCTAGCCTATGAAGGCCATTTACTTCAATGAGGGAAAAACGAATTTGGCTGTTTTTACCTCACCAGGGCTTATAAATCTATTTTTATAAAGTCCCTGCTTATAGTTACATGGCACCCAGCCCTAGGGGCACATAGGGCACACCTTAGGGGTGACTTATATGTAAAAATAAGGTAGTTTAAGACTTTGGAAGTACCTTTAATTCCAAAGTCGAATTTGCATATAACTTTAATTTAAAAGCAGCCAGCAAGGCAGGCTTGCTTTTAAAATGACACTGGGCACCTCAGCAATGCACCTAGGTGTGCACCACCTATGCTGTGGTCCCTAAACCTACATGCCCTACCATATACTAGGGACTTATAGGTAGGTTAACTTAGCCAATTATAATTAGCCTAATTTGCATATCCATTTTACACAGAGCACAGGCCCTGGGACTGGTTAGCAGTACCCAGGGCACCATCAGAGTCAGGAAAACACCAGCATAAAGTGGAAAATGGGGGCAAAAAGTTAGGGGGCCTCTGCAATCAGCCCCAGTTTCTCACACAACCCCCCCCCAGCCCACACGCCCAGGAGACTCAGCCCAACCCTGGGAGAGTCTTCCTGGCTTGTTAGGCGAGGAAGACAGTGAAGAAAACTGGCTGTCCCTTTGCAGGGCCTACTCTGCCTTATATCCTCCTGTCAGGGTCACTCCCTCTGGGTAGTGAAGCCATCCCAACAGTAAAAGGACCCAACTCAAACTGAAACTTCCCTCTAGGGGGGTCTTCCTCCTCTCTCTCTGCCAACTTGGGTAGTGAGGTGCCCACCTCCCCTACTCCAAACTTTGCTAGGGCAACACCTAGCTTACCCAAAGAGGCCACCCAACACTTGAGCAACCCCACCATGACCAATAGGGTCAGGGGGCCTACTTTGCTATTGGCCCTGGGGTCTGCCTCCCAGGCCAAGTACAGTGCTGCCAGGAAGGCTAGCACCCAGCAGAGGCTACTGACAGCTGTCAGTACCCAGAACCACACCCTAAGCTCTCCACTGACAGGTGGCTGAGCTGCTTTAGGGGCATCTTTGGGGTCCTGGCACCCCTCTTGCTGTCTAGAGTGGGGGGCTACCACCTCCTGTGGCAGACACCCTCCTTCCACTCTCCCTTCTGTCAGTGCAGGGGCAACACCCTGCATCTGGACAGCTGCCTGACTACTCAGGACTTCCTTGGGGTCAGGGGAGGCCTCACCAGTGCCAACTCTGGGCTCCCCCCCTACTGGGGCAGAAGGCCTTTGGCTCCCTGGAACTCTCTTTAAGAGTGGCCTACCCTTCCTTTTCTTCTTTCCTTTTCTTGGGGACCCCTGTCTCCTAACTGTAGGGACTGACTCCCCAGGACTTTGGGTTGGGGGGGCGCCCTGGGCGACCACCCCATCTGTGACCAGACTCACCTCTGGGAGGTCATTGCCCAGGATACAATCTAGGGGAAGGTCAGCACTGACTACCACCCTAATCCAGTCAAGGATACCCTCCCTCTCTAGGGGCACTATGGCTACAGGTTTGGAGGTGACCTCCCCTGTGGCTATCCTGACTTTCTTTGTCTTTCCTGGGACATACATGTCTGGGGTCACTAACCGGTCACTCACTACAGTGTGACTGGCACAGGTGTCTCTCAGGCCAGTGGTAGGGATCCCATTCACTTGAATGTGGTGGAAGTGCCTACTCCCACCCTCAGGGATCACCAGCTTACCATCTGGTCCTGTCTCCCAGCACAATGCTAGGAGGACTTCATCATCTGAGGAATCCTCCTCTATGGCTACACTGGACAGCCCAGTGCTAACCACTTTCTTTGGACAGGCTGCATCTCCTCTGAAGTGACCTGTCTGCTGACAGTCAAAGCAAGCCCTACTGTCCAAGAGCTTTTTTAACCCTGGGTCTCCCTGTCTCTGCATGTCAGATTGGGAGTGGGATTTACTCTTCTCCTTCTTAGGGTTCTGGGGTACAGAGGGAGTCTCTGTGGTGGGCTTACCACCTCCCTCCTTAGGTTTTTGGGGACCTGTCCCCCCCTTCTTGGAGTCTCCCCCCTGGGACTTGACAACCACCCTGGTTCTCAACCACTCATCAGCTGCCTCCACTAGCTCTCTAGGGTTGGTCAGCTTACAGTCCACTAGATGCTGGCGTAACCTTTCTTGGATACAATTGGTCAAGATGTGCTCTCTCATGATCAGATTGTATAACCCCTCATAAGTATTAACTTTGTTGCCAATAATCCAGCCCTCCAGTGCTTTTAGTGAGGTGTCTACAAAGTCAACCCAAGACTGGGTACTGACCTTCTGGGTGTCCCTGAACTTCATTCTATATTGCTCTGGGGTCAGACCAAACTTCTTGACTAAGCACCTCTTCATACTAGGGTATGAATCTGCCTCCTCCCCCCTTAAGGTCAGAAGCCTATCCCTCCCTGAGTTGGGGACCAACTCCCACAAAAGGGAACCCCAGTATTGAGGCTTAACCCTTCTCATTTGGAGTGCCCTCTCAAAGGCCCCTAGCCACTTATCTATGTCATCCCCCTCTATATAAGCAGGAACTACCCCCTTGGGTAATCTGGGGCAAACTCCCCCACCCATGGACACCTCAGCTTCTTTATCGCTGCTTCCATCTCTGTTTTCTTTGTATGCCCACTTTTTCTTCTCTAGGGCCAGCTTCTCTGCCTCCAAAGCTATGTAGGCTAGCTGGGCTTCCAGCTCTCTTTCCCTGATGGATGGGTTCTCTCCTCCTGAAAGGACCCTCTTCCTACCACTAGCTTTGGGTCTGCCCCTAGTGACTGTGTCCAGTGAGGACCGTTCCTCCTCTTCCTCACTTGGGGTCTGATGCCTTTCCTCCCCTGAGTGGTTAGAGTTAGCATCATCCTCTTTTGGTTCCTCCTCTGGAGCTTCCTCTGTCTCTACCTCTTGGGCCTCAGCCCATGCTGTCAGGGATTTAATCAGGATTTCCTTCCTGAGATTAGTGGTTGCAGGCAACCCCCTCTCAATACACAACCCCCTAAGCTGGACTACTGTCAGTGTGGGTAGGCTAGCCAGATCAAGCTCCATGGTTCCCTAGTTTTGTGTCAACAAAAACTTTTTGCAAAAATTGGAAACAAGAATTTAGAAAAATTACAAAAATTCAATAATTGAAATTAATCCAAATTAATTTAAAAAAAAATTAAAATTAAAAATTAAAAACAATTTTTGCACTAGGACAATTTAAAGGATTTTTAATTTGTTTTATCTAAAACTGTAACGTGATATTGAACACAAGTACAGGATCCCGTCGCTGCTTCCAATTATGTTGGAAAATGGGTTATTGGTAGGGCAGGTAGGTACCTACACCTAGCAACAAGCCACAAACCTCCACAAAAGTACAGTTAGGTCTCAGTAAATTAATCCCAGCTCTACCCTTGGTAGCTTGGCATCGAGCGTCAAGGCTTAACTTAGGAGACAAAGTGTAAAGCATTCAAATATCACACAACAGTAATTAAATAAAACACAGGAAACAGTTTAAAAATCCAAAACCAATTTATAAAAATAGCTTATATTTTTATCTTTAAAATGACACAAAAACGATTAAAATCGGTTCAGGGGAACCGGAGATATGAATTTTTAAAGTATTATTATTTTCTAGCGCATAGAAACAAAAAGCGCCAATCGGGTCATCTGGTTGCACCAGGACCGGGACAAAGTCAAACTTTCAGGCCGACCGCGATGGAGCCCTGCTCGGCTACAGGTCGCGGGAGGCCTCGGTTAAAAAGTTACCTTCTGACTTAGTCTTTATTTTGAAGTTTTTCTTCACCGGGACGAACCTGCCAGTTGGATCCGACCTCCTGGAGCCCTTGTCCGGATACGCGAAGTCGGTTTCCTCGGTGGTGATTTCTACCTTCGGACTTAGTCGTTTTTTCGAGATGAAAATCCTTCGACCGGGGTAAACCTGGATCTTGATCCGACGTCCGTGGAGCCCTTCTCGGATACGATGGCTGGAAGGTCCCGGTCAACTTTTTACGTTCGGACTTAGTCTCTTTTTCGGATGTTTTTCTTGACCGGGACGAACCACGAAGTCAGGCCGGGTCGCGGTTGAGGCAAGCCGGCTAGAATTTCCGCGTCGAGTCGGTCACTTTATGGAGCTTTTTTCTAAAATTTCTCCAATCTTTTCCAAACTTCTGGGGCTTCACCCAGATGTTCTTTTTAGGTTCTTTTGGGGTCCACAGCTCACCCCAAGGGTCCAGAAGTTCTGTGATGGTCCTTGGGAAGTGCGGACTTCAACTCCCAGAGTACACCTGGCGCAAACTCCTTTTTGGCCACTGGGCAGTGGTCAGCTGGTCACTTTTTCAGGAGTTGGTGCAGGGGACTCTGGTTAGCAATTTTTCACCTGTAGCAAACAGGGAGTCCCTCCTTGAACCAGTGGAAGCCAGGCAAAGTCCTTCTTGTGGTGAAGCCCAAGTGTGCAGCTGGTGCAGTCTTTCTGAGTGCAGGGTCCAGGTGCAGGCCAGGGGTCCAGCAGGGCAGTCCTTCTTCTCCTTGTAGTTCTTTCTTCTTGAAATTTGGTGGGGATCTGAGGCGTGGGTGCAGGTCTGCCAGTTTTATCCTTGCTCCTGGGTGAAAAGCAGGGGGGCCCTGGTCCTCCAATCAGGGACAGGGTCGTCCCCCTGTGATGACCACTTCCTGGGAAGTGTGGCAAAAATCCATCCCAGAAGGCAACAGTCTCTAAAAATCCAAAATGGATGAGTCTGATTTTTAGAGGAGAGATCTGGCTGAGCCCACCCACTGGTGTGGCTAAAAATCATAAACACACCCCTCTCCTGCCCTCTCCTAATCTAATCAAGGGGGCACCTAGCTGTCTGGGGTTGCAGGATGTGGGGGTGTTGCTGGGTGCTCCAGATGTCCTTCTCTGCCTTTGAAGACCAGTTTGGCAGCCCTCCCCCTTCCTGCTTCCCCATCTGCTGAGGGGAGATTCTCTCCCCCAAGCACATTCCTTTGTGTGAAGTCAGGCCACTTCACACCTCATTAAAGTAGCCTGGCAGAAACTGCTGCAGGCTGGCCAATCAGAGCACAGCAGCAAAAACAATGCAGAGCTGAAATTGGCAACTTTTTAGGTAAAGTCTAAACTTTTTACCTGCACTAGTTATATTAAATCCAACAACTGGAAGTTGTGGGATTTATTATAACAATCAATTTGATACCAAATTCTTGGTATGTAACATTTAAGGAGACTTTAAAATTTAAAATAAAGTCTGCCCATTCTAGCCTATGAAGGCCATTTACTTCAATGAGGGAAAAACGAATTTGGCTGTTTTTACCTCACCAGGGCTTATAAATCTATTTTTATAAAGTCCCTGCTTATAGTTACATGGCACCCAGCCCTAGGGGCACATAGGGCACACCTTAGGGGTGACTTATATGTAAAAATAAGGTAGTTTAAGACTTTGGAAGTACCTTTAATTCCAAAGTCGAATTTGCATATAACTTTAATTTAAAAGCAGCCAGCAAGGCAGGCTTGCTTTTAAAATGACACTGGGCACCTCAGCAATGCACCTAGGTGTGCACCACCTATGCTGTGGTCCCTAAACCTACATGCCCTACCATATACTAGGGACTTATAGGTAGGTTAACTTAGCCAATTATAATTAGCCTAATTTGCATATCCATTTTACACAGAGCACAGGCCCTGGGACTGGTTAGCAGTACCCAGGGCACCATCAGAGTCAGGAAAACACCAGCATAAAGTGGAAAATGGGGGCAAAAAGTTAGGGGGCCTCTGCAATCAGCCCCAGTTTCTCACACAGATTAACTTGTGACTGCCATGCACCAATTACATCACAACAACACAACTGCTGTACGACCTAGAAGGGGAGGTGACAATGAGGGGCATATTTATACTCCATTTGTGCAGAATTTGAGTCATTTTTCTTACGCAAATTTAGCTAAAAATTAACTCCATATTTATATTTTGACGCTAGACATGTCTATCGGCTAAATATTGGAGTTAGCACCATTTTTTAGATGTGTGAACCTACCTTGCATCAATCAATTGCAAGTTACGCGTTCCCATCTAAAAAATGGTTCTAATCCTATAGCCCCATATTTATCCCCCTGTGCTAAAATGAAGCACAGGTGGGAGGAATGGCTAAATAATGGTGCAAAGCTTGCAGACCAGGTGTTAGGGGGCCTGTGGTCCCATTTCCATGGCTAAACACCAAGGAATGGGTCCACAGATGCTCTTCTCAAGCTCCAGGAACACTGCCACCCACACCAGAGGGACGCGGGAAGATGGGGGACCCCATCCTAGGCAAGTACGGTAAGTATAGGTAAGTATATATTTTTTTCATTAAATTGCCATCGGGCCCAACCTGGGGCCCCGTGCATGGCACAGGGTTCAATTGCCATGGCCAGGGGACCCTTGTCCCCTGTGCTGGCCATTGGGGTGGTGGGAATGACTCCTGTCTTTTCTAAGACAGGAGTCGTGTGGTATGGATGGTTATGTGTCAGAAAATGATGCTAGACTGGTTAGAGGCATTTTTATTGGCTCGAACCAGCCTAATGACATTTTTTGGTGCAAAACCCCCTTCTCCCATACCGACATCCCCACCCGGCTAATGTCATTTTTTTTATGCTAGCCCACACTTTCTGCGGGATTGTGCCATTCCATAAATTTGCTGCCCGGCTGGCATCCTGGAATGGCACAAGTCGGTGCTATACTTTTTGACGCAAAACTGTGCAAAAATTTTAGGGGGATGAATATAGTAAATATAATATAGGGTCTGAATAGCAGTGGTCTGTCCTTAAGGATGGAGGGGCCACACCCCCACACCTTTCAGACAGAAGGAGTGTCAGGTAGGATGAGTAGAGGTCAGCCTGACAGATATTCTTGTGGTCATTTTGACATTGGCAGTAAAAACTGCCTACCGCCACGGTGGCGGACACCAAAATACTGCCACTGTGGATTCCATCCGTCTGCCATATTATGAGCACTCCCAGACTTCTGCCACAAGAAAGGCAGAAATCCAGCAGTGTTCATGGTGGAGGACGGTGATAAGATGGCGCCGCTACCACTAGCATTGCCACGCCAGAAGAATGCCGCCATCCGTATTATGACCCATGATATGGCCTGGCGGCGTTCTGCTGGTGGGTCGCTGCTGGCTGTAGCAGTGCCCCTTCCCGTTCCCTGCCAGAAGACCTCCTCGCTCAAGGTAAGTCAAGTTTACAACAAGGGGGGGGTGGGAGAGTGGGAGTGTTGTGTGTATGTCTGAGTGTGTACATGAATGTGAGCGTGAGTTTGTGAATGCGCCTGTGTGTTGGGTTGTTTGCTTGGTTGTATGCGTGTAAGAATGGTGAAGTGAGTGCGTGTCTATGTGTCAGTGTGACTGTGTGTAAGAATGTGTGTGAACATGTCTGGAAATATGTGTGTATGAATATATGTATGGCAGTGTGAATGATTTGGTGTATGCATGGTGCATGTCTGCGCATGTGCGTGTATGGGGTGTGATGATCTGAAGGGGTGGGTGTGTGTGTGATGATCGGAAGAGGTGGGGGTGTGTGTGTGATGATCAGAGGGGGTGGGTGTGTGTGTGTGAGATGATGGAGGGGGGTGGGTGTGTTTGTATGTTTGGATCAGGGGTGGGGGTGTATTTGACCGTTGGGGGGTTTGTGGGTTAGTGAGTGTATGGGGGTGGGGGGCTTTAGATGGAAGGGAGTGGGGGGTGTCAGGTGTGTATTGGTGGGTGGAGGAGCCACCTACCGGTGACAGGGAAGGAATTCCCTGTCACTTGTAGGGCTTACCGCTGCGGTGTTCATGGCGTTGCTAACACCATGAAAACCATGGTGGTAGGCAGGCTCATAATACCGCCTGCAGTACTGTGCCAGCCGCCGGGCTGTGATTGATATCTCCAGTCCGGCGGCCGATGGCGGCATTCTTATAACGTGGCGGGATGTACCCACTCTGTATTTTCAGGTCAGGCAGCCAGGAGCGAGAAATGGGCTAAATGCACAGGCTCCTGGCTGACCGAGCTGAACTTGGATGGGCTGAGAAGGTCACAACTCCTGTGGGCGTGAACTCTTCAGCTCAGCAAAGGTCCTTGCAGCCTTCCCCCTCCTGTTGAGGGAGAGCATCAGAGGTAGTTTAAGCCCTGAAGTGCCCAGAGGCAAGTGTTTATCACAGACAACTTGTCACAGAGTCGGTGGAGACATCAGTCTCTCTGACCTTATCCTACTCTGTGGCGAGGTAGGGACTTCTACCTCTCCTCATTTGCTGACCTAAGGTCAGCCAATGACTGGAGTCAGCTATCCCACCACTTCTGGCTCCACCGAGGCTTCACTTCCAGAGAGTTGCAGCAGGTAAGTGTTGTTTTTTATTGGCTGATTGGTGCGTGCATGTATGCATGAATGTATGTGTTTTTGTGAGTGAGTGATGTGAATGATCGTGTGAGTATGTGTCTGCATGTGAATGCATGAGTGTGAGTGTTCATGTGTGTATGCATCTCCCTTCTCCCGCCCCCCGAATTTGTACTTACTTGCCGTCACTGGTAACTCGATGTGGATAGTCTCTTAGGGGCTTATTTAAGAGCCCCTGGCACCACCTTAGCACCAATTCTTTTTACGGTAAGTCGGCGTTAAAGTGTATTTATCCCCTGCACTATATTACAAAGTGGCGCAATGCATGTATTGCGCCACTTTGTAAAACCTTGCGTCACATTATGCCTCTAGCAAAAGATTACACTGCACCATTTTTGGCATCATTTTAATGCCTGCTCAGAGCAGGGGATAAAATGATGCTCCCATAGATACCTACGGGCCTCCTTGCACTTTGCTACACTAGCATCAAAATGTTTGACGATAGTGTAGCAATGCACCACATTAGCGTAAAAAATGTTGATGCTATTGTACTAACGACCGCCATGGTGCGCCGTATTATAAATATGGCGCAACCATGGTGTTGTTACGTGACAGTAGAGGGAGCTGCAGAAAAAGTGGAAAGTGTTTTCTTCAATATGGCCCTTACTGTTTTCCCAGCAGTAGATAGTTCAAATTTAATTTTTCTATTCAAAACTTTTATCAAAATCTGGTCAAATAACGGGGAAATCTGCCACATGCAATAGCATACAAGGCAGGGACAAATCCTTGCTCAACTTCGTGTTACTTTGCACAGCACCCTACCAGCCAGGAAAGCGTATTTCATCAGTCACAATATAAGGCACTGCAATGCAGCCTCTGGGCAGACTCTGAAATGACTTTCGGGTCAATAGCCTCAAATATCTATGCCGCAAGTAAAGCAATTAGAGGCAATGCCCCTATTGCTTTCTCTCCTAATTGAGTCAGGCATAGTTAGCTGTCACAGCTGCGATTTTCCACACTTACTATATTTTTCAAATTAGATTTTTATACATATCACATTTTTGCAACTGTACAGACCCTGAAATGTCCTTGGTCCAACAGACAGATACATTTACACTGTTTGGAAAGTAGCAACACGCGTTACCTAGGATACGTTATATTAGACAGCTTCCATTTTGTTTTACGTTTTTATATAGCACAAACTCGACCTAAAGGTATTGGAATACTTTAGCATACTTGAGCATCAGTTACATTACCCAAGGACAAATTAATTTTCGGTCGAGGAAGGGAGATTAATTGGTGTGCCAAGACACAAAGAATAATGAGAGGATGCCAAGGCTCGAACCTGGTTCCCCAACTCCAAAGCTGACAGCTCTGGCCGTTATGCCACATATGTCTAAACCATTAACTTCATATACCCGTAGGGAAGGATCGCAAACTTTAAACTAATATCTAATCTAGTTTTTACTCTGTATTTCAGTACTTTTAGACTTTGTGATGGGTGATATCTTGTAATCTCTTACTAATTATCCATCTTGCCAGTTCACATGCAAAAGAATAAACCTTCTGAATGTTACTTTATATGCCTTTGCTGTGGGGTGGTACAACGTTTATCAGAGTTTAACTTTTAAACGTTTTTCATTAAGGTATATTGTCTTGTATAGTTCAAACATGAAAACCTGACACAATAACTACTTTTATAGTCCACTGATTTTGTAGTTGAGTGATGTTTTCTCAGGGGTTATTTTGAGATCACTTAAAGAACTGAAAATGTACAGAGTTTTTATGATTTAGGGAAGGCAACATGGTTCCATGGTTTCCTTATCTAGGTGGTGAGGGATTTCTGCTAGGACTGCAAAGCAATTTTCTAGTTAGTGCTTTTTAAAAACATGACACTTTCAGCTGTAGTAACTAGTCTGATCAGATTTCTTTTCAAGGGCAGTGAGTCTGGAATTTTGTTGAATGAATATTGATCCAATGCAATGCAGTGCATGTAGTGCTATGCACACTGCTTTAAAGCAGTCCGGAAAAACATTGAAAACATAAGCCAGTGCAAACTTACAAGCGCTGGGTTGATGTGGCCCCATAGTTTTGAATGCAGAAGTAGCCTGAATGCTGAGTTTTGCACTTGAAATTAATTGTGGAGTCATTTCTTATCTTTCCAGCTTCTTTGATAAGACCAACATTCATGCAGCCCTTGTGAGGGGCTATGGCTTGAACGTTGTAGGGTGAGGTCAGATAATGGAAATATCTATCTTAAAACTCTGACCATATTTTTGGGGATTTCAATGCAACCTCTATTTGTGGTTCCAGAGTAGGCTTGGGCGGAGTTAGTGGAGTTTGTGGAGTTCTGCTATGTGGAACTCCACGAAGTGCTGAAAAAACTCAATTTCGCTAAGTGGAGTCCTGCGATCAGCGGAGTTTGGGTAAGGCGTGCTGTTTGCACTGATTTTCAGCAGGGGAGTATCTCCTGTGCTGTAAAATCAGTGCAAACTGCGTCATGCAGAGCACCAGAGGGGGCTTACCTCTTTTAGCCGCTCGAGTAGATTTTACACTCAAGTGGCAGCTTCCTCAACATAAGCTGCAGCATTCTTATCATGAGCGGTCTCAGCCTATTGCGACCACTCGAGTTCAGAAATCTCTCTCATGCTCACCAAATTAGTGATTTCTCTCACTTGCGCTCACTAGCTTAACGTTGGCGAGCGAGAGAAAAAACTCCACTACACATCACTTTGCTGAGTTTTTCGGAACTCCGCACTCTGAGTACGGACTAGAGAAAATGCCACAAACTCCACTGGTGGAGCGGAATTCTTTGCAACAATTCTCAGTAACAATTGATATAAAAACATGTATTTTTTTGGCCAGTAGGCTAAAAGTGTTGTTCCCTACAGCTGGCTTGTTTCATACGTAGCATCTATATTTGATCAAAATATTAGAAGGTACTCAGTGTATGCAGGTACTAGAGAGTATAGTCACATTTTATTTGTTTTCTCCTTGTATGCATTTCATTGCAGCATGAAGAGGTTATTGTGAAATACCAAACAAAGTGTTGGTCTATTCCAATGGTTTAGGCACACAATAGAAATTTCTCCTCCCTTTAAAGAAAAATGATACCTGTATTTGTTGACCAAATATCACTTTGTCATTTTCATCAAAAAATATTATGTATGGATTCTGCATTCATTCCCATTTGTTAACATCTAATGCCATTGATGCTAAAGCAAGCAACAAATTATAATAAAAATGCTATGGACAGCATAACATTAAGGATGGGTATCAACATTCCAAAGGTAACATAATATGCCTGGAGTTACACGGATTTTGCCTATGGCAGTTTTAGACCTGGCACCCTTGGCATGCTTTTCCCTGACTTTTTGCCTTCTGACCTCCTGTTTTGCTGATTTTATTAATGCCGGCTTTAGGACTCTGGGCACTTCACCACTGCTGACCATTGTTAAAGTGCATTTGTCCACTCCATAAAACATTGGCTAATTCACAATTGGCATATTTTATTTCCTTATAAGTGTAGTAAATCGTACCTCCAGTAGCTGCTTTCCCATTATTTGAGCTCTCAAGAAGATCTTTCCTTTTATTCCTGAGGAACTTTGCATTGATCAACTTGCGATTAGACTACTGTAATGCCATGTATCTGAATATTAACAACTATTCATTGAACAAACTTCAGATGGTGTTAAGTGAGGTTGAGGAACTCACCTCAACATCCTGAAACATCTCCCGGTGAAATAAGGCTTGTGGAATCTACACTGGCTTCCAGTTAGGATCGGTGTGATCTTTAAGGCTCTCCATTTTGTGCATGTTATGTTTCATGATAAAGGAGCACTTGCAATCAGGTCTGCCTTTCACTAGTACAGGCCATCTAGGCTTCTGAAGTCAGCAAAAAAGTGGTAGTTTGTAAATTTAAAAAAAGCAAGATGGGGCACTCGTTCTTTTTCCATGGCTGTGGCTAAATTGTGGAACGCCCTGCCTAAATATATTGCAGAAACTGAATCTTTGTTGCCTTTCAAAAACATTTACAAACATGGCTTTTTACGTCCCAAGCCTGTTCTTATAGATGTATTTGATCAGTGGCTGTTTCCTCTTCTTTTCTCTTATTACTTGTATATATGACTGTTTCCTGTTGTTCTCTTTTGCGTGGATCCTGGATAGGGCTTTGGAATTCTTTCAGTGCAGCGCCTTGATTTCTGCAGGTTAAGAGCACTTTACAAGTCCCTTTTTCATTTCAGCAAAGTGCACTACTTGTGCCCAGGGCCTGTACATTAAATGCTACTAGTGGGCTTGTAGCATAGATTGGACTTTCTACTGCAGTAACCCTTCAAACAGTGGTCTGGCCTGCCATTGTAATAGCCTGTGTGTGCAGTTTTGAACTGCCATCTTGACCTGTCAGATTAACCCTCTTGCCAGGCCTAAATCTTCCTTTCTAATACATATCTCACCCCTAAAGTATACCCTGGACAGCGCCAAGGGCACAGTGCTGTGTATTTAAAAGGTTAGACAGATATTTTTACGTTTTTCATGTCCAGGTATTTTTTCACTACTTCAAAGCCTATCCATCCCGTAGGTTACCCTCAAGATTACCTTATTACATTTTATAAGTGTCATTTCCAATTGGGAAAAGATAGATATTTTGAGCTTAGGGTCTCTGGAGTCACACTTTAAAATCACAACTTATGGTGAAGTTGGATTTTAAGTTGCAAGTCTGAAATGCCACTTTTAGAAAGTTGTCATTTTCTTCTTTCAACCAATCTGTGCCTCTACCTGTCTCTGAATGCACACCTGAGGTGGCTGATAGCTGGGCTGGGTGCATTACCTCTAGACAAACACACACAAAGGGAATTTAGGTGGGCCTGATGGGCGATGCACATCCTGTTGGGCCATTAACATCTTGATGCGTCATCCTGGGCATTATGGGAGGGAGGAGCTGACACTTTCACATGAAAGTGCTGTGGTTGTCCCCACAAAGAGTTGCATACCCCCTCTAGTGAGTCTGGATACAGGGCAGGAAAATCAGGGTGTTTGTGTACCTCAGAGGCATCTCTTTGAAGTCTTCCACACTTCAAAGGCACAATTGTGTATAAGTACTGCACCTGAAACTCCACCACTTCAGTACACTTCTGAACCTGGGGACATTCTGCCAGGAAGATGGACTACTGTGCTACTGAAGGGACAGTCACTCTGCTGGATTCTGGGGGGCTTTGCTAAACTCCTGCTCTGCTGTGTCTGTCCTACTGCCTGCTGCCCTCCTTGTCTGGGAGGGAGAATAACTGGTCCTGCATCACTACATCCATAGAACCAAAGTGACTCAAAGGGCTTGCGTCCTTTTCTGAAGTCTTAGGGACATTATAGACATCAAAGACTTCAATTCATCCTGCTACATCACCTGGACTCTGCTTGCTGAAAGTCTTGCCTTACCATGGGGTGCCAATGTAGTACTAGGTCCTTCTAATGAGGTATAAAGTGCTGCAACTGTCAAATCCACACATAGCCCAAGTGGGAACCAATGCATTTCCCTTTCCGCTGACGCAACACTGCTGCTGCTGAGGACAACGACATTGCATCACCAGTTACACGGCATGATGATGGCTTATCGCTTACCTTGCTAAAAAGAACCAGTTCAGATTCATCTTGGATTATGTGGCTCTGAACTGATGCATCACCTATATCCAAGCAGCACCCATCAACAAGCGGTTGTACAGCCTGCAGTGACGTGTCATGCTCTCTGCACCACAGGCTGGAGCCCTCAGTCAACAACAAAGGCCTACCCACCTGCAGCTGGAGCTGCTACAGTGGTAGCACCTGACCTCCGCAGCCCTTGGCCCCACAATTTGTAAAATTACCACTGACTGGCAGCATAATGGAGAAGCCACAGGGCAGTGCCCATCCACTTGCCGCTATGCAGGACACAACGTGGCCATACAGTACAGACCCACCTGACCCATCAATACTGCCAACAGGGCTTCCACATACGTCAAAGCTCCCCTAGTTGCATGCAGATGGGCTTCTTGGATGTGGCTGAACACCAGCATCTGTGTGGCTTCTTCCGCCTAGCAACAATGGCGGGCAAAACCGGCACTCTGCACTAATTGCTTCCATGTGCACTGCATACTGTCGCCTGGATAATATCCTCTCCATGCCAGCCAGGGATCGTAGTGAGTACCTTTTTTGGAATGAGGGCATCCTGAATATATACCCAAGAACTTGAACTGCTCAACATGCCGTACCAACATCCTGACAGCAGGGAGAGGGCTCATCACTATTTCATTGTGAGCCCTTCCAGGAATCAGTTGTTTTGCCCCAGAAAGATGCCTCCTGCTCTGTAATGCAGGAGCACCCTCTTGTGTCTGACAGCACAGTCTTTTAAAGCTATTGGGGGCTGCATAAGTCACCAGTTCCACAAACGAGGAAGGCCACTGTGCTTTGGCCCCAGCAGCAGTCGACCAGTCACATCCTTAGTGACAAACCTGGGCAAATATTAAAGACTACCTCCTGCCACTTTCTCACCTAATTGTTAATGATCACAGCTATCCACTTGACCTGTTGTCGTCAGAGGCCCAACAGCAGTACAATATCCACTACTGTGAAAGGAGAAGGAGAACTGGGGCGACCCTTGGGCCTGTGGGGAGACAGGCAATCCCCGCCAACTCTACAGCCCCTCTGAGAACAACCGTACTCCCCCTTGTAGACACACCATCGGCCAACTAGAAGGCTGGAGAGGAGGCTGGCCCTGACATCACACTGGTCAGACTTATTGCAACCTCTCATGTGACCCCCCGCCACAAAGTTTGCTGAACACTCCACATCGGATGTGATTTGCTGATCCCTTCCCCTTTGCTTTTCAGATCATTCGAGATAACGCTGTGCCTTGACTGTAACACATACTTGTAGGAGTCAGTGCAGCAGACCACACACTGTTTTGACTGCTTATGCTGCCCTGGCCCTGAAGGGCACAGGCCGGGGGCCATGGTGGGTCCATGGTGTCAGAAAATTATTGCATAGTGGTGCCCTTCCTACTGCTCTCTCCCCTTTGGGGGGTAACGTACTGGATAACACATCTGCCACCTGGACTTCATCAACACCCCTCACCAAAGATGGGATGGCGTGGAGGTGAGAGAGCCCTGCCCGTAGGGCACCCAGAACTCAACCTGGCTGACCAAGCAGAACAAGCAGTACAGGAGACACAGATAGCTGCCACGCCTGCACCTCTGGCAGAAGCTAAATTGGACAAAATGCTTGTGGCAGTAGCTGATACCCGGCAGGATCTGCGCATTGGGTTCAATGCAGTGGTGGTGGAAGTGGGATTGCTCTGTGAAAATCATAGAAAGTTCAAAGGCCATGCCACACAAATGGAAAGCACACTATATAAATTCCAGCTAGCAGTATCTGACTTGGAGGGCCAGTGCGTTCCCTCACAGCCAAGGTGAGGACTTGAAAGGGTGATTCCACCACAGCAACCTTCTAATTATTGGGTTCCCTGAAAGAGCGAATGGCCCGGATCCAGTCCCCTTCTTCGAAGCATGGCTGACACAAGCAACAGCACCTGTACAACTGTCTACTCACTACTTTGTGGAGAATGCCCATCGGGTGATAGCATGATGGCTGCTGCCGGGGCCACCCCCCAAACCAATAGTGGTTGAGCTCAAGACGTTTAGAGGCAAACAAACTATATTACCTGTGACTCGTGCAGCAGAACCAATACTTCATGACAAAGCACTTGTCTTCCTGTTCCTTGACTAAACACTAGTGATACACCGCAGCAGTGCATCCTTCCTGGGAGTGATGAAGCGTCTGCGGCAGGCAGGCATCACCTACTCTCTGTTGTTACCAGCAAAACTCAAAGTGATGGTAAATCAGACTGGCTATTTTTCACAGAGCCCGTGGATACCGAGGACTGGGTAAAACAGTGCAGATGTGAGTCCTCCACCCCAACAACGCCAACACTGTGCCCCAGACTGGATAGGCCTTTCCAGAGGAACAGATGACAAAGCCAGGGGGTGGGGGGCCAGAGTGGGGGGGTGTCCCTGTCCCAGTGAAGGCTCACAAAGACCAAATTCAGACCATGTCAGCAGCAACTAACCTGGCATTGGGGTAGCGCTGCCCCCACCGCAGGTTTCTGATGACGTACTCTCAGAGACTGGCTCCAGTGCTGTGATGGGCATTGACCCTTTGGATGTATTGCCCACCATCACCCCACAAACTGTAGAATTGCTGGTGTGATGGGATAGTAGATTACCAAATAAAGCCATAACTGTGCCCAGGCCAGCGTCATACCTGAGCACTACCTTTATAGAGGTCTGTCACAACTCTTACTCGCGCCTCTATCAAATCCGCAATGGGTCACTATATTATGTGGAGGCCCCTTAATGTTCCACAAACCCAGCTGTTGGGCGGTGCCAATACAAGAAAGGTGGGCCACCCCTGAATGCTCTCTTTGGCTAGAGCCCCATGTGTGACTTCCCAACACATGGGCTTACCTGTTATATGTTTACGGTCGTCCTGGGGAGGGAGTTGAAGGTCTGTTTTGCAAGTTAACTAGTTCATACAGCATGCTTTGACCTAGCCCTAGGCTTCTTATGACCCCATCCCACGGTCTCAGGGCATGGTACCCCACCAGTTCTTCTCTCCCGATCCTACCTTCGCCCATGGCTCCCATATGTAAGATGCCTGACTAGACTATTGATAATAACTTGGAATGTCTGTGGCATGGGGACTGCAGGCAGCAGTACATCAGACGTCATGATACCCACATAACATTCCTCCAAGAAATTCATATAGCCGGGGGGAGGATACCCATCTGCAGAAGCCTGGCGCAGGCAAAGGTATTGTACAACATTTTCAAGCTTCGCCCATGGAACCCTCATCTGAGTCCAGCCCATGGTCCCTTTTTGACTCATTGCAATTGTCATAGACCCTGTAGGGCATTATGTCCTGGTGGAGGGTCAACTAAATGAATGGCCCTCCTACTAGGCAGTATCTATGCACCTAATACCGTACAACAATTCTTTCTGGCCCGTTTTTTGGTTATCCTTACCAGATGGGCACATGTCCCTTGGTTTAGAGGGGAGACTTTAACTGTGTCTTAAACCTGACCCAGACTGTTCACATCCCCTGCTGTTGACCTCTCCTGTAGTAGTGGCAGTGACAGGCTTCACTCAATGGCTCACACACGCGTCCCTTCTGGATAGCTAGTGCACCTTAAACTTTGATGTGAAAGAATACTCTTATTACTCAACCCCACACTAGCTAAACATTCACCTCAACCAAATACTCTGCTAGCAGACCATTCATACTTAAGTTTTGAATGCAGAGTACTTAGGGAGGATCTTCTCAGATCACAGCCCACTGCAAATACACCTAGAGTGGACTACACCCTGCCCTCCCTCTCCACATGGCGTTTATAGCCAACGATAATAGAAGACCCGGTATTCCGCAACACGTGAGGTTCTGTCCCGGTACCAGTGAAGATTTGGGCACAGCTTCCACTAGGCCTATAGAAAGGAAGCATTAAAATAGTACTCTGTGGTCAATACATCAACGCAGTGGTGGGCACCAGGGCTGACCTGCATAAAGACCTGGTCCATTTAGAGGTGCCCTGGAGGCTGAGGCATGGGAGAATCCCCATACCCGACAGACACTAGAGGCAGCCAAAGAGCACCATGCCCGATTGATCAAACAACTTAGGTGTCTTGGTTTTCAAGCCTACCATGCAAAAATGAAAAGAGTAGGCAATAAACCCAGCTGCCTGCTGGCATGGTTGCTGCGCAGCAGAACACCACTAGGCCTGGGAGTAGAATTCTGCTCCACCAGCCGAGTTTGTGGAATTCATGCACTTTGCGTTAAGCGGAGTAGTGTGGAGTTCCCAAGTTAAGCAATCTTTTGCGTAGCGGTTTGTTCGCGTGCAAGAGATTTGTTTTTTGCTCTCACTTGTGAGTGCCACAATATTCTGTGGCTGCTAGTGAGCACAACACATTGCACTCACTTACGTTGCTTCTGGCCATGGGAGACTTCACGTTCCCTCATGCTGCTTCCCGCCGCAATAGCGGCCAAACAGTTCAGCATGTGAGCGTCAACACACCTGGAGTAGAGTTTCTACTCAAGATGCACCTAAATCTAGTCAAAAACATGTTTTGAGTGGATTTTCCTCTTAAATAGACCCTTCAAGTTGTTTTTTAGTGTGAGAAGCTTTTTTTTCCAAACAAGAAAGAATTGCCTCAGAGATTCCAACTTCCTGTTCCTGTCCAGCAATCTCCTCCCAGTGCTTTATCCATCTCCTGGTCACTTTTCACTTGGATTTTGAGGTGGAGGGATCACTCTCTTTTTCTCCTGGATATACCTTTGGGTTTAAGAACTTTGGGCCTCATTATGAGCCTGGCTGTCCAAGGCCCGCCAGCCTCACTGTGACAGTTGGGCTGCTGTAACTGTGGCACTCAGACTGCCAGAGAACCACTGTCCCCACCTGAAACATGGTTCCTGATGGTGTTCTGAGTTGTACTCAGCCAGGGCACTGCTGAGTTCAGTGCTGGCTGGCTGATTACAACTCAACTTACCGCCAGCCTTTCCATGGCAGTCTGACCACTTGTAAAGGTTGGTGGTAAGCCAGTGCTGGTGGAATAGGGGGCCTCCTGCACTGCTCATGGCCATGACAAGGGCAGTGCAGGGCCCCCTGCTTAGCACCTTCGTAATGTGCACTGCCTGTTTTGCAGGCCTATGCAAAAGAATATCGTGTAATCCAGTGGGAGGAGAACCTTAAAAAAATTACTGAGGTGGTTGTGGTGATAAAGGTGGGGACAGCCAGGAAACATCAGCTAGAACTAATTAAATTGTGGTGGAACCAACATCCAGTTACCCCCAGAAGAGGCCGACAGTGATGACAGCAGCTCTACATGCCTGGATCACGATGACCAACTTGGCCCATCAGGGACCTCTGACAATCAATTCCCCTGCCACAGTCCCAACCCACCACAGAGCCTCCCCCCTCAGGAAACACCAACACAGCCCCCACCCAGAGGGCCCATACCTCTGTCCCAAGGACACGTCAATCAGCAGTGTGTCCACCACTACAGGTACCCCAGGCAACCCCACTAACACAGGATGATCAGGGACATGGGGTCATTGGCAGTGGCACACGGTTCAGGGGACAGAGGCACAGGACAACTGGGAAGCTGGGAGGACTGTTGTGCAACAGGGGGAGGACAGGCCCAGGGAACCGACCCTCCATGAGGCAACCTACAACATTATGGGAGCAGACCACCATTCCCAGGAGACCATGGGCACGGTACTGGCCAAGGTACATGAGACCTAGCGGCTGCAGGTGGGACAGTAGCTGGAGATCAGGGAGGACCTCACAAAAATCTACACCATCCTGGTCGCCATAGCAGGGGTGCTGGCTGACATGGGCAAGAACATGAGGGAGGCAGCTGCACAACAAAGGCCCCTGATACTAGCCAAACCGAAGAACAGCCTTCTACCTCCATCAGCACTAGTGGACAGGACGCCCCGCCACAGGACCAAAAGGCCACCAGCACCCCACTCTTTGCAGAAGGAGAAACATCCCACAAAGGTCCCTGCGATCCAGGCAGAAGCCAAAGAACATTGCCAAGACCCCCTCCAGGACTCTCCTGATTGTCACACTTCTGTCCCACTCTGTCACCCTGTCCACCTTGAACTGCCATTACTCCCCTTCCTATGCCCCATTGGACAATGCACCTGTGATACCAGGAGACTCGACTCTACCCTGTACTTTCCTCCACCATCACCCAAGCCCCTTGCCCGTACCCCCATACTATTTAGCACAAAAAATAAACACCATTGAAATATAAACAATACTGGAGTCAGTGTAATGATTGGGAAGATGTATTCTTACAACATTCTCAAAGCATTGCAACATCTATGTTCATTGAATTATACCAATGTATGACAGTTGGTGGGCAGCAGTACACAAAGCAGTAGCCAGAATAGGACACAGAAATCTGAAAAAAGGGAATCCAAAGGGAACAGTCAGTGGCCATAGACAGAGGGTAGGAGGCTGCCATGTACAATGTCCAAAAGTAAACTGAAATGTGAAGATGAGTTACAGTCTCTTACCTGTGTGTCACTGGAAGTACTGCTGTATAATATTTGTTCTGTTGTCCACAACTTCTTCATCTACCTCCTCTTCCTCACTGTCCACAGGCTCCACCGCTGCCACAAGACCATCACCAGGCTCGTCCTCCAGCAGAAAAGGCCCCTGGTGTCTCAAGGCCAGGTTGTGCAACATACAGCATGCCACGATGATCTGGCACACATTCTTGGGTGAGTAGTACAGGGATCCACCAGTCAGATGGAGGCACCGGAACCTGGCCTTCAGGAGGCCGAAGGTCCTCTCAATAATCCTCCTTGTTCGCTCATGTGCCTCATTGTAATGTTCCTCTACCCTTGTCCTGGGATTCCTCACTGGGGTCAGTAGCCATGAGAGGTTGGGGTAACCAGAGTCACCTGCAAATATCGAGGGACAACTGTTAGACATACACTAACCCTTAGGGACAACCCCATGCCCTGACACCTACTTATACTATGTGGGGACCTTGGGCTCACCTATGAGCCACACCCAGTGCCTCTGGAGTTGGCCCATCACATAAGGGATGCTGCTATTCCTCAGGATATAGGCATCAGGCACTGATCCAGGATATTTGGTATTCACATGGGAGATGTATTGGTCCGCCAAACACACCATTTGCACATTCATAGAATGATAGCTTTTTCTATTCCTGTACACCTGTTCATTTCTGTGGGGGGGGAGTAAATGCCACATGTGTACCATCATTGGCAACAATGATGTTGGGGCTGTGTCCCAGGGCATAGAAGTCAGCTTGCACTGTGGCCAAATGCTCCATCTGGGGGAAGACGATGTAGCTGCTCATGTGTTTCAGCAGGGCAGACAACACTCTGGTTAATACGTTGGAGAACATTGGCTGAGACATCCATGATGCCATGGCCACTGTTGTTTGAAAGGAGCCACTTGACAGGAAATGGAGCACTGACAGGACCTGCACTAGCGGGGCTATTCCTGTGGGCTGGCGGATAGCTGACATCAGGTCTGGCTCCAATTGGGCACACAGTTCTTGGATTGTGGCACGATCAAGTCTGTATGTGATGATAATGTGTCTGCCCTCCATTGTGTACAGGTCCACAAGGTGTCTGTACACCAGAGAATGCCGCCATCTCATCATCTACCTCAGCGGTTGTAGCCTATGGAGCAGCGACTCCTTCTCCAATAGAAGCTCCCTGGCGGTGAGGGACACCTCTGTGCCCACCCCAACTACAGGTACAGCTACCACCCCCCTACCAGCATCGCCCTCCCACCAGCCCCTCAGTGTGTTTCCAGTGCCCGCTCACCTAGGAGGGTGGGCATCTCTTTCGCCCCAGGCACCTCAGGCCCTGCCCCAGTCAGCCCTGCTGCCCTCAGTGAGGAGGCTATTGACCTCCTGAGATCCCTCACTATTGGGCAGTCAACCATTCTGAGTGCCATCCAGGTTATCCTGGAGGGCATTCATTCTGGCGTGGTGGCCCAACAGAGAGCATTTTATGCTCTGGCCTCAGCACTGATGGCAGCCATTGTCCCTGAGTCTAGCCTCCACCCTCCAACTTCCACTACCCAGACTCAATCTCCTCTACCTTACCCTATCCCAAGCACACCTTCAGACCAGCATGCACACACATCAACGCACAAAAGTGGCTCAGGAAAACATAAGCTCAACACATCATCACACAGGCACTCACACAAGCACCATACCCATGCACACATACCAACATCTACTTCCTCCACTGTGTCCCCCTCCTCCTCTTCGTCCAACTCCCTCCCAGTCGCGTCTCCACTCACACCTGCATGCACTACATCATCAGCCACTGCCTCCATCACCAGCATGCCCATCACAACACACCCCTCACGAGCAATCACCACCCCCAAAACCATGCACATGTCCCCTGTGTCCTCTCCCAGTGTGTCTGTGAGCCCTCCTCCCCTCAAAGTACACAAACGCAGGCACACACCCACTCAACAGCCATCCACCTCACAACAGCCTCCAGCCCATTCACCTTCACCCAAACTCAGCAGACGCACACCTCTTACAACCACTACCTCTAACTCCACTTCCACACCCCCTCCATCTTCCCATCCCAGTGTGTCCAAAAACGATTCCTGGCTAACGCTGACCTCTTCCCTACGCCTCCCCCCGTCCTTCCCCTAGGGCCAGGATGTCTAGATCCCAGGCCAGCACCTCAACCACCAAGTCGGCGTCCGCTGTGGTCCCTGCAAGTCCAAGAGAACCGAAGGGGGCAGCCGTCAGGGCTGGCAGTGTGCCACCTACCTATGATAAAGACCACTCGATTCCGCCACCTGCCAATGTTAAGAAGGGGCCGTCATGCAGCACAGACAAGATGCACCACCTACCCAGCAAGGCCTCATCCAAAACAAAAAAGGACAGTGCAAAGGTCCCCGCAGTGTCTACCAAGGTGGGGAAGGGACACAAAAGCAAGAGCAAGTCACTTCAGGGCTCTGAGCCTCCAGGTGAGGGACTGGTGACCACCATTTGTCCTGACAGGCCAGCAACCTGTACCACGGTAAGCACTGCTGCAACGACCGCCACCTGCACCGCCACCTGCCCCACCATCTGCACCGCCCCCTGCACCGCCACTGCCACAACAAAAGTCACCAGCATCATCCCCAATGGGCAGCAGTCCGAGGCTGCTGGAGATGGCCTGGTGTTTCCCTCCACTACTGCAAGCACCTGCACCACTGGCAGCACCGGCAGCATCTCTGCCACAGACACCGCTGTAGGCACCGCCACCTGCACTGCCATATGTACCGCCACATGCCCAGCCGGTGCCACTACATCGGACATCAGCAGCATCCCCAGTGGGTAGCCATCCGAGGCTGCAGGAAATGTCCTGGACCCTGCACACACCACTTCAGGCACCACCACCAGCACTGGCACTACCTGCAGTTTGCAGCCTAAGTTGCCGCAGGATGGAGTGTGGCTCTGCCTCCATAGAGTATCATGCTGCCTGTTCCCTGCACATGTCGTGCCTCAGACACCCAGGTGAGGGAAAGTGAACTGTCACACTCCAGGTGCAGCATCACTGGGCTCAATGCCCCCTCCAGAACCAGTGGAGAATTGCATCCACTCACCCAATCCTTGGCAGGATGAAGCAGACTGGTCACAATGCCCCCTCCAGAACCAGTGGAGAAATGCATCCATTCACCCAGTCCTTGGCAGGATGAAGCAGACTGGGCACAATGCCCCCTCCAGAACTAGTGGAGAAATGCATCCATTCACCCAGTCCTTGGCAGGATGAAGCAGACTGGGCACAATGCCCCCTCCAGAACCAGTGGAGAAATGCATCCACTCACCCAATCCTTGGCAGGATGGAGCAGACAGGGCACAATGTCCCCTCCAGAACCAGTGGAACATGCCACCCACTTGAGAGACTGTGGCTTTGCACTCCCCAGGACCAAGCAGTGGACAAACCACCCACTTGAGAGACTTGTGGGACTGTGGCTTTGCACTACCCAGGACATTGCTGTGAGAATGTTGCCCCCTCGAGGAGCAGTGGGGTAGTACCATTCTCCAGCAGAGGTGCCCCCCTCCCCTTCCCCCTGAGGTGCCTGTGCTTTTTCGACCTGATGCCCTTGCAGTGTTCTCTCCGTTTTGAGGCAGGAGTCAAGTGTTGGCTTCGCCCATGATTTTTTGGTCCACTGGTCCACGGACATTTGCAATGGACAGTGTACGGCCCTCTGTCATATTGTACATATTTGTAGACACTGTTGTTTCTAATTGTTCACTTTATATGCATTTTCAAAATATCACAGGTTTGACTCAATTACTTTTGTCCTTGTGTTCTTCCAGGGGGTTACGGGGTGTATCTTTAATGTTATTGGATGTGTTAGTGTGTATGGTGTTGTGGTAGAGGGTGGGGGAGTTGCGTGTGTGTGTCACTCTATTTTTCCGACTCCCCTCTCCTGTGTGCTAGGTGCAGTACTCACCGTCGTCGCCGCCACCGCCTTCTTTCAAATTCCTGGTGTATTAGTAGATACACCAGCATGGGGACGACCTGCAATTCGGACTGCATGGCGTCCTGGTTCTTCATTGAGTGTCGAATGGTGAGTGGTTCCCCTTCAGTGTACTGTTTCCGCAGTGCTTTTGATGTCGTTGGTACCGCCCCAGAAAAGCTGGTGGATTGCTCTCTCATAATACAGTGGGCGGTACATTGTCTTCCTCCTGTCTGTTGGCAGTGACTGCCGCAGAGTTTGTTGCTACCACCTTGGGGGACGGAGTGTTAAAGTGGCTGTCCATGATGGCAGTTTTCGCTGTGGTCGTGATCCCATTATTTTGTCCGCCAGCCTGTTGGCAGTATTACCGCCACTTTATCTCCGACCGCCAGGGGTGTAATGAGGGCCATAGTTGGCAACATACTGACCACCTGAAGACAAATCTGCACTCATTTCAGCAATTCTTTGAAGCTTGGAAGCAGTTGCAGATTATTCAGCATGGTAACAGAGTACGACTTAAATCACTGATACAGGAGGTGCCAACTAGTTGGAACTCAACCTATTATGTTGCAACATTTGTTTGAGCAGTGTCGACAGATCAATTACCCTGTCATTCACAAAGGAGGAGATACAATTGGGACAGCTATGTGCATGGATGTGGACAAATAGATCCTAGTCAAGTGCCTTACACAGTTACTTCTCTCTTTTGAGTTAGCAAGGAGGACAGTACGATGGGCCAAGCTATGCCATTGTTGCATCTGCTACAGGAGCAGCTAAAGAAGGTGCCTAAAAGGTTTCTCTTGGAGGTGTGAGTGCATAACTTTGTTGAGAGCCTAAGCTATCGCTTGACTTGTACTGTAAGCTGCAAAATTACATTATCTCATTCAAAGAGTACGTCTGTGCCAGCCTACTTGATCCACACTACGAAAAAAAATATTTTCACTTTCATTCTTTTTTTGTGAAGGGAATGTTTCAAAATACAAGATGTGAATTGTTGAGTAAGCTGGATAACTGAAAAAAGAATGGCTGGAACTTAGTGTCCCACTCCGCAGTTCTGAGGTGACACCTTCAACTTCTAGAGAGGGCATTCTTGTCTTACAGCAACCAACACCAGCAACAAGAACGCTGGTAACAACAATATCAGAAGAGTTGAATAAAACCTCTGCAATTGCTTGGTTTCAACTGGCAGGTCTTAAATCTAGTACAGAGGCAAAGGCAAAAGACTTTGAGCTAGTGCAGAACCAATGACACTTGAGGGGATGTTCCAGGAGTTTTTGGACAACCCAAAAGAGGTGTATATGGGTCAAAACCCATTAGTGTATTTGTATGGGAAGATGCACCAATGGCCAGAGCTCATTAGCCTGGCAATAAAATATCTGGCTTGTCCTGTATCCAATGTGTCTACTGACAGTGTGTTCAGTGCAGCTGGCACAGTTGTTGTAGTGAGAAGTACCAGTCTCTCACCTCAAAATGAGATTAACCATGATCAAAATGAACCAGCATTTTATACCACATGATTACACTGTTCCTCAAACACAACAGGAGGAAGAAAAGGATGGAAAAGGATGATTGGTCAGACTCAAGTGTGTTTGCTGACCAACTTCTGGATGAACCACCTGAGCATGAGGACAAACTCCCGGACTGAGTATGCCAATGCCACCATAGAACTTTTTAATTATTTCCCATTGAACATCTTTCTTTCTTTGCAAAAAAGCAAAACAAAATAAAAAATATCTACTGGAACAAAGTTTGTGTTAGATTTTTGCTGTCCCACCATTGTTTGACACATATATGGCCGGATTGGAGTTGGACCTTTATGCAGTAAAGAAGCCCCCACATTCCCATCAGGACATTGGAAACAATGCCTGCTTCCCTGCCATCGCCTATACTTTCTTTTACATCATCTAGCAGGGCTGCCCCAGAAGATAATTGATTAAAATTCTGTCAGTGCCAAAGCCAAATTCCACTGTGTTGCTATATTTTGTATCAACTGCCATGCTTGGATTGGAAAAGGTACATACTAACTATTGCACCAAGGAGTAGCAGCAGCATTCCGTGGTGTGCCCAATAATGAGTTTAGAGCTGCATCTTCCATGAAGGGCAACTCCTAAGCAGCTTCCCGTAGCAAACGTACCCTCAATGCTCATGTCCGTTAATGAACCCTCAGCGAGTAACATCAACAGATCAACGTCCAATGAAAGCAAGCGCTGTGTAGAAAGGCAGACTTTCAGTGCATGTCCAAACGAGCACCAGAGGCACTGAAACATGGGCTGCACACAATGAACATCTTTCTTTCTTTGCAAAAATGCAAAATAAATATATAAAAGCGCTACTGGAACATTGTTTGTGTCAGATTTATGCTGTCCTACCATTGTTTGACACATATATGGCCAGATTTGAGTTGGACCTTTATGCAATAAAGAAGACCCCACATTCCCATCAGGACATTGGAGACAATGCCTGCTTACCTGCCATTGCCTATACTTTCTTTTATATCATCTAGCAGGGCTGCCGGTCAGTGCCAAAGCCATATTCCACTGTGTTGCTATATTTTGTATCAACTGCCATGCTTGGATTGGAAGAGGTACATACTAACTATTGCACCAAGGAGTAGCAGCAGCATTCCGTGGTGTGCCCAAAAATGAGTTCAGAGCTGCATCCTCCATGAAAGGCAACTCATAAGCAGCTTCCCATAGCAAAAGCACCATCAACGCTGATGTCCGGTAAAGAACCCTCAGCGAGGAACATCAACAGATCAGCGTCCAATGAAAGCAAGCACTGTGTAGAAGGCCAGACTTTCAGTGCATGTTCAAATGAGCACCAGAGGCACTGAAACATGGGCTGCACACAAAGCAAAACTGGTCTGAATGACAGAGACCAGTCGCACTCCACTTGTTCCAGGACTGTTGCTCCAAAGTACTGCATCATGCATTCACGACACACCTGCGCTGATGGTAGCGCTTTCATTCCTCCTTTTTGCAGTGGAACAGCCATTGTGCAGAAAAAGTAGCAATAGCAAAATGACACCTATTGTAGCCAAAGTTATGGGTAATCCCACGAAAATGCTAGAGAATATTGAGTGGATGGCTGATGGTATTAAACCAAATATAGAGGAAAAGTTGCGAACAAAACCAGAACCAACAGCCTTAAAGAAATTTGCAAATCCAGTGGTACTAGACGCATTAAATATTCGTCCCTCAAGCTCACCAAAGTGTACTTAAAAGGGTCTGTATATCTGTTGATGACCATTCAACCTGAATCGCATAGGTCTGGTGTGCAGATGTGAGCACCACATGGTTGTGAAACAATAAAGCCTTGAGTCTGCTCAACTAGTCAAAATTAACATTTAAAGTAGAGATATGGGGCCAAATCTCAGCTACTTCCCTCTGTTGTGTAGGAGGAAAAAGTATGTTCCCGCAGCATGTAACAATCTTAGAGACCGAAACATCATGAACTATTCCGGCTCGTATCCCACAACAGTTTTCACTATTGAGGAGGACATAGCTGCCATTCAAGAGCACCTGGAATGCAGCTCTAAGCAAGGGGACTGTAACTCCCTTCTGATAACAAGCGAAGTTCACTGCCAAAGCATTACACCCCCGTGCAAGGACACCTGTTTACAAACCATCGAATGGCTGACAGAAGTCCTGCATTCACTACCAGAAGACCTCTTTCATGCCACTGACACATTTGTACGAGAAGGGTGGCTCCCACACCTCATGGATGTAACTATCTCCTAGCCTTTCATATCTGCCTACTAGAATGTGTTTTAGACAGGACATGAACTGAAGTGTTGAAATGTGCAGATTAATGACCCCTTGTATTAACCACTCAGCTGATGTTATTTCAGGCACAGTAAAAGGCAACTTCTCTAATTTTTCAATATTTAACATGACATAAGTCGCTTCTTTTTTAGCCATTAGTTGTTGTTGTCACTTTAAATTAAATGTGGAAAATATGTCCCTTGTGCTAATGTGTTGCCAGGGAACGCGACCTGCTTTCAGTGTTTGAAGTGTCCAATCTAATTGTATAATGGATCTTAGTTGACTCTGTTCATGGTGTAAAGAAGACATACCACTTTAGTATTATGTATATTGCAGAAGAAACAATGTTGTTTAAGGTGTATATCCGGTCAGACAGGGTATTAATCCCATTATCTACAACAGCTAATGCCATCTGTAATTTTTCCTGATCTAGTTGCCTTAACCGGGCAGCTGCTGCTTGTTGAGAAAGCTTCCAAATTTCATTATAGACTGCATATAAGAAGTGCTTTGTGCAATGTTTTCTGGGGCCTAACAGGAAATCCTGGAAGTCAGTGGTATTAGACAGGAGACTGACGTGATCTCTAACAGCATCTAGTGAGGAACTATTCAACCATTCCTGTCATCGTTTCTCTACACTTCATGTTGTTACTATACCCACATGTTCAGATGACATATAGCGAGTGTCTGGACTACTTGTTCTAAAACCCACCGTGGAGTTTATAAAATGTTTCTGACACCCGTTGGTATCTATTGACCACAATAACCACCCACCAGGACGTGAATGTGAAGCATTAAATGTGCCATTTTGGACCTAATCATCGAGCTGATCTCCAGTTGTTTTTACATATTTTTTCCATTTGTAAAGTTTTGCAGGTGCAGGAATACTAGGCACATCGAATTCCTTAATTTTTGCTAAGCTTAAACAGCTTGTCTGTTGTACAGTTTATTTTAAAAATATAATTTGAACAGGTATCAGGCATGCTCTAAATAAAGCTTCCTTCCCTCTTATTTGCCAATTTTTTGTTTCCCACACACTTTTTAAGTCAATCGACTTCAGCCAATATTCATAGCCTTCTTTAGCCAACCGGCAAACAGAGAAATCTGAATAAATGAATTTTGTATCTGTCAAATGTACATTTTCCATCAATGGCAATTTGAAATAATATGACTCAGCATTTTTAACATTGTGCCCAGAAAAAATTACACATTTCTCAGAATATGTTTTACAACTTCCTTGTGGTGGAGATGGACAATGTTCCCATTGTGTGTAATTAAAAGTAGTATTTGGGGTACTTTCTCTGTGAATGAAATGGTGTCCATAATATCTATAGCAAAACATCTCACCATAATTCTCTTTAGATTGATAAACATCCTCACTTTCAAATATAGTAAAATACTGCCATTCATTCATCATAGAATCAACTGTTTTCACATCCCAGTCATCAGAAACAATTCCGGGTATTGATACATCGTTCATAGAAAGTCCAAACACATATGGTATTTGAATGACCTCCTTGGGTCCGTATATATCAAATATGACTTCATCCCAATCAGATCAGGAATTGGTATCGCGGAAATGTTCACGAAAGACAAGTCTCTGCGGACCTTATGAGAAGAAAAATTGGGTTTTAGGACCTCATCCACCAATTCAACTGTTGATCTTTCAGGAAGGAAATTACCATGTATTAACAGAAAGAATGTAATGACAAAGCCAATCCAAAGGAGGAAAGCTAACACTGTCAAGGAAAGCCACAGATAGTTCCATGGGAAAATAAAGTAATTTGTTTTAACGCAATTTTTCAGCTTATGTGTTTTTGGCAATTCAGGAAAGGAAGAGGCAAATGAGTCAGAGAAAGTGTCATTGATGTCGGCAAAATATCCAGAAGCAGTTCGTGCAAACGCTGGAGCCGTATTTGAAGGAGGAGTATTGGTATGGGTCTCCTGCGGTGGTTCACAGTATATGACGCCATCAGTCTGTGTAGAAGTTGTGTCAAATAGATCAGTAATCTCTATATCATTTGTTGTAACAGATGTTAGTGGAACTAATGCATGATCATTTTCCACCGTTCCAAGCTTGGAGTGGTGTCCATGTTGCTGCTCAAAACTTGTAGAGGGACATCTTGGCCAGTAGCGAGAGGGTTTCGGGAACTACTGGCTGCTCCTCTTGGTCAGCTGTGTAGGATCGGCCACATGGTGAAACCATGCATTGTCGATAGATACAAAGCGGTTTTCTTTAGCACCAGGCAAAGATTATAGGATGACAGTTCAGGCACTGTGTATTACCATGACTGGGACTGGTGCATGATAAGAAGGACTGTATTGCTACATGCTCTACGTGCAAGGTGAACAGTGGTGCAGTGTAAGGGCAATGAAATATACGATGGACCATTGGCCTTTGCTTCCATTTTACATTGGCTCACAACTCCATCTTCATTGGCTTACAACTCCATTTTGTTGACACAAGAACAATTTGCAGCAAGCTCATAGACAACGCACCTATCCCTATAGGTACATGTTGATTCACAAAGACAAAGTATATATGTATTGATATATCATCAGTTTTCATTGGCGTGCAACTCAACCAAGGCTCCTGTTGCAAAAGAAGCCTCAAAGGCTAAATAGACCTACTCAGAAAACAAAAAAACACAGTTGGTGCACCAACTGTGTTTTTTTGTTTTCCATTTTGTTGAGTCTGGTTCTGTGCATGAAGCACTGTTCTGTGTTTTTCCACAAGCTTCTGCAAGCTGCAGGGTGGGGTATTTCTCTGCTCAAATTTGCCCCATCTTCCTCGTACGGAGGGCGCTATTTACATTCCACAAGCTATCAGTTAGGACAGGGGGATATGCCTGTACTCAAGGAGGAATGCAAGCTCCACCTTGGAGCCCTCTTCTGGGAACCTGGCCCGTTCCAAGGAGACGCCTCGAAGGGTGAACAAGGTACCGCCAATTGCACAATTTGTAAAGGAGGGGGTCTTTTTCTAGAAAAGACTCCTGGGCGTTAGTAAATACTATAAAGGTCAGGAGCCCTTATGGACTGACTCAGGAACTCTCTTCTGGGTTGGACGCAATGCCAGGAGGACTGATTGTCCCGTACCTACTACCCTGGCTGTTAAGGACTGCTTTTAATCACAGTTTCTTCACTCCACAACACTATTTCCCTCAGGATGAAATGGAGACAAGTAACGAGTTGGACCCCTAACAAAGCCATGGCGTCTCTGAATGCCATTGAGGCAAAAGCAGGACCTTGGTCCGATTGGAAAGCCGCACCTGTAAATGTGCTGATAGGGACTTGCAAATCTTTAATAACAGTCCAAGTGTCAGCCGTGCGTTGTGTTCACACCCATAGAAATCTGGAGCAAGAGTCAACAGCGACTAAAATGTATTTGTATTCACTGTCCAGTGTTAGGGGACCACAATGGTTCAAGTACACACATTGTAAAGGTTTGTTGGAAATTAGGAGGGGTGTCTGCGGTGGGCGTTTGATGGTGGAATCTTTAATTTGTTGACAGATGGCACAACAATGGACATACTGCTTGGTCTGTTTGTATAGACCTGGCCACCAATAATGTGCTTGCAATAATGATATTGTAGCCGTCACACCAGCATGGGAAGATGCAAACCCCTCATGCTCTGCTTTAAACAACTCTGGTCTTATGTCTTTATTTGGAATTACTCAAACTCCCACCCCTTGTATTTTTACTTGTGCATCAAGGAAGCCTCCCATTCGATAAGAATATTCAGCAGGACATGCTTTTTGGAAAAGACGTGCCTTCAGCCGTGGCTTTCACGGCAGCACATATGTCATTGTCCGGTTTCGTTCCAGAAGGAGTTACTACAGCAACGGAAACCGTAGCTACTGCTGATTTGGCGGCTTCATCAGTCAGTATATTTCCAGCAACATGTATTTCAATGTGCTTGTGTTCAAGTGTATATACAACATGGACGTTTGGTAGCATTTCCTTCAGATCCGCTACCTTCCCCCAGAGAAGTCTGTCTTTGATGGTGTGGCCTTTAGACTCTCTGAACGCATTCTGGCACCAGTAATGCAAGTATTCATTTAAGGACCGGACACAATAAAATGAATCACAGACAATCAGGGTGAGCTGTGCAGGATCCGTATGATCCAGTGCCATCACCAGAGCTTTTAGCTCTGCTAGTTGTGCTGTGCAATCCCCTGGGGTTTGCGTGTATGTATGTTGTGGACAAAATGTATTACCCTCCATGTAGCCACTTGTGACGGAGCAAGGAGTGGAGTATTGATGCTTTGTGCCAATTTCAGGTTGTGCTGAGCCATCGGTGTACATGACTCTTTGATATTGATCAATACGCAGTGTATTTTCCGGAACTGGATATTCTAGTTGATATTGTAAAAATTCTTGAGTTTGTAATTTTAGGCCGAAGATATAGTCAATATCAGTGGCTGTCAGAGACTTTGCCCATTGAATCCAACCTGGATGTAATGCTTTAGCGTTTGGAACGCTGGCTTTGGTATGAGACACAACAATAATGTGTTTCCCCTGTGCCAGTGGTCTTTCCTTAATGACAGCCATCTGAACAGCAGTGAATTATTTTCTCATTGGGAGCAGAACGTTGTTCTGCTGCTGAATACAAATGTGTTTTGTATGCAGTCGGGGCTGTCTCACCCTCATTGAAAGTTACATAGGTGAAACCAATGGCACCAACAAGTACTCTGATGGCCAGATGTTTTTTATTGTCCCTTGTGTGTAAGTGTTGTGTTGCAAGCATGTCTGTTTGCAAAGCTCTGAGAATGCATGTGTGTTCGACTGTCCAGAATTTACTGGAAAAGTCAGGACGTATTAAGTCATATAATGGTTTTATATGTGATGTGTACTCTGGAATGAAAGTTCTGCCAAAATTTAGTAAACCCAGTAATGATTGGAGTTTTGTTAATGGTATTTGAACGTTGTAACTGTGTGCATTTTTCTAAGAATTGTGGTGCTAGGCTCTTCCTTCACTTGATAATTCATACCCCAGAAACAGGTCACTAAGGAAAGCTATTTTTGTTTTTCTGAAATTGAATTTATAGCCAAATTTGGCAAATCCCACAACAATGCAGGCTACCCGTCTTTGATGCTGCAGTAATTCATCATCCGTGAGGTAAGTATCTTCTACATAGGACAATGCTTCAGGGTCAATGTCGTGCAATATTGAAGTCACATGAGCCGCGAACAGTCCTGTACTGTTCTTGTACGCCTGGGCTAAACAATATTTTTTTTTCCTGGGATCCTAGTGCACTGAAATTTGTTAGGTCTCTACTCTAAGGCGCTATATTTTGGCAGAAGAAACCATTGGAAATGTCCAGTGTTGTTTTGTATTTTTCACTGCGCTATGTGATTTTTGTATAGCATATGTGAGTGTATGACTGTTTATAAGTCTGTAACCTAAGATTATTCTATACGAATGGTCTGGTTTAGCAAGTGGGAATAAGGGATTATTCATTGGTGAGACGCAGGGTTTGATTACACCCTGGTTTGAGGATTTCCCTCACGGGTGCTTTAGCATTATGTTTTATTGGATATTGTGGTTGAGGTTGATTTTTTTATTAGAATTACGTGATAGTGGGAATCTTTAACTCACCCTACGTGGTTGCGATATAACACGGGTGGCTGTGCCAATGCCCAATCTATGGCATAGGATTCTGCAAGCTCTTCGGGAACAAGGGGTGAGAAAGAAGGTTTGATAACCTCTTCCTCATATGTGCAAGTATGGACAAATTCAGGCAGCCAAATCCCTTTCGGCCAGTAGAATATCGTATATGTTTACGACGTGGTCCCAAAAGATTGCGTTGATTGTGCGTTCAATGTCTCCTTCTAACTGTAACGTTACTTTGTACACCCTATCAGGCGTGGAGAAATGCATGTCCGCAGTTTCAACTTGTAAGAAGTTATCAGTTGCTTTCACCTCCAGATGCTCTTGAAGATTCCAGCATACTATTGTGACATCTGCCAAGCTGTCTAATGGCGCCAATGCCCACTTCTTGTTCTTTAATAGAGCCCTCTTGTTGAGTGGCATGATGAACTGCAAATACTGCCACTTTTTTATTTTTAAATTGGAGTTTTTGTTGGGGAAGTTTCTCTTTTTTCTAACAGAAACTTCGGTAGAGCATTTTGATTCCTGTCTTGGTTTCATGTACTCAGTACTTCGCTCTGACCACTCACCTCTCTCACTGTGTTTTTCCGGTGAGTCCTGAAAGGAACGAAATTGGCGTGTATCAGTATATTGATATCTGTCAGGCATTTTATATTATCTCTATTTTTGAGATTATATCTGTTTTGTGGGGTCTCCGTATGCGGAGATTCTCCCCTTTCTTTTTTAGGTGTTTGTTGTTTTTATCACAGCGTTTTTTAGAACCCTCAGGAGCTTGCTGGGTAGAATCTTTATTAGATTTCCACTGAAATTGTGGTTTTGTAGGTATGGCCCCCAGACTATCTTGACCAATACAAGAGTAGGTCTCCGTGATAATCTTTGGCACTCACATTCTTGATCCTGTAGAGGAAAGTCCTGGAGCCTCATGCGCAATGCTAGTGCAACTGCTTCCTCTTTAAGGTTACTTAATATTACTGAAGATACAGTGGCAAAAATTGCCCATAAGTTGCATCACCAAGTCAGGGCCGGGGCAGCCCCTTATTCATCTGGAATTAGTTTTAACACTTCCTGTAAATTGGCAAGTGTCTGTGTACCATCTGCGGTAGTATAGAGCGTGGCAAATACCGTGCCCCATGTGTTGCAGTTATCAACAATGGGAACCATCCCAAATGGCAAGCACATAGTTAATATTCTGTGCTTATTCTGAGGTCCCATATGGGGAAATACTGCTTTCAGTGTGTTTATTTTTTGAGTTAATCAAAACGGAATCTCTGCTCGTTCGGCGGGTGCTTTACTCATGATCGAACGTACAGTATCAGGCTTGATGCCTGGCGTTACTGCATATGGTTGTGCCGGAGCAGCACGTGCCGGGTTTGTGTTTAATGTTTGCATTACAAACTGTACTAATCGTCTGTATATTGCCGTAAGCTCAGCATGTAAGTGACAGACTTCAGCTAGCATTTGGTTTGCTGAAGCAGGGTGAGGTGTGTATGTGGCCAATAAAGGCCAGGTAGGACTATCTTTACTTAGAGGACCTAACTTAACATGTAGAATTGTATGGGGTAGGATGCCATCAAGCCAATTATTATGTTCTTGATAAGATAGAGGTATTTCTAGATATGTATATCCTCTATATTGTGCAGGTACGTTTGCTGGTGTATAGTGATGAAATGTAGTTGTGTTCCCATAAGCTGCTGGAAATGTGACTCAAGAAGAAAAATATTCTGTTCTATAGGCTGGATGAGCATCAACAACAAATGTAACTGAACAGCACTGGGCCATTAGGCCTTGTGCCAATAAATGTGCTGTAAGGGGTGGTCGAATCTTGACTGCAATTGCTACCTGATGTGGGTTAGCCATAATGAATGGTGAGTTTTGTTCAGAGATAAGCACACAAAATGGGGATTATCCATTTAGAGTTCAAGCTTGAAAAACCTACAGCGTTAGTTAGGTACTCCCTACTTAGTTGGGGAGGATAATCCTCAATACCACGGATGTCTCCATATATAGTACTGAGGTGTCTTTCTATGTAGTGAGATAGAGATACTCAGGAGGCTGACCAAACGTTGGCGGCGCCATGTCGTGTAAACTCTCATTATTCTAATGAGACAACTGGATTTGGGTGACAGAATCACTTGCACTGTGGGGGACTAAGCCTAATCCGGTGTTGTTCCGGCTAACTAGCAGTGCCCCATCTCTACCCAAGAGCAGGGATGATTGGACAACCGAGCGCAATATACAATTGACTCATCAGAGAAATTGTGGTCACTCTGTTCTCATCCATTTTCTCTCAGTTACATTAGTCTCACATCTGAAAGCACAATCAGAGGCAGAATATATTTCAATAAGATTTTATTGAAGTATCTGCATCTTAGATAATAAAACATGTTCTGCAATAACTAGGAAGATGAAGCATGACAAGATTAAAATTGTGACAAGGAGAGTGAAGCATAAAAATAATGCTACCAAATTGTCACTAGAATCATTAAAATAGCTCCTACCTATGCTGTGTTAGAGCACAGCATGTTAAGCTCTAATTCTGCCCTTCAGGTTCCCCTGGGAAGACATCATCCCTCATACCTGAGCAAGAGGCCTGTAGTCTACATAAGCAGCTGCAGCAAAGTATCCATCAATCAGCATAGAGTCATTATCATCTGGCTGGATCTCCCTCTAACATACATCAGTCAAAGTAGTGTTTTTATAATAAAACAGCTGGTGTTCCGAGAAAGGATTCCCACTAAGAGTGTGTATGTTTCTGTGAACATTAGAGACAGAGCGTAGCACGTTTGCCAGCAACCTATCTTACTCCAGCCTTGAGAAAAGCACAGAGTGAAAGAAATGTCTTGTTTAAGAACGCAGTGCTGGCCCAGGCAAATAACAGCTAGATAGAGAAAATAAAACAAAACCGCAAGTGTGCCTACTGTTTAAATAACAAAACAAAGCTGAATAAAGTATGTCTAAGTTAAAGTTCACAGCGGCAGGCCTAGTTTGATAAAATACTGTGTAAGAAGCTATAACTAAAATGGCTACACAACAATACAAGCCTTTGACACAGCTGGATTCCCTTAACTAAACACTAAAGGTCAGAATTGGGAGTCTAACACTTACAATTTTGTAGTGGAGACTTTTATATTGGTAGTAGAACAAGGCAAAGGTCAGCAATACCAATAATAGGCACAACTGTTTAGAAGGGTTAGACTGAGTGCATCTGAACGCGTGTTTAATTTAGAATCATCCTGACACTCTCTGCAGAAAACCTTACCCAAAGTGTATGTTTTCAAGGGGAGTTGAATACATTGAACAGAATATCATCCTACTAACTTTGTATTAAACATACATGACATCTGACCTTACAATTATGAACCCCACATCAATAAGCCTAAAAAGAACACCATTATGCCATGGACAGCATTTTACAAGTGTGGTGTGCCATCATGCATCGGATTTATACAGCATTCCAGAAACTATTACCATATGCAAGAGCCAGCCTTTTATTCTTGGTAGGCGCCAGTGTTCCAAGAATGCCAACAAAATTACATTACCACTATTATTGCTGGTCAGACATTTTACTGAAGTGAGCACCATCAGCCTTGGAGACCTACAATATAACAAAAATGAGAGAAAAGTGGAGAATTAGTTGAGGGGAGTAACTACCCACCTCAAGTCACAATGACACTCCTTTTCAGGATGAATCACTAAAGTCACTAAATTAACCCCAGCCGAACCCACTGGTAACTACGGCACAGAGCAGACCGGTTTAACTTAGAGGCAGTGCATAAAGTTTTTATTGCGTTACCAAAACAGTAATAAAGTCAAAACACAACAAAAAAAAAAGTCCCAAATCAATTAAAAAAAATAAAGTAAGTTTTTATAAATAAAATGATACCAACACAACAAGAATCCAAGGATATTTGAATTGTTAAGGTTAAACATAGCACCAAAAAGAGTTTAGCACCAATCACAGTCAAGTAGTCATTATAGAAAAAGGAACTAGATGAGATTTGAGGATGACTACGATGGAGGGTGGATCAGCAACTAAAACCAGGTTCCACCCGGTTTAAAGTTTTACCTTTCAACTTACTCTCTGAAATGGAAGTTAAAATCTTCAGCGAGGCATGTCATCATCCTATTGCAAAGAAGGTCTCCATGATGTGACATGGCCATTAGACGAGGTCCTCCTGAAACCATTGACATTTTGTGGGAGAACTCAAAGGAGGAGAAATTGGAATTTTGCACCCAATGTACGCCCCTTGCTAGCCAGATTTTTTTGGAACCGTTGCCTGGAGAAGATTTCCACATTCAGACTTAGGGGGTCATTCTGACCTCGGCGGTAAAAGGCCCTTACCGCCGGTCAGAAGTCCGCCATTCTACCACCGCGGCCGCGGTAAACCGCCACGGTCATTCTGACCCACAACTGACAAACCTCCAAAAATCCGACATCCACAGCAGGCCGCCACATCAGCGGCCAGTGGTAAACTGGAGATGACCAAACCTCCACCGCCACGCCAACAGAAACACGCCCATGTCATTCTGACCCACAAATCCACGCGGCGGTCTTTCAACCGCGGTATTCCATTGGCGGTACACACCGCCGCACTCAAAATACACACACAGCTCCAAAACACAGCCACATTGGACAATTTGAAATACACACACCTGATACACATACACACACCACTCCCACACACCCAACACAATATAAAACACACACCCACATCACCCACAAACCCCTACGACCAAAGATCAGAGACGAAGGAGAGAGAGACACATCACAGAATAGAGAGCTACATCACACAGAGGCACACTACACCATCACACACACCACATAGAAGCACAAAGCACCACACACCAACACATTCATCACCACATACACCACCCCACACATCATCCACACCACCCCATGGCACCCCAAAGGCACCCACGCTTTTCGGACCAAGAACTCCGGGTCATGGTGGAGGAAATTATAAGAGTTGAACCCCAGCTCTTCGGCTCACAGGTGCAGCACACCACTATAGCCAGGAAGGCGGAGCTATGGCAGCGGATCGTGGACAGGGTCAACGCGGTGGGACAGCATCCCAGAAATCGGGACGACATCCGCAAACGCTTGAACGACCTACGGGGAAAGGTGCGCTCGATGGTCTCGCGACACAACATCGCAGTGCAGAAGACTGGCGGGGGACCCCCACCCACTCCACCCGAATTCACAGCATGGGAGCAAGAGGTACTAAACATCCTGCATCCTGATGGCCTCGCTGGAGTACACGGAGGAATGGACTCTGGTAAGTACAATCTCAACTACTTCACCCCCCCCCAGCATGCTAACCCCCACCACCACCCTCACCCCCAACCCCCATCACACATCCTCCCTGAGAATGTCTCTCCAGCACAACCCACCCAACACCAACCCCTGCATGCCACCACAAACTATGGACACCCATCACCTAAGCATGACCACTGCACATACCCCCCCCCAAAACACCCTCACAACACCTCCCCCAAGGGAATGGCAGCACTGGGGGACAAGGGCACCCATAAATCGCACGCAATAGCACACACAGAAACAATAACCATACTCTCTTACCCCATGCAGGACCCGAACGCCAACACACCGGTCAGGAGGGTCCAGAAATGTCCATCCCACCCCCGGAAGAGGCCCCCAGTGATGACAGCAGCTCTGTCGACCTGGAACCTGATGACCAGCCCGGACCATCGGGGACCTCTGGACAGTGGGTTCCCCACACACAGACACAGGCCACACCAGACCCAACCCCCTCTGGGACCAACAGCACAGCTCCCACCCAGCGGGCCCATGCCTCTGTCTCTAGGACAGGTCAATCAGCTGTGTGTCTGCCACTACAGGGCACCCAGGCTAACCCACCACCCCAACAACAACAGGGACCTGGGGGCAGTGGTAGTGGGCACACCGTCCAGGGGACAGAGGCTGGGGGAAACAGGGCAACTCGGAGGGCTGCTGTGCGACAGGGGGGGGAGGAGAGGCCCAGGGAACCCACTCTCCAAGAGGCCCTCACCACCATCATGGCAGCCTACCACCACTCCCAAGAGACGATGGCGACGGTACTGGCCAGGTTCCAGGAGATCCAGGCACAGCAGGAGGAACGCTACATGGGGTTCAGCAATCAACTCACCAACATCTCTACCGCTATGGGGAGCATAGTCCAGGCCCTGAACCGCATAGAAGACACGTTGCGGGACCATGTGGCACCACACAGGGCCCCTGTCACTAGCCCGGACCAGGAACAGCCTACCACCTCCGCCGGCGCTAATGGACAGGAGGCCCCACCACAACGACAGGCCACCAGAACCCCACCTCCTGCTGAAGAACAACCACCCCGCAAGAGGAGCCTGAGATCAAAAAAATAGACAGAGTAGGATGTCAAGACCCCCGCCAGCATGAGATACCCCCTGAAGTCATCCCACTGTCCCACATTGCCACCCTGTCCAACCTTGAACTGCCCCTGCTCCATCCTTCCACAGGCATATGGACAATGCACCTGTGAGACTGAGAACTGGACTCTGCCATGGACATTACTCCACCCCCACCCATCACCGTGTTAATATCATGTACCATTATCTAGCACTACAAATAAATCACTCATTGCACTGAAATCTATCAGGAGTCAGTCTGTATTATTTACAAATGTATAACACATTACAGATCAATTATGTTCGGTTAACTTTGTGTTGAAAACATACCGAGGTCAATAAGCATTAGTCCATGGGCTAACCAACCAGAAGTCACGCAGTGGGTCATACAGCACTGAAAAGGGAAGGGAAAATCAAACATCAGTCTAAAAGAACTGGGGGGAAATAGACAAAGTTGAGATGCAGGAGTCTTCAAGTAAATGTAAAATGGCGTGGGTGATTCTTACCTGTGTGCTACTGAAAATACTGTTGGATAACTCTGTCCCTGTTGTCTGTGTCGTCCTCTGAGTCTTCCTCCTCTTCACTCTCCGCAGGCTCCACAGCTGCTTCAACACCACCATCTGGACCATCCTCCTGCAGGAAAGGCACCTGACGTCGCAATGCCAGATTGTGAAGCATACAGCAGGCCACGATGATCTGGCACACCTTCTTTGGTGAGTACATCAGGGATCCCCCTGTCATATGCAGGCACCTAAACCTGGCCTTCAGGAGGCCAAAGGTCCTTTCTATGATCCTCCTAGTTCGCCCATGGGCCTCATTGTACCGTTCCTCAGCCCTGGTCCGGGGATTCCTCACTGCGGTCAATAGCCAGGGCAGGTTGGGGTAACCAGAGTCACCTATTAGCCACACACATTGTCCCTGTAGCTGTTCCATCACATAAGGGATGCTGCTATTACGCATCACATACGCGTCATGCACTGAACCAGGGAACATGGCATTTACATGGGAGATGTACTGGTCAGCCAAACAGACCACCTGGACGTTCATAGAATGATAATTTTTCCTGTTTCTGGACACCTGCTCATCGTCTTTTGGGGGTACTAAGGCCACATGGGTCCCATCAATGGCACCAATGATGTTGGGGATATGTCCAAAGGCATAAAAATCACCCTTCACAGTGGCCAAATCAACCTCCTCAGGGAATAGAATGTAACTCCGCATGTGTTTCGTCAGGGCAGACAACACTCTAGACAAAACTTTTGAAAACATGGGCTGAGACATTCCAGATGACATGGCCACTGTCGTCTGGAATGAGCCACTTGCAAGAAAATGGAGGACTGACAGAACCTGCACCAGAGGGGGAATTCCTGTGGGTTGGCGGATGGGGGACATCAGGGCTGGCTCCAGCTGGGCACACAGTTCATGTATAGTGGCACGGTCAAGTCGGTATCGTAGTATGATGTGGCGTTCTTCCATTGTCGACAGATCCACCAGCGGTCGGTACACGCGAGGATTCATCCTTCTCCTCGCAAGTCCCAGCGGACGGTTCCTAGGAAGGACAACATGGAGCACAGAGTCAAGCAAATCACAGGTACGTTCACCACAGCTTGCATAGCACACGGTTATCTATGTATTGAAAGGCGTGTATGTGTGGCAATGCAAGGCCTAGGCCTGTGTGACGCAGTACAAATTATGCCATGTGGGCCCTTGAAATGGCGGCTGCCTGACCTGTGAAGTGGGACAATGGGATGTGAGGTCAATGCGCTGGCATGGCGCACCGTGGCGGTAGGCGGTCGAAGACCGCTATACGAAGCCGCATTGGTTAACATTGAAGCCTATGGGTTTCAGGAGCCAATGACGAGGTGCGCCGGCGGTCGCGGTACGCACCGCCGTGGTACGCACCGCCGCGGGCGTGACCGCCATTTTCTATCTGATTAATCACTCGAGACCTGATCATCCACAGGAGAGGACCTATACTGCAAGTGCTGCTGTGACCTCGGTCTGGAAGTGACAATGGCTCCTGCGACTGGGGAAAGGGCCCCTGCCTTCACGTCTGAAGAGTTGGAGAAGCTCGTGGATGGGGTCCTCCCCCAGTATGCGTTACTCTACGGTCCTCCAGACCAACAGGTAAGTACACCGGGTGCACATGGAATGGGCGATGCCTGTGTGGAGTGGGGTGGATGTAAGTTGGTGGGGTGGGGGGCGAATGAGGAGTGCAACGCACAACAGATGAGAGCATGTGCCATTTGGCAAAGTTGGTGAGGGGGGGCCAATCACATCTAACATGCAGTTCATAGATGAATGTTTCCTTCCCACCCTGTACATGTCAAATAGGTCAGCGCCCATCAGAAAGTCGACATTTGGCGTGCCATCGCCAAGGAAGTCCGGACCCTGGGGGTCCACAACAGACGGGGCACCCACTGCCGCAAGAGGTGGGAGGACATCCGCCGCGGAACCAGGAAGACTGCCGAGTCACTGCTGGGGATGGCCTCCCAACCTAGGAGGGGTGCCAGTCGTACCATGACCCCCCTGATGTCCCGGATCCTGGTGGTGGCCTACCCTGATTTGGATGGGCGCTTGAGGACATAACAGCAGACACAAGGGGGTGAGTATCAGCACATTCTCCTATCTTTCTGCGCAGTGGAGGCGTCTGGGTGGGGGAGGAGGGCTGTGGGTGACATTAGGCCAGGGCGCTTTCTGTAGTGTAGTCCCCTCCCTTAGGCATGGCCCTGTGCTCCCGGCCCCCACCTCTGTAGGGTGACAAGTACAGCTATTGATGGTCCAGCATCACACATGTGCACGTTTGTCGTCTCTAGACCTGTTGTCCTAGTCAGGAGTACTGAGTAGTGTACCCCGAATGCGCAGCGTAGTGCATGAGGCTCCTCTGTCTGTCCTCTCCGCCACCGGTGTTGACATTGCATGCACTCAACCTGGTCTTCGTTTTTCTCCCCACACCCTTCTTCTTCATCTTCTTGTGCATGTGTGCATTAGCATCATCAGGCGGAGGAGATTTGGCATCGGAGCACAAGGGAGCTGCCAGTCTCAAGGCCCCGGTGGGCCCAGGAACAGACACCGAGGGCACCAGTGATCCGGAGGGCGAGGGGAGCACCACAACGGGAACCGGTGGTGAGACCAGCGACACAGACACGTCCTCGGATGGGTGCTCCCTAGCGGTGGCGGCAACATCCTTGCCCCCCGCCTCTACAGGTACAGCCGCCACCCAGCGCACCAGCCCCGCCCTCCCAGCAGCCCCTCAGCCTATGCTCCGTGCCCGCTCGCCCAGGAAGGTGGGCGTCTCCTTCGCCCCAGGCACCTCAGCCCCTGCCCCTGTCACCCCTGCTGCCCTCAGTGCGGAGCTCAGTGACCTCCTGAGGACGCTCATTGTTGGGCAGACTACCCTTTTGAATGCCATCCAGGGGGTAGAAAGGGAGGTGTATCGGAGCAATGCCTACCTGGAGGGCATTCATTCGGGTCAGGCTGCCCATCAACGATCGTTCAATGCTCTGGCCTCAGCACTGACGGCAGCCATTGTCCCTGTTTCCAGCCTCCCTCTTCTGACTGCCTCCACCCTGTCTCTGTCTCCTGTTCCTCAGCCTATCCCATCCACACCATCTGACCAGCCTGCACACACCTCAACACCCAAGGGCAGCTCATCCAGACACAAGCACCACAGATCCCACAAACACTCACCCAAGCAACACCCAGATGCAGACATTCCAACAGTCACTACCACCTCTGTGTCCCCCTCCTCCTCGTCTCCCTCCTCCCTCCCTGTGACGTCTACACTCACACCTGCATGCACACCAACATCAGCCAGTGCTTCCATCACCACCACACCCTCCAGTACAGTCCGCACGCGTGCAGTCACCACCCCCACTGCCATTTACACGTCCCCTGTGTCCTCTCCCACTGTGTCTGTCACCCCCTCTTCCAAGACACACAAACGCAGGCAGCCACCCACCCAACAGCCATCCACCTCACGACAGCCTACAGCACCAGCACCTTCACCCAATGACAGCACACCTGACTCTCCTACAACCACATCCTCTTCCTCCACTCCCATCACCACTTCTCCTACCCTTTACCTTGGTCCTAAAAAACTTTTCCTCGCTAATCTTAACCTCTTTCCCTCCGATGACCCACCCCCTTCATCTGCAAAGAGTCCCAAGAGCACCTCAGCCACCACCAGCCCAGCTACGAGTGTCACTGTTGTGCATGGGTTCTGGAGTCCACCCTTTGCCAGCAGTGACACTTCAATCAGCAGCAAGGACACATCCAGCCCCCCCCCAGGGAAGAGGACCAGGAAACAAAAGGGCCGCCGTGAGAGGACTGACACGGCTGCCCCCAAGGAGCAAAGTTCGCCCACTTCACCTGCCACAACATCTAGGGGAGGCAAGGGCCCGAGAGCCACATCTAAGGAGCGAAAGGGCAGCAGGGCGGAGAAGTCAGGCAGCAGGAGCGCGGAGCAGGTGGGCCCCACATGCCACGTCCCAGCTGTAAGGGAGGACACCCATGGGCCCAGGACTCCGTCACCGAAGGGTCCAGAAACATCACGGTCGGAGGGGGACTGAGCAGGGAGTCCAGCCCAGGTCTGGCTCCCTTGACTTACTGGATGTGCAGCGCTGAACAGGGCCCGCCGTGTAGATAGGCACCGCTGAACAGGGCCCGCCGTGCAGAAGAGCACCGCTGAACAGGGCCCCGCCGTGTAGATAGGCACCGCTGAACAGGGCCCCGCCGTGAAGATAGGCACCGCTGAACAGGGCCCGCCGTGCAGAAGAGCACCACTGAACAGGGCCCCGCCGTGTAGATAGGCACCGCTGAACAGGGCCCGCCGTGCAGAAGAGCACCGCTGAACAGGGCCCCGCCGTGTAGATAGGCACCGCTGAACAGGGCCCGCCGTGCAGAAGAGCACCGCTGAACAGGGCCCCGCCGTGAAGATAGGCACCGCTGAACAGGGCCCGCCGTGCAGAAGAGCACCGCTGAACAGGGCCCGCCGTGCAGAAGAGCACCGCTGAACAGGGCCCCGCCGTGTAGCTAGGCACCGCTGAACAGGGCCCGCCGTGCAGAAGAGCACCGCTGAACAGGGCCCGCCATGCAGAAAAGCACCGCTGAACAGGGCCCCGCCGTGTAGATAGGCACTGCTGAACAGGGCCCGCCGTGCAGAAGAGCACCGCTGAACAGGGCCCCGCCGTGTAGATAGGCACCGCTGAACAGGGCCCGCCGTGCAGAAGAGCACCGCTGAACAGGGCCCCGCCGTGAAGATAGGCACCGCTGAACAGGGCCCGCCGTGCAGAAGAGCACCGCTGAACAGGGCCCGCCGTGCAGAAGAGCACCGCTGAACAGGGCCCCGCCGTGTAGCTAGGCACCGCTGAACAGGGCCCGCCGTGCAGAAGAGCACCGCTGAACAGGGCCCACCGTGCAGAAGAGCACCGCTGAACAGGGCCCCGCCGTGTAGATAGGCACCGCTGAACAGGGCCCGCCGTGCAGAAGAGCACCGCTGAACAGGGCCCCGCCGTGAAGATAGGCACCGCTGAACAGGGCCCGCCGTGCAGAAGAGCACCGCTGAACAGGGCCCCGCCGTGTAGATAGGCACCGCTGAACAGGGCCCGCCGTGCAGAAGAGCACCGCTGAACAGGGCCCCGCCGTGTAGATAGGCACTGCTGAACAGGGCTCGCCGTGCAGAAGAGCACCGCTGAACAGGGCCCCGCCGTGAAGATAGGCACCGCTGAACAGGGCCCACCGTGAAGATAGGCACCGCTGAACAGGGACCCGCCATCTCAAGCACCGCTCCGCTGGGCCCTTCCTGTAAAGCACCGCTCCGCTGGGCCCTTCCTGTCAAGCACTGCTCCGCTGGGCCCCGCCGTCTCAAGCACCGCTCCGCTGGGCCCTTCCTGTCAAGCACTGCTCCGCTGGGCCCCGCCGTCTCAAGCACCGCTCCGCTGGGCCCTTCCTGTCAAGCACCGCTCCGCTGGGCCCCACCGTCTCAAGCACCGCTCCGCTGGGCCCCGCCGTCTCAAGCACCGCTCCGCTGGGCCCTTCCTGTCAAGCACCGCTCCGCTGTGCCCCGCCGTCTCAAGCACCGCTCCGCTGGGCCCTTCCTGTCAAGCACCGCTCCGCTGGGCCCCGCCGTCTCAAGCACCGCTCCGCTGGGCCCTTCCTGTCAAGCAATGTTAATGGTTCACTGTGCCCACCATGCCTCCTCCTTGACCAGTGGAGACTGTAATCCACCTGATAGACTGTGGCTTTGCACTCCCCAGGATGGCACAGTGGGCAATCCACCCACTGTAGAGACTTGTGAGACTGTGGCTTTGCACTCCCCAGGATGGCACAGTGGGCAATCCACCCACTGTAGAGACTTGTGAGACTGTGGCTTTGCACTCCCCAGGATGGCACAGTGGGCATGGTGGCCCCTTCGTGGATCTGGCGTCGTGGACTCATGTGGCTGTGGTGCCCCCCCTTCCCTTCCCCCTGAGGTGCCTGAAGTTTTTTCATCAGATGCCCCTGCAGTGTTCTCTACAAAGGACTCAGGTCTCCTGTGTGGGCTTTGCCCTTGTGTTGTTACACTTTGGCCCACGGACACTTCGATTTACTTTTGATGTACGGAACTAATTGCCTCGGTTATCCATTGCAGTGTATATAGTATTATTTTGGTATGAATAGTTTGCATAGTTGACCTATATTTGTCAGAGCCTATTTATTACATACATTTTTCTTCACAATTTAATTATGTCTTTGCATTTTTCAGGGGGGTTTGGGTGGTGTCACTGTAACTTGTTGCTCTGCATTGGTGTGTACATAGTTTGGGGGGGTGGAGGTCGCATATGTGTGTGCCCGTAACCTTTCCTCCTCCCCCCTCCCGTGTGTCGTAGGTGCAGTACTCACCGTTGTCGTCTGCGCCGGCGTTCGTACTCGTGGTAGATGAGCAGGTAGACGAGAGCAGGTAGGATGTTTAATTCGGGTTCCATGCTGTCCTCCGTACTCGTGGAGTGTGTTTCGGTGAGCGTTTTCCCGTTCGTGGTCTGTTTCCGCCGTGTTTTTATCGGCGGTGCTCCCGCCCCGGAAGAGGTGGCGGATTGGTGAGTTATGATAGTGTGGGCGGTACATTGTCTGCCGCCTGCCTGTTGGCGGTGACCGCCGCGCTGTTTGTCTGTACCGCCGTGGCGGTCGGAGTGTTAATGTGGCGGTCTCTGTTGGCGGTTCCCGCCAGGGTCAGAATTCCATTTTTTGGACCACCGGCCTGTTGGCGTGTTGGCCGCCGCTTTATCACCGACCGCCAGGGTTAGAATCACCCCCTTAGTACTTTTTGGGGGGCTCAGATTCTTCCAGTGAGGCAAGACTGTAGGCTTAGCTGAAGAGGTCTCACGAGGCCAGATACATTCTCCGTAAGGGCCCATTGATTTGGATTTGTTGCTGTAGATAAGAACCTAGCAGGGAAAACAAACCTGAATTTTCAGCCTAGTGGGAAAACACTTTCATCAGATTGGCTAGGCAGGTTAATTCTGGACCTCTAGAGACCTTTAGAGGCTAAAATGTTTCTAAGAGAAGAGTTTCTCAGGACATTAGGAAGGTACCCTAACAAATCCAAAGGCTCCAATACCTCAGGAACAACACTTGGTGATCAAGACTCACTCCAGCAGAAGCCACCATCAGGGTCTAGGGCAGGTCTAGTTGGAGCTGGACAGCTAGGTAGTTGCAGCAAAGGCCTCCTATAGCTTATTGTGTACCTCTAGATTACGCTGGAGATCAGCATTATGACCCTTGAAGCTTACTTCTTTTCCTGGGTGCAAGAGAGCCAGTATGTTGAGTCCTTCAGGGCTCTTCTCAGCTCTCAGACAGCAGGTTCAGTCTTCTTCTGTAGTGTGTTTAGGATGGTACTGTGGATGCCACCTCTATGACTTGTACTAGTCTGTGGGTGGGGGTGAATCCTCGCCTTTCCTAAAACAATAGGGTAAACGTTCTTAGGGGTAGCCCTACCCACTTTTGCAGCATTTTCTTTGTGCTCTACAGCAAACAATCCAACAATGCCCCTCTGCCTAAATTCACCATGCTGTAACCCTTCTCCCTTTGTACAGAAATTATGTCCACACTGCAGAGGTGTGGCCAGGAAAATGAACAACCACTCCTCTTTGGTCATTTTTAAACCAGTTCTGGAGGCAGTGTCCCTCCCATTGTGATTGTAGCCTACCTGACTGGGGGGGGGGGGAAAGAGTCTTGCCCAGGTGTCTTCTCACATTTGCTTGTGACCGAGTAGGGGATCTTTTAGAGTAATCAAGTTCTTGGGCACAACCTAAATGGTCACCCTGTCAGAGGAACAGAAAAACCTCGCCACACAGAACCCTTTTTCTCCTTCTCTGGGAGCATTTCAACACATTTAAGGTTAAGCACACAGAGGGCTGCAGCTTGAAAGCCAATGGCTTTAGGCAGGCAAAAGGTAACTTTCTAAAAGTACTTTTTCCATATTATTGATTAAAAATCTTCCTTTATCATGAATTGGCTTTTGCTAAATAAAAGAGAGTTCAGAAATATAAGATGTAGCTGTTTCCTAGGCGGAGATAACATTATTGAACTTAATAGTGCATCCCAGTTTATTCCTATGGAACAGCCTGCCTTGCAACTGTAAAAATAGCTTTCAGGGCTCTTTCATTTTAACGACGTGTAACATTACATTTCCTCTCCTCATTTCTTACTTCTCAAAATGCATACATCATGCCTTAAGGGCAGAAGGGACTACTTAGGGGTAATAATTAAAAAGAAGCTTTATTCTTGTGAAACGCGTTTATTATTACAGGTGAATTGCGGTTTAAAGCCTGCTTTGGTCATGCTACAATGGCAGGCCTGCGCCCTGATTTACAATGTCTCTGTAGTAGATGGCATAATGGATGCTGCAGTCAAGTACTGACATTGAACTCACAGGCCCTAGGTACACATTATACCTTATATTATGGACTAATAGATAAGTTGAATTTACCAAATAGAGTTAAACCAATGTCATCATAATGAAAGGAGTTGCATATGTACTTTACCCGATGGTAAAGTGCACACAGTTCTACAGTCAGAAAAAAAAAAACCTGTTAAAGCAAAACCCTTTAGGTACAGCACAAACAGAGGGACAGTTCCAACAATCACCATTATGCCATTGTCAGCTTCATATCTTAGATGGGTACCACACACATTCATAAACTCCATAAACCCATACATGCACACATTTACACACATCCGTTCACTTTCTTCTTTTTTTACTCTCTCTCTCTTCTTTCCCCGCTCACACGCACACACAGAGATATTTTTCAGTCTGAGGTTTATCTTCACGGGAACCTTAGAAGCACCTTCTTCAGATCTGTGAGGTCCCAAGGGCAGCGAGCAAGGTAGGCTACAAGGTAATTCGTCATGCCCTATTTTTCTGCCTCTGTCTACTAAGTAGTGCATCAGTAACAACCCTTCCTTTGTTTTTGTCAGGACACTGGAGAACTGAGAGAGGCTGAGTGGGAGTGGTCTTTGACGACTTCGTCTCTCTCATGTAAAGTGTAAAGCAAGTTTCCTTTATCGCCGCTGTTATGCAGGAGCAGTGAATACCAGGTTCTCGAAACCAGACATGTTGATGATGACTTCATGTGGAAACCATTTACAACAGCAATGTTTCCTCAGATGAACCCTAAAGTTGAGAGTTAACAGCAAGAGGCTTTAAAACTCTGTAATTTAGTGTTTCCTTAGGCTATTACTACAATGCAAAAATCAGCAAAAATGAACACCAAACACATCTGTTTGAAAAGTTTAGACGAAGGTATTTGAACAAGTGATTAATTTAGAATTAGCCTCTCTCTCCGCAGGATACTTTGCCCATGGAGTGCGTGCCAAAGTAAAATTAAATACATTTAGCGAAGAATCAGAGATGCTTACCAATTTTAAATTACACATAGGTGAAAATCTAACATAGCAATTCCGCATTAACCCGTGTGCCTTCGAAACTGATAGGCAAACCTCAACCATCGAACCACTGTTTCAATGTTTTCAAAATCGAATGGAGAGAGGCACGTTTACATGGAAGCATTTTGATTACTTTTTAGCCTCAATGTATAATTTGAAAGTACCTTTGGGGACATAACAGTTTGCTGAACCAAGCAATTTGAGTTCTTCTTTAGGTAAAAAATCAGAAGAGAATCTAAATGAACCTGGCATTTATTCAAGTTTCAATATATTTATATAAATGGTAATACAAAATTGATCTCCGAAGATAAAATGCATTTACTTGAAAGGAGGAATAGCGAAAAGGCGCCCTAGATATTTATTAAAAGCAAGCATATGAACTCTGAATCTTCTGAAATCATCTCAGGGGACTAAACTGAGAAGCTGCATCTAAGATCGGATCAGATACTAACGCATTTACAAGGTCGGGTTATACATTGCTGCAATCATACATTTCTAAAAGCGTCTTCTTGAAATTAATTTAATGCATCTTCAATATATTGTGAAACTGATGAAAGTTAATAAACTTCTAACGAAATCTTTGCAATTGAATGCCTTTGGATCCATGTTGTTAAAAAAAGTATTTCAATTGATTTGTCTTGGGCAAGCCTAACAGTTTCCCATAATGAAGGAATGTGTATTGAGGTCAGATGAATTAAGGGACATACAAGAAAGCAGAGCATCGGTCCTGCAGCACCACTTTTCTTGCGTGGCCCTTGCCCCAACTAACAACACCATGGTGGCGTAGTGTTTACAATGCGGTGCACCATGGCAGTCATTAGGACAATAGCATTAAAAATGTTGATGCTATTGTGGCGCTTTGCTTCACTAGTGTAAAATGTTTTGACACTAGTGTAGCAAAAGACAAGGAGGTCCATTGATAAAAATGGGTGAGTCGTTTTAACGTCTGCTCTGAGCAGGCGTAAAAAAATAACAGAAAAAATGGAACAGTGAAATGTAAATTTCATTGCACCATTTTTTTGGGTTTCCCTGTTACGGATCACCCCCCTTTCATACAATTATGCCTGATTGCCTGATGCAGGCATAATGTGGCTCAAGGCGCTGCAAAGTGGCGCAATGCAAGCTTTGCGCCACTTTGTAACTATGGCACAGAGAAAAAGCCACCTTAGCATAAAAAAATTATGCTATGGCTGCGCAAGTTGGCTCTAGGGTCTTGTAGATAAGCCCCTAAATGTCTAGGATGACTTTAAAAAGTTGTACAGAGCAAAAATGTTTTAGGTCCAGCTATAACTATAAGATATCATTTGAAGTTCCAAAAAATGCCAGATGAAAGGAGGCAGTTGCCTGTGATTGCTTCATTTACCGATAATTCTAAACAAATTCATGTTCCTTTCAGATATTGAAATTAAGATCTTGCAATACATTCTGCTATGGCACTGCAAAGAATTGAACTCGTGCCAATTGGGGTAATTTGGTGCAGAAAAAAACGACTTGATGAAACCTATAGTTCACACTTTTTTTAAAAAAAGACAAGCGGTATGAAAGCCAATAGTTCTGGCTTCTAAATGAAAATAAAAGCCAGACCTTTTACTATTCTTGTTTTTAGAGATCACTCTGTTCTGATAGTAGTTCTTGCGGTAGCAGAATGTGCTATCATATGTCTTTATTAGAAGTCCCTAGAGAGAAAAACAAATATTATTCTAGCAGGCTGAGGTATCGTATGTGGTTACTTAGAGTTTCTGTAATCAGGCTTCAGTGTATTTAGCTGCTTTAGAGGTCCCTGGAAGTAGATATAAATATTGTTACAGCAGGCTGTAGCATCTTAGATCGTTGTCAGGTCTTTTAAATATGGAAATAAACAATGGTCAAACGTTGTGCTTTTCTTCAGTAGGCCAGACCACAGTGGGGTTGTGACTTCAACATACATTTCCATATTCACTTTTTCAAGTCTATTGATTTGTTTTCATTTTCTATGTCCTAAATAAACATTCTAACGATGGATTGCAATGATAGTTGAGATATCATACATTTTTTTTAGTTAGACATAACTTATTCAATCTTTTTTTCTGTAGTAGGGTACAATCTTTTCTGGCATTGTTATAATCCCTCAAGTTGGACGCATGTCTTTATTGCAATCAAGGTGTACTTCCTTTGGCTGTTAATAGGGGTCGCTGATTTCAGACACCAATCTTTTCCAAGGATACTGCAGTGCCTTAGGCCTTTATTGAAGGTCCATGAAGTCAGACATATGCCATGCCTGCTCAGGCTGCACTACCTTGGCGGTTGCTAGTGGTCCTTGATTCAGAAGCACATCTTTTCCCAGAAGGCTGCAGTACCTTAGGTTGTCACGGAGTTCCATGGAGTCGGACCTATGTCAATGTTTCAATCGGGCTATAGTAACTTAAGCAATTACTCCAAGTTCCATTCTCCTTCAATATCAGGATACAGATAACTGTGAATAGAGCAGCTGTTCTTGAAATTCTTTTTTAACAATGGTAAAGTGTGTAAACAAGCACTCACGAAAAAGCCGTAAGCTATAGTCTTCTTTATTCTACCAGTATATTAAGCACAGCTTCAATATGTCTTTATATCTCAACTCCCACTCTCTTACTGCCTTCCCGTTCTGTAACTATGGCAGCTCTGGGCATCATGTGGAATACCTGGGTGCCATGATTCTGCACAGCAAAAGATGGGTTACAACACAAGTCCCCTTTTACATATGAAGCAAAAATGATAATACATGAAAGACAAATTAGAACTATTATTGAAATAACAACATACTGAACTTAAAGAGGTAATGCAACACTAAAGCATAATTGGATGACTGTGTACTTCACTTAAGAGGAATAATACATGAGAGAAAATTAACAGTAAAGTAGCATACAGTACTGCAGTATGTAATAATATTATACAATCATAATGCACACCAAAAAGTAAGAGAAGTAATTTTACTTTACGAGATATGAACTCTGCAGCATATTAAATACAAATCTTCAAGTTCAATATAATTGTCCAGATGCGTAGGTTTTTTGTGGGGATGTTTACTGCAGCAAAAACCACTTTGATGTAGTCCACCACCCACATTCTCACTTTCTACATGATTTTCAAGATTATCGCTGTTAGACCCAGCATCCTTTGTGTGGTCTCCCCTGTCTTTTTTACCTCTGCTTCCTATGTTTCCTATGTTTGGCTGTGTGCTGGACTCTGTTTGTTCTGTTTTGGGTACTCTGAGCACTTCGTCACTGCTGACCAGTGCTAAGGTGCAAGTGCTCCCTGTGTAAATTGTATGTATAATTGGCTTTTCCATGATTGCCATATTTGATTTACCAGTAAGCCCCTAGTAAAGCGCACTACAGGTACCCAGGGTCTGTAAATCAAATGCTATCCACAAGAGTAGCCCTGTAAACATGGATGAGACCTGCCCTTGCAGTGTCTGAGTGCACAGTTTTAAATTGCCAATTCCACCTGCCAAGTGTACCTACTTGCCATGCTTAAACCTTCCCTTTTTATACATGAAAGGCACCCCTAAGGTAGGCCTTAGGTAGCCCCCTGGTCAGGGTGCAGTGTATGTTGAAGGTGGGATATGTACTGATGAGTTTTATATGTCCTAACAGTGAATTACTGCCAAATTCAGTTTTCACTGTTGCAAGGCCTATCTCTCTCATAGGTTAACATGGGGGCTGCCTTTAAATATCTTTTAAATGCAGTTTGACTTTGCTTGCTTGTGTATTCACTGTCTGGGTCAGACTGACAGTTGGAATGTTTGTGCATCCCCTCTAGACAGTGACATAAAGGGAGCTGGGTTGTAGCCTGCATGTCCATCAGAGCTAGAGTGGAGAGGGAGTGGTCACATACACCTGAATTGGCTGTGCTGCCCTCACACACTGGGCAAGTCAAGATCTTATGAACAACAGAGACTATCCTTTGAAGTTTACTAACTTCAAAGTCAGAAAGGGGTATAAGTAGTGGTCCCAAAACCCCAGATTTTAGATTACTTCTGGCACCAAGAGGAACTTCTGCCAAGGAGAAGAGATGAACAGCTGGAGGAGGAGTACTGTCCTTTTGCCTGTAACTGTGCTTTGCTGGGTTGGGCCGCAGTTGCTGCTTCTGTTAGAAAGAGGACACAGACTGGACATTTTGGTATATTCCTGCTCGTGAAGAACCTCCTGAGGCATGGACTGAGCTTGCCTCCTGTTTTGAAGTCTCAGGGCCATCAAAGACTTCCTCTGCCAGCACCTGGACCCTCTGCTGAGAATTCTGCCCTACCAAGTGGTGCCCTATCCAGTCACTCGACCCTTAAAAGGTGAAGCTTGTAAAAAAAGGATGGAAATCTATGCACAGATGGCCAGGCAGGGAAAATTTCGAAGCACCACCTGCAACGTAGCTGAAGAATTATGCGCCACCCGCTTCGTTGCTGAATCGATGCACTGTGGCTGGAGAAACAATGCAACACCCACTTGCGGCTGCTGATAATGACGCAAACCCCACACCGCATGGTTTTCCAACACAGTGCAACTGGATTTTTCAAGCCTCTTCGTGGGGTGTCAAAGTCATCGTGAACCTGCACGGATCCGAGGTACCATGTCCAGAAATCGAAGCATCGCTCTCTTGTGGGGGAGAAAAATGATGCATCGCTACCCGACCAGAGAAGAAACAACACACGTCCTCACTTGCAAGTAAGCAATCAATGCATTGCTAACTTTTCCGACGCACGCTCGCCTGTGCAGATTTATTTTTGGTGCAAACCAGTACTTTGTGTGAAATCAATGTTTTCATTGTTTCCTATGGAGTAAGACTCTTATTCTTTTGAACATTTATATTTTGACTTGTGTAGGTCGGATGTTTGGCATTTTGGTCTTGTTGTTAATATTGCCTATTTTTCTTAACTGGTGTGGTGTCCATTTTGTAGTGTCTTCACTGTATTACTGTGTGTGTTTGTACAAATACTTTACACATTACCTTTGAGATAAGCCTGACTGCTTGTGCCAAGCTACCAATGGGATGAGTAAGGGGTTTTCATGGAAATGTAACTTCATTACCCTGACTAGAGTGAGGTTTCCTGCTTTGACAGAGTGCAAACTGACTGGCAACCAAAGACCCCCAATTACCATCCTTTCTATTGGCATGAATATAACCTACTTCAGATGTACACTCTGATATGCTCCTCGTCAAATGGGACATATTACATACTCCACCATCATCCACCACCACAAAATTTTTCTATACTTGACTCATATGTTCCCAACCCAGGAATTTGGATTTACCTGTTTGGAGACCAAACAGGACTCTTTGTGAAAACTACATCTCCCACAATCCACTCACAACCACGTGCCCCATGTTTGTCATTAACCTGTCTCTTATAATTCTATTGATGAAGTCTAACAGCCTGGGTGTCAATTTTCGGAGTCCGTTCCATGAAATTCATCCGTGAAGGGTTCAACTTGCTATCTGCTAGCCTACCCTTTAAGCACATAAAAGGAGATACACCAAATTGGGTGTATTACGATGTTCCCAAAGCTTTTCCCTAACTACATCTCTCAAAGGTACATCATTCTCCACTGCAGTCTGGGCACAAGCTTTGAGCAAATGATTCTCTCCACCAAGCCATTAACTTTGGGAGAATATAGAGCTGTGAGGTAGTGTTTGATGGCTAGATCTTCAATGAATGTTCTCATTTCAAAAGATGCACATTGCACATTGCACTCCATTATCTGTTATGAGGGACTTAGGGCTTCACAAACAAACACCTCTTGTAAAAACTCAATCACATGTCTAGTGGTCACAGAACTTACACAACTTGCTGTAACCACTTGGAAGTGTAGTCTACCAGGACAGATACAAATATCTCCGAAGGTGAAAACAATTCAAATGGGCCCACAAAGTCTAACCCTAACTTGTTCCATGACCCAGATGGAATCTCAGCAGGGGCAGTGGAACAGTCCTGCTGATTTAGCTTAATCACTCCCAGCACACTTGTGTACACACTTTAACTACACCTTCAACTTGTCTGTCCACCCCAAGCCAGCAATAACATTATTTTACTCTCAATTTAGTTAGATTTCTTCCCAGATGCCACTCAAAATCTTGTCAACATCTGCTGCAGTACAAGATCCTGACTCTGTGTGTCTTGCCCATACACCAACATGCCATCTTAGAAGAACAACACAGAGTCAATCCCTTTTAGCACCATCTTCATTAGTCTCTTAAAACATGCTGCGGCCGAGGCCAACCCAAAAGGTAACCTCACAAATCTGAAAGCACCTAGCAGTGTCACAAAAGATGTTAGAGCTTCCAAATCCTCATGTAGCTGCACCTGATGGTATGCCTCAGAAATATCGATCATACTGAACACACAAGCGTCTTTGAGCAAGGACAGTGCTTTCACTATACTGGGCAGAGGCTGGCAAGCCCCCCAAATATTTTTGTTAAGGTCCCGTAAGTCCATACACATTCTGAACTTATTTCCATTATCCTTGGGAACTAAAGCAGTTGGGGCCAGATACTCTGAGGATTCAATATTCTCTATCACCCCCATGGCAGCAACTTGTCAATTTCCTCATTAAGGGGTTTTAACATCAAGTTAGGTACTCATCATATGCACTATGGGCTAAGCATGTTGTTTTAAGAAATATCATGTTAGAGGTTTTTCTGAAGGCCTTCCTCATCCCTGAATACATCCTGGAAATCTTGAATCACTTGCGAACAGTCTTCTTCCATGATGACTAAAAGAACCTGGAATTTGGATTCAATATGATTCCCACATATCTTTGATGTCGCCATCCCAAAAGATTGTCACCACGCTTAGCCACAACCTTACCAAACATCTCTCTCCTCTTGCAGTAGATGCTCATAACCATATACCCAATCAAATCCATGGTTGCACCTTCATACTCCTCTCGTTTGATATCTGGAAACAATAGTTTTAAATTCTCATAAACCCTCTCCCACTTCTTGTCTCCCATAAGGGTAAATGGAGATCCGGAATCAGCAAGTAATATCAACTCCTTTCCGCTAATGATCATTACACATTCGGGCATCCTGCTCTGTCCTCCATCAACTTCCCCATCTACCTTTACAACACTTCCTGATGGAAGAGACACTTGTAAAATGTTTTTTTTCATCATATTTTACTACTTTAAGCATCTCTTGTGCTTTGACATTTTTGCACTCACAGGCATAATGCCCCTTCTTACCAAAGCTTCTACCCACAGCATTGCCTGCAAGGCAATTAGAACCCTCCTCTTGGATCAATTCCTTGGCCCCAGAGAGTTTGTGAACAAGCCTTTTAATGTCTTTATGTTTTTCAAGGTCTTCACTAATGTCCTTCAATGATCCCAAACTCATGACTCTCTTTATGGTAGTAGGAAGTGTGCTTCTCATCTCCTTGACCAAGCCAAAGGTATGTTCTGTTCCTACTACTACATCTTTTGCTGATTTTCAGGTGAGAGTTTTGGCCAAACATTTTTCTTGAAGTTTAGCATCATTATCGCAATATACAAGTTGGTCTCTGATGAGTGAATCAGATAGGTTACCGAATTCACATGTGTGCACTAACATTTTCAAGGATGCCACACAGTTGGCCACTGTTTTAGTTTTTGCTTACATCCTGCAGAAAAACTTGTGCCTTTCAATGTCCACGTTAATGTGTGGACCAAAATGCTGTTTTAACACCATGAGTGACATTTCAAAACCATCTCTAGGTTGACCTTCAGCGTGTCCAATCACAATTTTGTTGAGGCTCTCATATATTTTCGCCCTTCAATCCATAAGTTATGTAGTAAAACTCCTTGCTTTCTTGCAGAAGAAAACTTCTCACCCCAATAGCAATTAAATATGAGTCAAAACTTTTTTTACATTGTTTCCAGGATGAAAGTGGTTCACCAGAGTACTAGGCACTGACATTATGACCTGTAAGGTAAGTGAACACAACAAACCAAAACAATAAGGTGAAGTAATAAGCCAAAATAATACCTGTTCAAGAAACAAGCTAAAACAAAAACTCTGCAAATAACAAGTTATAATAACAATCCAACATAATAATAGGCGATTGCAAAATGTGCCCAAGTTTCGAAGGAACGAGTAAAGTAACAACCAAAAGAAAACTTAAGAACTGAAACCTCTATGGAGTTTATGCAATCATGAGGTTAGTGGTCTAGTCTTTAATGTACAGTATCTATGCTCACTCTGCATCCTATAAGCTTCGGTGCACGTGATTGGCTGTTTTTGTGGGTCATGCCCCCTAACAGCAGTAGCCAATGGTCTTAGTTCGTACAGAAGATGCACTTGATGCCACCTTGACCAGCCACACACAAATATCTTAGGATACACTAGTTTGTACAGAAGATACACTCAATGCCACCTGGACCAGCCACACACAAATTATTTTCTTTGTCTAGTGAAGGAGACGCCTTGAAGAGTTTCCAGCTTTGTGCACCCATGGTGCCTAGAATACAACTCACAGAAGTGGCCAATCGTTCAGAATTATATGTTGCTGCACCACCAAACCACCCATCAGAATAGCTCGTGCAGCAGCCCGCCCATCTAAGATCCTTGAGACTGCAGTAAGTAGCTATGGTAACCTGCTAGTTGAATCAGGCCACATGCGTGAGAATCAATGGCCAACGTTGGAATAACAAATGCATTTGAGGCTTGGTAATGTTCACTTCCCTTAATATGCACCTTGCGTTGAAGATCTTCAATTAACATGCATAAAGAGTGATGAACAAGCCTCATGAAATCGATCAAATAATGTTAATTACCGCATAATATAACTCACATGGTGAAAATCTTTATGTGTACACTGCGCACAGTGGAAACAGGCAATAGGGTTGTCAAATGTCTCAGTTACAGATTAACTTCACAAAACTAAATTTGCCTTAGACGAAGGAGCGCTGTGCAATAAATACAATATATTTAAACTGTATTCACAACAAAGTGCCAAATGGGTTCTAGTTCTTTCAAAAATGTTGAGGGGTGCTAATAGATGTCCTGCCTTTACAGGAACTCATCACCAGTGTTAAGAAGCACTCATGAAATATCCACAAGTTATAGTCTTCATTATTTGACTAGCACATTAAGCACAACTCCAATATGTCTTCATATCTCAACTCCCAGTCTCTTACTGCCTTTCCATTCCACTGTAATCATGGCAGCTCTGAGCATCATATGAAATACCTGGGTGCCATGATTCCACAAAGCAAAAGATAGATTACAACACAATATCACTGTGGTTTTTTTCAGTGGTTTAAATTACAGAGGATTCAACATATATTAGCATATCACTTTCACAAGTCTACTGAGTTTTACCCCTTTTCAATGTCCCAGCGAAATCTTCTAATGGTGTTTGATGATGACAGTAGTCACTATTATGGCTCTAAATGCATTTCTACATGGTCTCTAAAAAGGTGACCCTACCTTTCCCAGTTAAAATCAGGCATTTGCATGTAGATATGAATGGTTTTGATATACAATGTTCAATTGTTTATTTTTTTTGTTTAGTAGGATGGGCTTGAGTATGTTTGGTATTACAATGGCCTGGTAAATGCAGACACAGGAAGGAAAAAGAAAGCTGTAATTTGACAGATTGAATATATGTTTGGTAGTGCAATGACTAGGTGAAATGCAGACAAAGGAAGGAAAGGCATTGAATCAAAATATGATGGAACAGTCAAACAAAGGCAGATAGCAGAGCTATACAATCACGTGCAAAGGGCTAACCCAAATTTTAAATAGCGACAGAAATTGTTTTATTTTACTTCATGTTGGAAAATGGGTTATTGCTAAGGGCAGGTAGGTACCTACACTTAGCAATAGGCCACTAGCCCCCTCTAAGGTCCTGTTAGGTCTCAGTAAACTAAACCCAGCTCAACCCTTGGTAGCCTAGCAACGAGCGTCAAGGCTTAACTTAGGAGACAGAGTGTAAAGCATTCAAATATCACAAAACAGTAATTAAATAAAACACAGGAAACAGTTTAAAAATCCGAAACCAATTTCTAAAAATAGATTATATTTTTATCTTTAAAATGTCACAAAAACAAATAAAATCGGATAAGGGGAACCGGAGATATGAATTTTTAAAGAATTATTGTTTTTTAGAGCCTAGAAACAAAAAGCGCCAATCGGGTCATCTGGTTGCACCTCGACCGGGGCAAAGTCCAAGTTTCAGGCCGACCGCGATGGAGCCCTGCTCAGCTACAGGCCGCGGGATGCCTCGGTTAAAAGTTTACCTTCGCACTTAGGGCCAGATGTAGCAAAAAATTGTAAGTCGCAAATGGGGCGATTCGCTATTTGCGACAGTGCAAAATCGGAAATGGGATGCAAAAACCCCATTTCCGACTTGCAAAAAGCGATGGGAGCCGTTTGCGAGTCGCATCAGTTGCGACCCCATTTTGCGACCTGCAAATAGCAAGACGCAATTTGCGAGTTGCAAAGCTTATGCAATTACAACTCGCAAATTGCGACTAGTCGCAAAAAGCCCAGTTTGCATGTCCCATTTACCACTAACTCAGAGCAGGTGGTAACCATAACCAAAGCATAAAAGGAGACCCAGAAAGCATCTGGGTCACTCAAGATGGCGGAGATATACCTGATAGCAGTGAGGAGGAGAGTCCACGCCGCACAGCAGAGGAGGAGGAGGGGCCACAGACAGGAGAAGATATATAGAACAAGGCAGACTCTTTTTCAGCAAACTGAGGATGAGATATACGTTAAATACCGCCTTAGCAGTGCAGCCATACTAGAATTAATTGATTTACTGAAACCACAGCTAGAACACCAGACTCTGCGTGGCTGCGCCATCCCTACGCATGTGCAAGTGCTATGCTCACTGCACCTCTTGGCCTCAGGGGGTAATTGCTGTGGCAGGTGGGGTATCCCAAAGTGCAGTGTCAAGGTTCCTCAGGGCCTTCCTAGATGCCTTAGTCACGCACATGTCTGACTTCATATACCTACCAAGGAATGAGGCAGAAATTAACAGCACCAAGCTGGACTTTTACCGCATTGCCAACTTTCCCCATGTCATAGGGTGTGTAGATGGGACACACATTCAAATATGCCCACCTGCAAATCTGGAACATATTTTCCGCAACAGAAAGTGTACCCACTCACTGAATATTCAGGTTGTTTGTGACGCCCATTATGTCATCACGGACATTGTAGCTAAGTTTCCAGGCAGTACCCATGACTCATACATGTTTAGGCATAGTGGGATACATCAACGCCTGCAACGTGGGGAATTTGGAGACGGGTACCTCCTAGGTAGAGCTACAGACACCTTGCAGACATACACACAGGTCACTGTGCACAACAATCAGGACTTCCTAACAGTGTACTTTTTGTGCCCAACAGGTGACAGTGCATATGCTCTAAGGCCATGGATTATGACTCCGTTTTTAACACCCAGCAATGAATGTGAGAGGCGATACAACAATGCACATAAGAGGACCAGGAACATGATAGAGCGCACCTTCGGACTCCTGAAAGCAAGATTCAGATGCCTCCACCGCAGTGGAGGTGCCCTCCAGTATACCCCCATTACAGCATTCAAAATTGTGGTCGCATGCGCCATCCTTCACAACATAGCCACCCGACGTGGGCTACCTCTCACCCCTGCAGACCCAGATCCTGAGGATGAAGAGCAAGAACAACCACATCGCCATCATGGGGATAGGAGTATAGCTAATCAAGGCAGACTGAGACGGGAACACATCGCAAACCAATACTTTGGAAGGTACGTGTCAACTCCAACCATACTCACCTATTGACCAAAAACTCCATTTGTTAAGTGGAAAAAACATAACTATTTTATTAGTGCAGAAATGAAACTATTTACAAGTACTGAATGTCCATGGGCATGAAAATGCAAACCAGGCATGTGGCACATTGACGTCATGTGCCACTTCTAATGGTCCAGGGGGATCTCTATGACCTTCTGCCCCTCCTGCCAGCCTGGCTGGTCCCTGGTGCTTCCGTGGTGCTCTGCCTGCTACTCCTGAGCACCCTGCTGTCAGTGGCAGAGACACTGCTCACTGTCGAGCCCTCCTCACTGTCCTGGGGTGTTTCCCCTGTGCCCCTAGACATATTCCATGCCTCCATCAAGTCAATGATGTGGGTGAGACGTCCCAGGCCCCTAGCCACATCCCCAGCGAAATGGCCCATTTCCACCTGCAGCCCAACTGTCCTCCTCGACAGGCCTGTGGTGTTCATGGCGAGCCTGCCGATGGATGTGGCCATCCTGTCCAGTCTGTGCAGGAGCTGACGGTCCCTGCGCCGCCCACCCTCGGCCTGGGCCAATAGTCCTCCCGCCTGTTCCCTCATGGCAAGGGCAAGGTCCCCAGTGTTCGTGCAGATCATGTCCATCCTGGAGTTCAGTTGCTGCATGCTGGCCTGGTTATTGCGCACAAAGCGGTGCAGCATACCACTAATCCTCCCTAAAATTTGATTTTGTAGGCGCTGACCATGCAGCAGCTGTGCCTCACTGGTGCTGGGAGGTAGTTGGCCGGATGCAGACTGCAGCCCTGATGTCCTGGACCTGCAACGCCTGCGCAGCGGTGGCTGCCTTGTGATTTCCCCTGTCTCATCCCTGCCTGTTGCTGGGGCAGCTTCTTGGGATACTGTTGTAGCAAGTGTGGCTACTGCAGGGATGCTGTTGGCCGTGCAGGTGGGAGTGCTGGTGGGTCCTGAGGTGTCCTCATGGGGCTGGCTGATTGGAGTAGTGGTGGTGTCTTGTTGGAGACCTGTGGGACATGGGGAACAGACTGTCAGTGTCTACTATCTGTTGCACACTTCCTAATAAACATTTGCCTATGAACTGCCTACTTGACTACATTTCCCATAATGCATCATTCTGGCGTTTGCTACCCTGAAATGGAGCTATCTTGGTTGTGCATGCCCCTGTGTACATGGTGGGTGGGGGTATGGCATTGATGGGGGTACAGGCATGTCACATGCTACTCACCGGTTGATGTGCTGGGCTCTGAGGTGTACAGGTCCCCAAATCCAGAAACTGCCTCCTGCTCCAAGGTTTCCTCCACCCTTTCTTCCAGGGGTGTGGGTGGTGGCACAGACGATGGTTCCCCTCCTGTGCCTCTCATCTCCCGGAGCCTTTCAGCCACCCTCTCCTTGGTCCGGGAGCGGAGGTCATACCACCTTTTCTTGATGTCATCTATACTCCTGTGGCTCACCCCCAGGGAATTTATTTCGTCCTGGATGTCCTGCCACAGCTGTTTCTTGGTGGCTTCAGGAACATTGAGGGCTGATTTTCCAAACAATTTGTCATAGTGCTGACAGCATTTGTCTGTCAGCACCTCCAGCTCCCTCTCAGAGAACTTCAGCTTCCTCTTCCTTGGAGTTCCTTCCATGGCAGCTGCTGTTTGTCCTGTGTGTAGTTCAGCAGTTATAAAAGGGTGTGGTCCTCCCTCCTCCCAGGTGTATTTGTTAACTTCCTGGCTGTGATGTCATCATCATGTGCCAGGAAGTGTTTCCAGAGTGTTCTGGAGTGAATTCTGGAGTGTTCTGCTGCACCTGTAATCAATTAACAAGCTAATCCCAATTTGCGACATCCACTCGCTAATTGCGAGTTCGTTTTTTGCACACTCGCAAAAAGCGACCTCGCAATCGGCAGACTCGCACACTGATGTTGCGAGTCCAGGTGCGAGTAGCAATTTCTGCACTGTTTTTTTGCCTGCATTCCGATTTGCGACTCGCATTTTGCGAGTCGCACCAACTCGCAAATTCCGAGTCGCTAATTTTTTGTTTGCTACATCTGGCCCTTAGTCTCTTTTTCAAAGATTTTCTTCAGCTGGACTAACCTGCCAGTCCAATCCGACCTCCTGGAGCCCTTCTCCGGATACGGGATGCGGGAATCCTTGGTGGAGATTTTTACCTTCAGACTTAGCCGTTTTTCCGAGGTGAAAATCCTTCAACCGGGGTAAACCTGGATCTTGATACGACGTCCCTGGAGCCCTCCTCAGATACGTGTGGCTAGAAGGTCCTGGTCAACTTTTTACCTTCGGACTTAGTCTCTTTTTCTGAGACTTTCTTTACCGGGACGAACCAGCAAATCAGGCCGGGTCGCGGTTGAGGCAAGCCGGCTAGGGTTGCCGCGGCTGGTCGGTCCCTCTATGGAGCTTTTTTACAAAAGTTCTACAAACTTCTCCAAACTTCTGGGGCGTCTCCCAGATGTCCTTTTAAGGTTCTTTTGAGCTCCACAGCTCACCCCAAGGGTCCAGAAATTCTGAGATGATCCTTGGGGGTGCAGACTACAACTCCCAGAATGCACCTGGCACAAACTCCTTTTTAGCCACTGGACAGTGGTCAGCTGGTCGTTTTCTTCAGGAGTTTTTTTTTTTTTACAACAACAACACAGCTTTATTCGATCAATTGACCATGAAAGCAGCATAAAACAACGGTAGCGAAGACACAAGAATAAATAAGCATTTTTGATAAAATACAGTAGCTACATATCAATAAATTAATTTGAACCCATTAAAACATTAAAACAGTAAAAGCTTACATTACACATAAAGCTCTAAGAAGAGATAATAACCTTAAGTTGCTTTTTGGAAGTGGCAACGTATGCGCCAGGCTGTCACTATATACTTGCTCACTGGAAGAATTACATCGGCAAAATTATGACTTTTTAACACCCATAGAGCCAAGGAACAGATCTTAAATCCCATAGCCCTACAAGTGCTGCGGTTCCATTTTGTTCGCGGGTTCGCATAAGCTGGACAGAAGAACATAAAGTGTTCAATGGTTTCGGAGGTACTGCCACAAGCGGGGCATATATCAGGGAGACCAGTCGGCCCCCACCTGTGAGTCAATGATATCAGAGGCAAGGAGCTGGAACGAAACCTTGCATATAAGCTTTTGCCATACAGATCTGGTATAATATCCAAATAGGCTTCAAACTTTGGAGTCCATTTAAGATCAATAAAAGAGTTAGTTAAACGACCATGAGATTTACAGGTTATGTTGTTGTCCCTAACATAAGACCAATAAGTTAACTTTAAAACATTTTTGTGCTGTCTCTCTAGTTTGTGGGGATTTTCCCAATAGTCACCCAAGCCCAACAGGCGGAACCAATGGGACACATGGCAAATCCAGGGAAGAGTATTGGCATTTTGACATTTTAATAGATCAAGTAATGAGATCTTATATATATCTAATTCAGGGGTAGTCCATAACCTGATCCAGTACAGGAGAGGTCTTAAAATAGCTAAATCTGCTGCTCGACTTAACCCCAGATCCAAGAATATTGGGAGCAGGGGTGTGGAGCGTGGACACGCTATCAAGGCTCTCGCAAAGTTGTTTTCTCCCACTGAGATCTTGTTACAGTTGGAGAAACCCCATACAGGGCTGCACCTTGTGCCTTGGCTGTATAAATCTTTAATGCTGGAGAAACAGCTTTTGCAAAGGAGCCCTGGTAAAAGTGCAGTATGGACGAAGCTCTATGTTGTAACAACCCTGCGCTTTTTGTAATCTGCTCTTCCCTTGATAGTTTGCTAGTTAACCTGACTCCCAAATAGTCTATAGATCTAACTTCCTTCAGGAAAACACCATTGATGTGGATGGAACATCTTTTACTAGACCCTTTGGATAACACCATTAGTCTTGTTTTGTTAATGTTAACCTCCAACCCGTGGTTGCGACAAAATAAAAAGAATCTATCAACAAGGATTTGTAACCCCATCGGTGTCTTGGAAATGAGGAGCGAATCATCTGCGAAAAGCAGGACAGGGATTTTTTGTGTGTTCAGGGAGGGAGCGTCATTCTGGCATATGGACACAGCCTTTACTACTTCGTTGATGAATAGAGTAAATAATATGGGGGCTAGCACACAACCTTGGCGGACTCCCCTTCTGATTGGGATCTGTTCTGTCAATTCGCCTTGTTAGCCCCACCTCACTTGGGCATAAGTGTTTTCATGTAATCGTTTTAGCAGGAGTAGTAGATCCTCTGGAACTCCCAGTCTGCCCAACACTTCCCACAGTTTAGCTCTTGGAACCAGATCAAAAGCAGCTCACAAGTCTATAAATACTACATATAGACATTGCTTGGCGATAAGGACATATTTCCAGTACAATATAGCCAATCGAAAGACATGGTCTACCATGCTAGTTTTAGCACGGAACCCAGCCTGTAGTTGAGAAAGAATTTGGCGCTCCTCAACCCAGCTAGTTAGCCTCTGCAGAATTTGTTTAGCAAAAAACTTTTGCAAGTTGTCTATAAGGCTAATTGGCCTGTAGTTGGCTGGAAGGTTAGCATTGCCTTTTTTATAGATGGGTATAATTTCGGCCCTCTTCCATGTGCCCGGGATTTGTCCCCCTGCAGCTATACTATTTGAGATGGCATTGATTTACCAGGACCAGATATTTGGTTCAGATTTATAAAGATCTCCAGGGAGTTTGTCCGGTCCGGGTGCTTTGCCAAGTTTCAGACTGTTTATAGCCTCAAGGGTTTCTTCTAGTTTAAAAATGAGATTACCCTTGGGGATACACTGGGCCCCGACTTGGACTGACGTACTGGGGATCAAATCCAGTATCATAGGTGAGGAGTTAACTACATTGGTGTCCGTTGAGCCCTCTGGTAGGGCATAAAGAGTGGAAAAATGTTCTACCCAGCATTCTGGTTGTATGTGGTTGCTGGGACAACTCCTACCTCCATTTTCTCTTTTAGACAGGAGTTCCCAAAAGCGCTTATTATCCTTCTCTCTGGAAGCATTTAATAATTCCTGCCTCAGGGAGTCCTCCCACCGCTTTTTTGCATTAGACACGGTTTCTTTATATAGAGTCCTAGCTTGTTTGATCTCCCCCTGGGAACCAGACATTACTACTGCTTTGAGCCCAGACTTAGCCTTTGAACACCTCTCATCAAACCATCCTTTACGTGCCACTTTTCCTTCACATGGCTTTGGCCGCCTGGCTTAATAAAAAAAACCCGTAGCTGAATGGCCATATTATCATGAATTTTAAGAATCGGAATGTTCCCCACAGTCTGCTTTTCATACTCAGCCAAGTTGTTTAAAAAAAATTGGTATATTGCTCTGATATGATATGGGTTGGACATCACTTTTGGCCAAGTAATCTTAGTGAATTTATTATTCCAGCATGGTGGCGGGATTATTGTAACATGATTATTGTGTGTTCTCCTGAAAATTTCTCAGGAAAGGGTAAGAAGCAAGGGAAAGTGGTCGCCATCGCTTCTCACTATTACTTTCATGTCTTCTAAGTGGGGCCACAACCTGACATCAACTAAGAAATAATCTATAGTGCTTGTGGAGTTGCCCCTTTTGAACGTCGGTGCACTGTTCATATCAGATGGCGTCCTACCATCACAGGCCTTAAGGCCGTGTTTTAAACATAATGAAGCTAATTGTGTGGCCACCCGAGATTTTTTGCAGGGCCGAATAATAGATAGTTGCGGGATCCCCCACAGCTCATCTTCTTCGTCAGTTAGGTCACTGATAAGGGTGGAAGGTTCAAAGGTACAATTAAAATCTCCAGCTACAATTAAAATAGTCAAGGGATGAAGGCTTTCTACAAATTCGGACAAAATGGTCAGGGTATGAGACTCGGAGCTGCATGAGACTGAACGTATATAAACATTAACACTAACAATTGATAGAGTTTTTTTGAACGTAATACACATAGCTTTTATATCTACAGAATCATTTTCGAGCAGTTTATAGTCACACTGCAGGTTCTTGTTTACAAGTAGTAACAACCCACCTTTCGCCCGGCCCAACCCCTTCTCTGGAGGTATAGCAGGAACACTAAATGAAAGAAATCCATCTATAATGGTAGCATCCTCTACCCAAGTTTCTTGGAAGAGACAAACATCTTTGTCCTTAATAAAAAAAGGCCCATTCGCTATCCTCTAATTTTTTTGACAACCCAGCGATGTTCAAGGACATGAGTTCTAATGTACATTTGCCTTTGTTTGTCACCACAGTTGAACAACCAACGTCCCCTGAGCCCAGGTCATTGTTACAAATATCGAATGTTGGTACCTTATGGTTCCCCTTTGAATGTGAGACCTGAGAACAGGTCATCACATGAGTCACTGGTTCAGAAATCAGTCATACAAAATCAGGCGGCGGCCCAAAATCGGTAGCTGCCTTACATATAACACCTCCACAGGAACTAGTTGAGCCATCTGATCCATCCGGTCCCCTATCTGGTCCGTGATTGTATGGGTTTAGCATAAGTCTTATCCACCCCATAGTTATTGCTCTACTCGAGTGGGTGCGAGAGTCAAAATCCATTAGTTGAGACACCATAGTCTCATCTTCAAAATGGATAGTAATTATGTCAAAATTGGTCCCTGGGATACTGTTTCTCTCGGCCGATGTTATATCCGAACGAATGACAGAGAGGCAACTCCGTCGGGAGCATATCCAGTGTGTGACTTTATTAATCGAGGAGGCTTGGTTCTCAACTGACCCAGGCAATGATTTTGGAACATTAGTCAGATAGATTTTATTTGTTCCATAGCTTGTACTCAAATCCTGTTCTTTGTTAGCTGTGTTCTCAATATTGTTACGGGGGGATTGCTGATATAGAAGGTTTTGTATGGCCTATTAGAAGATTGTGTAGAATTGTCCCCTTTGACAGTTTCAAGAGGGTCGGATCCATTGGTCCTACCCATGGCTCTACCACTAGTTGAATAGATCGCACAGTTCCCTAGGCAATCCCGGTTCCTGGGTGCATTTTCAACCCTCCCTTTGGGTCTCAAATTATCGTTAGTAGGGTTTCGGCGGTTAGCTTCCCTCCCTTGTGGATTTGTCCCCCCTCTAACGGGGAGACAAGAATTAACCCTTGACTCAGCCCCCTTGTTTGGGGCAGAGGAGGGGAATACTTCTTTCCCCCTGACCTCTCCACAAACCCTACAAGTCCCTTCGCAGCACAGTTATTCCCATGCTGATGCACAAGATTACTCTTCAAGAGATCTACAAGAACCAATCCCTTGACTTCATCAACTCTCTGGAGGACTTTAACCAGATTGCCTCTACAAGCTGCTGGTTCATTACCTTCCGGATCGGACTGGGGGATCGACGCGAAGCGGGCGCGCTGAATGAATTTAAAGGAGGACTTGGTCTCGCCCCCTTGGATCAGCTGGTGCCGGTGCTGGAGGTGGTTCCCTGTCCTTGCGCGTCCCGCGAAGCGGGCGCGCTGAATAGGTTTAAAGGGGGACTTTGTCCCGCCCCCTTGGATCAGCTGGTGCTGGTGCTGGAGCTCGTTCCCTTTCCTCGCGCGTCCCGTGAACCAGTTGAAGCCAGGCAAAGTCCTTCTGGTGGTGAAGCCCAGGTGTGCAGCTGGTGCAGTCCTTCTGAGTGCAGGTTCCAGGTGCAGGCCAGGGGTCCAGCAGGGCAGTCCTTCTTCTTATGTTGTTCTTCCTTGTTGGATGTGGTAGGGAAATGAACTGTGGGTGCAGGCCTGCCAGTTTTATCCTTCGCCTGGGTGAAAAGCAGGGGGGGTCCTGGTTCTCCAATCAGGTGCAGGGTCCTTGCCCCTGTGATGACCACTTCCTGGGAAGTGTGGCAAAAATCAATTCCGGGAGGCAACATTCTCCGAAAATCCATCATGGCTAAAAGTGATTTTTGGAGGTTACATCTGGCTGAGCCCACCCACTGGTGTGGCTAAAAATCATAAACACACCCCTCTCCTAATCTAATCAAGGGGGCACCTAGTTGTCTGGGGTTGCAGGATGTGGGGGTGTTGCTGGTTGCTCCAAATGTCCTTCTCTGCCTTTGAAGACCAGTTTGGCAGCCCTCCCCCTTCCTGCCTCACCATCTGCTGAGGGGAGATCTCCTCCCACCGGCACATCGCTTTGTGTGGAGCCAGGCCACTTCACACCTCATCAAGCAGCCTGGCCAGGCTGCTAGAGGCTGGCCAATCAGAGCACAGCAACAAAAACAATGCAGGGCTGAAATTGGCAACTCTTCAGGTAAAGTTTAAAACTCTTTACCTGAACAAGTTATATTAAATCCCACAACTGGAAGTTGTGGGATTTATGACAACAATTAATTTGATACGAAACTCTTGGTATCCATCATTTAAGGAGACTTTAAAAATTAAAATAAAGTCTCCCCATTCTAGCCTATGAAGGCCATTTACTACAATGAGTGAAAGACGAATTTGGCTGTTTTTACCTCACCAGGGCTTATAAAACTATTTTTATAAGGTCCCTGCTTATAGTTACATGGCACCCAGCCATAGGGGCACATAGGGCACCTCCTTAGGTGTGACTTGTATGTAAAAATAAGGTACTTTAAGACTTTGGAACTACTTTTAATTCCAAAGTCAAATTTGCATATAACTTTAATTTGAAAGCAGCCAGCAAGGCAGGCTTGCCTTTAAAATGAGACTGGGCACCTCAGGCTGTGCACCGATAGGTGCACTGCCTATGTTGTGGTCCCTAACCCTACATGCCCTACCATATACTAGGGACCTATAGGTAGGTTAACTTAGGCACTTATAATTAGCCTAATTTGCATATTGATTTTACACAGAGCACAGGCCCTGGGACTGGTTAGCAGTACTCAGGGCACCATCAGAGTCAGGAAAACACCACCAAAAAGTGACAAATGGGGGCAAAGAGTTAGGGGGCCTCTGCAATCAGCCCTCTTTTCTCACACAAGCCACCCCCAGCCCACACACCCAGGAGACTCAACCCAACCCTGGGAGAGTCTTCCTGGCTTGATAGGCGAGGAAGACAGTGAATAAAAATGGCTGTCCCTTTGCAGGGCCTACTCTGCTTTACATCCTCCTGCCATGGTCTCTCCCTCTGGGTAGTGAAGCCATCCCAACAGTGAAAGGACCCATCTCAACTGAAACCTCCCTCTAGGTGGGTCTTCCTCCTCTATCTCTGCCAACTTGGGTAGTAAGGTGCCCACCTCCCCTACTCCTAACTTTGCTAGGGTAACACCTAGGTTACCCAAAGAGGTCACCCAACACTTGAGCAACCCCACCGTGACCAACAGGGACAGGGGGCCAACTTTGCTTTTGGCCCTGGGGGTCTGGCTCCCAGGCCAAGCACAGTGCTGCCAGGAAGGCTAGCACCCAGCAGAGGCTACTGACAGCTGTCAGTGCCCAGAACCACACCCTAAGCTCTCCACTGACAGGTGGCTGAGCTGCTTTAGGGGCAACTGTGGGTTCCTGGCACCCCTCTTGCTGTCTAGAGTGGGGGGCTCCCACCTCCTGTGGCAGACACCCTCCTTCGACTCTCCCTTCTGTCAGTGCAGGGGCAACGCCCTGCATCTGGACAGCTGCCAGGACTACTCAGGACTTCCTTGGGGTCAGGTGTGGCCTCACCAGTGCCAACTCTGGGCTCCCCCACCACTACTGGGGCAGAAGGCCTTTGGCTCCCTGGAACTCTCTTTAAGAGTGGCCTACCCTTTCTTTTCTTCTTTCCTTTTCTTGGGGACCCCTGTCTCCTAACTGTAGGGACTGGCTCTCAAGGACTTTGGGTTGGGGGGCGCCCTGGGCGACCGCCCCATCTGGGACCAGACTCACCTCTGGGAGGTCATTGCCCAGGATACAATCTAGGGGAGGTCAGCACTGACTACCACCCTACACCAGTCAAGGATACCCTCCCTCTCTAGGGGCACTATGGCTGCAGGTTTGGAGGTGACCTCCCCTGTGGCTATCCTGACTTTCCTGGTCTCTCCTGGGACATACATGTCTGGGGTCACTAACCGATCACTCACCATAGTGTGACTGGCACAGGTGTCTCTCAGGCCAGTGGTAGGGATCCCATTCACCTGAATGGGGTGGAAGTGCCTACTCCCACCCTCAGGGATCACCAGCTTACCATCTGGTCCTGTCTGTCAGCTCTATGCTCGGAGGACTTCATCATCTGAGGAGTCCTTCTCCATGGCTACACTGGACAGCCCAGTGCTAACCACCTTCATTGGACAGGCTGCATCTCCTCTGAAGTGACGTGTCTTCTGACAGTCAAAGCAAGCCTTACTGGCCAAGAGCTTTTTTAACCCTGGGTCTCCCTGTCTCTGCTTGTCAGAGTGGGAGTGGGATTTACTCTCCTCCTTCTTAGTGTTTTGGGGTACAGAGGGAGTCTCTGTGGTGGGCTTACCACCTCCCTCCTTAGGTTTTTGGGGACCTGACCCCCCCTTCTGGGAGTCTCCCGCCGGGGACTTGACAACCACCCTGGTTCTCAACCACTCATCAGTTTCCTCCTCTAGCTCTCTAGGGTTGGTCAGCTTAGAGTCCACTAGATGCTGGCGTAACCTTTATTGGGTACAATTGGTCAAGATGTGCTCTCTCATGATCAGATTGTAGAACCCCTCATAAGCATTTACTTTGTTACCAATAATCCAGCCCTCTAGTGCCTTAAGTGAGGTGTCTACAAAGTCAACCCAAGACTGGGTACTGACCGTCTGGGTGTCCCTGAACTTCCTTCTATACTGCTCTGGGGTCAGACCAAACTTCTTGGCTAAGCACCTCTTCATACTAGGGTATGAATCTGCCTCCTCCCCCCTTAAGGTCAGAAGCCTATCCCTCCCTGAGTTGGGGACCAACTCCCATAAAAGTGAACCCCAATATTGAGGCCTAACCCTTCTCATTTGGAGTGCCCTCTCAAAGGCCTCCAACCACTTGTCTATATCATCACCCTCTACATAGGCAGGAACCATCCCCTTGGGTAATCTGGGGCAAACCCCCCCACCCATGGACACTTCAACTTCTCTGTCACTGCCACCATCTCTTTTCTCTCTCTTTGCCCACTTTTTCTTTTCTAGGGCCAGCTTGTCTGCCTCCAAAGCTTTGAATGCTAGCTGGGCCTCAAGCTCTCTTTCTCTGAGGGACAGGTTCTCGCCTCCTGAAGGGACCCCCTTCCCCCAACTAGCTTTTGGTCTGCCTCTAGTGACTGTATGTAATGAGGACCGGTCTTCCTCATCCTCACTTAGGCTCAGATGCCCTCCCTCCCCTAAGTGGTTAGAGCTAGCATCCTCCCCTACTTCTCCCTCCTCTGGAGCTTCCTCTGGGTCTACCTCTTGGGCCCCAGCCCACGCTGTCAGGGATTTGATCAGGACATGCTTCCTGAGGTCAGTAGTTGCAGGCAACCCTCTTTCAGTTCACAACCCCCTAAGCTGGACTACTGTCAGTGTGGGTAGGCTAGCCAGATCAAGCTCCATGGTTCCCTAGTTTTGTGTCAACAAAAACGTTTTGCAAAAATTGGAAACAAGAATTTAGAAAAATCACAAAAATTCAATAATTGAAATTAATCCAAATTAAAAATTAAAAACAATTTTTGCACTAGGACAATTTAAAGGATTTTTAATTTGTTTTACTTAAAACTGTAACGTGATACTGAACACAAGTACAGGATCCCACCACTGCTCACCAAAAATGTTGGAAAATGGGTTATTGGTAAGGGCAGGTAGGTACCTACACTTAGCAATAGGCCACTAACCCCCACTTAGGTCCAGTTAGGTCTCAGTAAATTAAACCCAGCTCAACCCTTGGTAGATTGGCAACGAGCGTCAAGGCTTAACCTAGGAGACAGAGTGTAAAGCATTCAAATATCACAAAACAGTAATTAAATAAAACACAGGAAACAGTTTAAAAATCTGAAACCAATTTATAAAAATTGATTATATTTTTATCTTTAAAATGACACAAAAACAAATAACATCGGATAAGGGGAACCGGAGATATGAATTTAAAAATAATTATTGTTTTTTAGCACCTAGAATCAAAAAGCGCCAATCGGGTCATCTGGTTGCAACTCGACCGTGGCAAAGTCAAAGTTTCAGGTCGACCGCGATGTAGCCCTGATCGGCTACAGGCCGCGGGAGGCCTCGGTTAAAAGTTTACCTTCACACTTAGGGGGTCATTCTGACCCTGGCGGTCGGTGATAAAGCGGCGGCCAACCCGCCAACAGGCCGGCGGTCAAAAAAATGCAATTCTGACCCTGGCGGGAACCGCCAACACAGCCCGCCGCATTAACACTCCGACCGCCACGGCGGAACAAACAAACAGCGCGGCGGTCACCGCCAACAGCCAGGCGGCAGACAATGTGCCGCCCACCCTATCACGACTCACCAATCCGCCACCTTTTCCGGGGCGGGAGCCCCGCCGATAAAAACACGGCGGAAACAGACATTTCCAATGGAAAACGTTCACCTCGAGACACTCCACGCGGAATCCGGACAGCATGGAACCCGAATTGAACATCATACCTGCTCTCGTCTACCTGCTCATCTACCACGAGTACGAACTCCGGCGCAGACGTCAACGGTGAGTACTGCACCTACGACACACGGGAGGGGGGAGGAAGAAAGGTTATGGGCATACACATATGCGACCCCCCCACCCCCCCCAATATGTACACACCAATGCAGAGCAGGAAGTCACAGTGACACCACACAAAGCCCCTTTAAAAATACAATGACACAACCAAATTTTGAATAAATTTTCATGTACAAAAAAAGCACCTAGAAATAATTGAGCAACCGTGAAAAATATTTACAAAAACCAAAAAGATATACACATCAGTGTATCACTGAAGTAACAAGTCCTGCACATCCTACGAATCTAACATGTCCGTGGGCCAAGGTTCTGCGAAACAAGGGCAAAGCCCACACACGAGACCTGAGTCCTTTGGAGAGAACACTGCAGGGGCATCCGATGTCAAAACTACAGGCACCTCAGGGGGAAGGGAAGGGGGGGCCACCACAGCCACATGAGTCCACGACGCCAGATCCACGAGGAGCCACCATGCCCACTGTACCATCCTGGGGAGTGCAAAGCCACAGTCTCTCAAGTCTCTGCAGTGGGTGGGTTGCCCACTGGACCATCCTGGGGAGTGCAAAGCCACAGTCTCTCAATGTCTCTACAGTGGGTGGGTTGCCCACTGGACCATCCTGGGGAGTGCAAAGCCACAGTCACTCAAGTCTCTACAGTGGGTGGATTGCCCACTGTGCCATCCTGGGGAGTGCAAAGCCACAGTCTCTCAGGTGGATTACAGAGTCCACTGGTCAAGGAGGAGGCATGGTGGGCACAGTGAACCATAAACAGTGCCTGAGACGGCGGGACCCAGCGCAGCGGTGCATGACATGGCGATGTCCAGCGGAGCGGTGCTTGACAGGATGGGCCCAGCGGAGCGGTGCTTGACAGGAAGGGCCCAGCGGAGCGGTGCTTGACAGGAAGGGCCCAGCGGAGCGGTGCTTGACAGGAAGGGCCCAGCGGAGCGGTGCTTGAGACGGCGGGGCCCTGTTCAGCGGTACCTGTCTTCACGGCGGGGCCCTGTTCAGCGGTGCTCTTCTGCACGGCAGGGCCCTGTTCAGCGGTACCTGTCTTCACGGCGGGGCCCTGTTCAGCGGTACCTGTCTTCACGGCGGGGCCCTGTTCAGCGGTGCTCTTCTGCACGGCGGGGCCCTGTTCAGCGGTACCTGTCTTCACGGCGGGGCCCTGTTCAGCGGTACCTGTCTACACGGCGGGGCCCTGTTCAGCGGTGCTCTTCTGCACGGCGGGGCCCTGTTCAGCGGTACCTGTCTTCACGGCGGGGCCCTGTTCAGCGGTACCTGTCTTCACGGCGGGGCCCTGTTCAGCGGTGCTCTTCTGCACGGCGGGGCCCTGTTCAGCGGTCCCTGTCTTCACGGCGGGCCCTGTTCAGCGGTACCTGTCTTCACGGCGGGGCCCTGTTCAGCGGTGCTCTTCTGCACAGCGGGGCCCTGTTCAGCGGTACCTGTCTTCACGGCGGGGCCCTGTTCAGCGGTACCTGTCTTCACGGCGGGGCCCTGTTCAGCGGTGCTCTTCTGCACGGCGGGGCCCTGTTCAGCGGTACCTGTCTTCACGGCGGGGCCCTGTTCAGCGGTACCTGTCTTCACGGCAGGGCCCTGTTCAGCGGTGCTCTTCTGCACGGCGGGGCCCTGTTCAGCGGTACCTGTCTTCACGGCGGGGCCCTGTTCAGCGGTACCTGTCTTCACGGCGGGGCCCTGTTCAGCGGTACCTGTCTTCACGGCGGGGCCCTGTTCAGCGGTACCTGTCTTCACGGCGGGGCCCTGTTCAGCGGTGCTCTTCTGCACGGCGGGGCCCTGTTCAGCGGTGCTCTTCTGCACGGCGGGGCCCTGTTCAGCGGTGCTCTTGCAGTATGTCAAGGGAGTCATACCTGGCCTGGACACCCTGCTCAGTCGCCCTCCGACCGTGCTGTGTCAGGCCCCTTCGGGGAGTGAGTCCTGGGCCCTTTGGTGTCGTCCCTTGCAGCCGGGATGGGGCTTGTGGGGCCCTCCTGCTCCGCGCTCCTGGTGGTTGTCCTCTCCGCCCTGCTGTCCTTCCGCTCCTTAGATGGGGCTCTCGGGCCCTTGCCTCCCCTGGCTGCTGTGGCCGGTGAAGTGGCCGGAGTCACCTCCTTGGGGGCAGCCGTCTCTGTCCGCTCACGGCGGCCCTTCAATTTCCGGGTCCTCTTGCCTGGGGGGGGGCTGGCTGTCCCCTTGCTGCTCACCGAAGTGTTACTGCCGCCAAAGGGTGGACTCCACATGCCATGCACCACTTGCACTGTAGTAGTTGGGCTGGTGGTGGCTGAGGTGCCCTTGGGACTTTTCCCAGTTGGAGGGGGTGGGTCGGGGGAGGGAAAGAGGTAAAAACTGGAGAGGTAATTTTTCTTGGGACCAAGGTAAGGGGTAGGAGTAGTGGTGAGAAAAGTGGAGGAAGAGGATGTGGTTGTATGAGAGCCAGGTGTGCTGTCCTTGGGTGCAGGTGACTAGGACGTAGGCTGTGGTGAGGTGGTTGGCTGTTGTTTGGGTGTCTGCCTGCGTTCATGTGTCTTGGAAGAGGGGGTGACAGACACAGTGGGAGAGGACACAGGGGACGTGTAAATGCCAGTGGGGGTGGTGACTGCAGGTGTGCGGACTGTAGTGGAGGGTTTGCTGGTGGTGGAAGAACTGGCTGATGTTGGGGTGCATGCAGGTGTGAGTGTAGACGTCACAGGGAGGGAGGAGGGAGACGAGGAGGACGGGGACACAGAGGTGGTAGTGACTGTTGATATGTCTGCATCTGTGTGTTGCTTGGGTGAATGCTTGTGTTTTCTGTGGTGCTTATGTTTGGATGAGCTGGCCTTGGGTGTTGAGGTGTGTGCAGGCTGGTCTGATGGTGTGGATGGGATAGGTTGAGGTACAGGAGACAGAGAAAGGGTGGAGGCAGATAGAAGAGGGAGACTGGAGACAGGGACAATGGCTGCCGTCAGTGCTGAGGCCAGAGCAGTGAACGCTCGTTGATGGGCAGCCTGACCCGAATGAATGCCCTCCAGGTAGGCATTGCTCCGATGCACCTCCCTTTCCACCCCCTGGATGGCATTCAGAAGGGTAGTCTGCCCAACAATGACCGTCCTCACCAGGTCAATGAGCTCCGCACTGAGGGCAGCAGGGGTAACAGAGGCAGGGGCTGAGGTGCCTGGGGCGAAGGAGACGCGCGCCTTCCTGGCCGAGCGGCCACGGAGCGAAGACTGAGGGGCTGCTGGCAGGGCGGTGCTGGTGCGCTGGGTGGCGGCTGTACCTGTTGTTGCGGGGGGCACAGATGGTGCCGCCACCGCTAGGGAGCTCCCAAACGAGGACGTGTCCGTGTCCCTGGTGTCTCCACCGGCCCCCGTTGTGGTGCTCCCCTCGCCCTCCGGATCACTGGTGCCCTCGGTGTCTGTGTCAGTGCCCACCGGGGCCTGGTGACCTGCAGCTCCCTCCTGCTCCGACGCCAAATCTCCTCCGCCTGATGATGCTAAAACACAAGAAGACAAAGATTTAGGGTGGGGGGAGAAATTAAACAAAGTTGAGTGCATGCCTTAGCAATACCCTTTGCGGAGAGGACAGACACAGGTGCCTCGTGCACTAAGTCGCGAACTTGGGGTACACTACTCAGTACTTCTGACTAGGCAAACAGGTCTAGGGACAACACACGTGCACATGTGTGATGCTGGAGCATGGGTAGCTGCACTTGGCACCCTACAGAGGTGGGGGGCGGGGGCACAGGGCCATGCCTAAGGGAGCGGACTACACTACAGAGAGCGCCCGGGCCTAATGTCACCCACAGCCCTCCTCCCCCACCCAGACGCCTCCAATGCGCATACAGATAGGAGAATGTGCGGATACTCACCCCCTTGTGTCTGCTGTGCTGTCCTCAAGCGCCCATCCAAATTAGGGTAGGCCACCGCCAGGATCCGGGACATCAGGGGGGTCATGGTGCGACTGGCACCCCTCCTAGGTCGGGAGGCCATCCCCAGCAGTGTTTCTGCGGTCTTCCTCGTTCCGCGGCGGATGTCCTCCCACCTCTTGCGGCAGTGGGTGCCCCGTCTGTTGTGGACCCCCAAGTTCCGGACTTCCTCGGCGATGGCACGCCAAATATCGATTTTCTGGTGGGCGCTCACCTGTTTGACATGTACAGGGTGGGAAAGAGAAACCGTCACATATCTGCATGTTTGGAGTACATGCCCCCCCCTCCCCAACCTTGTCATGGTTCCCATTCTCTCATCTGTCGTGCGTTGCACTCCCCATTCCCTCCACACCCCACCAACTTACATCCCCCCCCTCCACACAGGCATAACCCATTCAATGTGCACTGAGTGTACTCACCTGTTGGTCTGGAGGACCGTAGAGTTGCGCATACTGGGGGAGGACCCCGTCCACGAGCTTCTCCAACTCTTCTGAACTGAAGGCGGGGGCCCTTTCACCAGTAGCAGCAGCCATTGTCACTTCCAGACCGAGTTCACAGCAGCACTTGCAGTATAGGTCCTCTCCTGTGGATGATCAGGTCTCGAATGATTGAGCAGATAGAAAATGGCGGTCACGCCCGCGGCGGTGCGTACCGCGGCGGTGCGTCCCGCGACCGCCGGCGCACATCGTCATTGGCTCCTGAAACCCATAGGCTTCAATGTTAACCAATGCGTCTTCGCACAGCGGTCTTCGACCGCCTACCGCCACGGTGTGCCCCGCCAGCGCAGTGACCTCACATCCCATTGTCCCACTTCACAGGTCAGGCATCGGCCATTTCAAGGGCCCACATGGCTTAATTTCTAATGCGTCACACAGGCCTAGGCCTTGCAATGGCACACATACAAACATATCAAACCATACATTTACCTGTACTGTGCAAGCTGTGTTGTACGTACCTGTGAGTGGATTGACTCTGTACTCCATATTCTCCTTCCTAGGCACCGTCCGCTGGGACTAGCGATGAGAAGGAGGAATCCTCGCGTGTACCGGCCGCTGGTGGACCTGTCCACAATGGAAGAACGCAACATAATACTACGATACCGACTTGACCGAGCCTCCATCCATGAACTGTGTGCCCAGCTGGAGCCAGCCCTGATGTCCCCCATCCGCCAACCCACAGGAATTCCCCCTCTAGTGCAGGTTCTGTCTGTCCTCCATTTCTTTGCAACTGGCTCATTCCAGACAACAGTGGCCATGTCATCTGGGATGTCTCAGCCTATGTTTTCCAAGATCTTATCCAGAGTGTTGTCTGCCCTGATGAAACTCATGCGGAGCTACATCATTTTCCCAGAGGAGGGTGATTTGCCTACAGTGAAAGCTGATTTCTATGCCCTTGGACACATCCCCAACATCATTGGTGCAATTGATGGGACCCATGTGGCTTTAGTCCCCCCAAATGACGATGAACAGGTGTACAGGAACAGGAAGAATTACCATTCAATGAATATCCAGGTGGTCTGTTTGGCTGACCAGTACATCTCCCATGTAAATGGCAAGTTCCCAGGGTCAGTGCATGACGCGTATGTTATGCGAAATAGCAGCATTCCCTATGTGATGGAACAGCTACAGAGACAGCGTGTGTGGCTAATAGGTGACTCTGGTTACCCCAACCTGCCGTGGCTATTGACCCCAGTGAGGAATCCCAGGACCAGGGCAGAGGAACGGTACAATGAGGCCCATGGGCGTACTAGGAGGGTGATTGAGCGAACCTTTGGGCTCCTGAAGGCCAGGTTTAGGTGCCTGCATATGACAGGTGGATCCCTAATGTACTCACCAAAGAAGGTGTGCCATATCATCGTGGCGTGCTGTATGCTCCACAACCTGGCTTTGCGACGCCAGGTGCCTTTCCTGCAGGAGGATGGTCCAGATGGTGGTGTTGTAGAAGCCGTGGAGCCTGTGGAGAGTGAAGAGGAGGAAGACTCTGAGGACAACACAGACAATAGGGACAGAGTGATACAACAGTATTTCCAGTAACACACAGGTAAGAATCACCCACGCCATTTCACAATTGCTTATAGCCTCCTGCATCTGTACTTTCTGTAGTTCCCCACAGATGTTTTTCATTAATTTTTGCCTTTCCCTTCCCTTCTCAGTGCTGTCTGACTCAGTACCTGACTTCTGCTTGGTTCGCCCATGAAATACAGCGTATTGACATTGGTATGTTGTCATGACTAATTGACAGAACAGAAATTGAACAGTAATATGTAATACATTTGTTAATAATACAGCATGACTCAAAACAGATTTGTGTGCAAAATGTGATTTATTTACAGTGCTAGATATCGGTACATGTGATTCTAAGGGTGATGGGTGGGGGTGGAGGAATATCCATGGCAGAGTCCAGTTCTCAGTCTCACAGGTGCATTGTCCTTTTGCCTGTGGAAGGATGGAGCATAGGCAGTTCATGGTTGGACAGGGTGGCAATGTGGGACAGTGGGAAGACTTGAGGGGGTATGTCCTGCTGGCGGGGGTCTTGACATCCTACTCTGTCTTTTTTTTTGGTCTCAGGCTCCTCTTACGGGGTGGTTGTTCTTCAGCAGGAGGTGGGGTTCTGGGGGGCTGTTGAGGTGTTGGGACCTCCTGTCCACTAGCGCCGGCGGAGGTGGTAGGCTGTTCCTGGTCCGGGCTAGTGACAGGGGCCCTGTGTGGTGCACCATGGTCCCGCAACGCGTCCTCTATCCTGTGGAGGGCCAGGACGATGGTCCCCATTGCGGTCCCGATGATTCTCAGCTCCTCCCTGAACCCCATGTAGCGTTCCTCCTGCTGTGCCTGGATCTCAGTGAACCTGGCCAGTACCGTCGCCATCGTTTCTTGGGAGTGGTGGTATGCCCCCATGAGGGTGGTGAGGGCCTCTTGGAGAGTGGGTTCCCTGGGCCTCTCCTCCCCCCCCTGTCGCACAGCAGCCCTCCGAGCTGCCCGGTTTCCCCCGGCCTCTGTCCCCTGGACGGTGTGCCTGCTACCACTGCCCCCAGGTCCCTGTTGTTGTTGGGGTGTTGGGTTAGCCTGGGTGCCCTGTAGTGGCAGACACACCGCTGATTGAGCTGTCCTAGAGACAGAGGCATGGGCCCGCTGGGTGGGAGCTGTGCTGGTGTTGGCAGAGGGGGTCGGGTCTGGTGTGGCCTGTGGCTGCCTGAGGGGAACCGACTGCCCAGAGGTCCCCGATGGTCCGGGCTGGTCATCAGGTTCACTGTCGACAGAGCTGCTATCCTCAGTGTGGGCCTGTTCCGGTGGTGGGATGGACACTTCTGGACCCTCCTGGCTGGTGTGTTGTCGTTCGGGTCCTGCATGGGGTAAGAGAGTTTGGTTATTGTTTCTGTGTGTGCAATAGCGTGCGTGTTATGGGTGCCCTAGTCCCCCAGTGCAGGCATTCCCTTGAGGGAGGTGTTGTGAGGGTAGTTAGTGGGGGGGGGTTAGTGCAGTGGTCATGCTTAGGTGATGGGTGCCCATGATTTGTGTTGGCATGCAGGAGTTGGTGTTGGGATGGGTGGGTTGTGCTGGTGAGACATTGTAAGGGAGGATGTGTGCTGGGGGGTTGGGGGTGAGGGTGGGGGTGTGGGTTGGCATGCTGGTGGGGTGGGGGGGATATAGTAGTTGATATTGGACTTACCAGAGTCCATTCCTCCGGCTACTCCTGCGAGGCCCTGAGGATGCAGGATGTTCAAGACGTCTTGCTCCCACGATGTGAATTCGGGAGGGGTGGGTGGGGGTCCGCCGCCAGTCTTCTGGACCGCGATGTTGTGCCTGGAGACCATCGATCGGACCTTCCCCCGTAGGTCGTTCCATCTTTTGCGTATGTCCTCCCTATTCCTGGGATGCTGTCCCACCGCGTTGACCCTGTCCACGATCCGCTGCCATAGCTCCGCCTTCCTAGCTATACTGGTGTGCTGCACCTGCGAGCTGAAGAGCTGGGGTTCCACTCTTAGGATTTCCTCCACCATGACCCGGAGTTCTTGGTCCGAAAAGCGTGGGTGCCTTTGGGGTGCCATGGGGTGGTGTGGGTGAGGTGTGGGGTGGTGTATGTGATGATAAGTATGTTGGTGAGTGGTGCTTTGTGCTACTATGTGGTGTGTGTGATGGTGTAGTGTGCCTCAGTGTGTCTTGCTTTGGATTGTCTGCTGTGTCTCTCTCTCCTTCTCTCAGTAATTATGGTCGCAGGGGTTTGTGGGTGATGTGGGTGTGTGTTTTATAGTTGGTTGATTGTGTGGGAGTGGTGTGTGTATGTGTATCAGGTGTGTGTATTTCAAATTGTCCAATGTGGCTGTGTTTTGGTGCTGTGTGTGTATTCTGACCGCGGCGGTGTGTAGCGCCAATGGAATACCGCGTTCGAATGACCGCTGTGTGGATTCGTGGGTCGTAATGGCATGGGCGTATTTCTGTTGGCGTGACGGTGGAGGTTTGGTCATCTCCAGTTTCTCGCTGCCCACTGATGTGGCGGGCTGCAGTGGAGGACGGAATTTTGGAGGTTTGGCCGTTGTGGGTCAGAATGACCGTGGCGGTTAACCGCGGCCGCGGCGGTGTTATGGCGGTCTTCTGACCGGCGGTAAGGGCCTTTTACCGCTGAGGTCAGAATGACCCCCTTAGTGTCTTTTTCGAAGATTTTCTTCAGTAGGACGAACCTGCCAGTCCAATCCGACCTCCTGGAGCCCTTCTCCGGATACGCGATGCGGGAATCCTCAGTGGAGATTTTTATCTTCAGACTTAGTCATTTTTTGGGAGGTGAAAATCCTTCAACCGGGGTAAACCTGAATCTTGATCCGACGTCCCTGGAGCCCTCCTCAGATACGCTGGCTAGAAGGTCCAGGTCAACTTTTTACCTTCGGACTTAGGGGGTCATTCCGACCCCGGCGGGCCGCGGGCGCTGCCCGCCGGACGGAGACCGCCAGAAGACTGCACCGCGGTCAAATGACCGCGGCGGTCATTCTGACTTTCCCGCTGGGTGGGCGGGCGACCGCCAAAAGGCCGCCCGCCCGCCCAGTGGGAAAGCCCCAGCAACGATGAAGCCGGCTCCGAATGGAGCCGGCGGAGTTGCTGGTGTGCGACGGGTGCAGTGGCACCCGTCGTGATTTTCAGTGTCTGCTTTGCAGACACTGAAAATCTGAATGGGGCCCTGTTCGAGGGCCCCTGCAGTGCCCATGCCAGTAGCATGGGCACTGCAGGGGCCCCCAGGGGCTCCACGACACCTGTTCACGCCAGCCTCTTCCTGGCGGTGTAAACCGCCAGGAACAGGCTGGCGGGAAGGGGGTCGGAATCCCCATGGCGGCGCTGCTTGCAGCGCCGCCGTGGAGGATTCCCTGGGGCAGGGGAAAACCGGCGGGAAACCGCCGGTTCCCCTTTTCTGAAAGCGGCTTTACCGCCGCGGTCAGAATTGCCCCAGAAGCACCGCCAGCCTGTTGGCGGTGCTTCCTCCGTCCCCGGCCCTGGCGGTCCATGACCGCCAGGGTCGGAATGAGGCCCTTAGTCTCTTTTTCTGAGATTTTCTTTACCGGGACGAACCAGCAAATCAGGCCAGCAAATCAAAACAAACTTCTCCAAACTTCTGGGGCTTCTCCCAGATGTCCTTTTAAGGTTCTTTTGAGCTCCACAGCTCTCCCCAAGGGTCCAGAAGTTCTGAGATGATCCTTGGGGGTGCAGACTACAACTCCCAGAATGCACCTGGCGCAAACTCCTTTTTGCCCACTGGACAGTGGTCAGCTGGTCGCTTTCTTCAGGAGTTTTTTTTTTTTTTACAACAACAACACAGCTTTATTCGATCAAGTGACCATGAAAGCAGCATAAAACAACGGTAACGAAGACACAAGAATAAATAAGCTTTTTTGATAAAATACAGCAGCTACACATCAATAAATTAATTTGAACCCATTAAAACATTAAAGCAGTAAAAGCTCACATTACACATAAGTTGCTTTTTGGAATTGGCAACGTATGCGCCAGGCTGTCACTACAATACTTGCTCACTGAAGAATTACATCGGCTAAATTATGACTTTTTAACACCCGTAGAGCTAAGGAACAGATCTTAAATCCCATACCCCTACAAGTGCTGCGGTTCCATTTTGATCGCGGGTTCGAATAAGCTGGACAGAAGAACATAAAGTGTTCGATGGTTTCGGAGGTACTGCCACAAGCGGGGCATATATCAGGGAGACCAGTCGGTCCCCACCTGTGAGTCAATGACATCAGAGGCAAGGAGCCGAAACGAAACCTTGCATATAAGCTTTTGCCACACAGATCCGGTATAATATCCAAATAGGCTTCAAACTTTGGAGTCCATTTAAGATCAATAAAAGAGTTAGTTAAACGACCATGAGATTTACAGGTTATGTTGTTGTCCCTAACATAAGACCAATAAGTTAACTTTAAAACATTTTTGTGCCGTCTCTCTAGTTTGTGGGGATTTTCCTAATAGTCACCCAAGCCCAACAGGCGGGACCAACGTGACACATGGCAAATCCAGGGAAGAGTATTGGCATTTTGACATTTTAATAGATCAAGTAATGAGATCTTATATATATCTAATTCAGGGGTAGTCCATAACCTGATCCAGTACAGGAGAGGTCTTAAAATAGATAAATCTGCTGCTCGACTTAACCCCAGATCCAAGAATATTGGGAGCAGGGGTGTGGAGCGTGGACACGCTATCAAGGCTCTCGCAAAGTTGTTTTCTCCCACTGAGATCTTGTTACAGTTGGAGAAACCCCATACCTCTGCTTCATACAGGGCTGCACCTTGTGCCTTGGCTGTTTAAATCTTTAATGCTGGAGAAACAGCTTTTGCAAAGGAGCCCTGGTAAAAGCGCAGAATGGACGAAGCTCTATGTTGTAACAACCCTGCGCTTTTTGTAATCTGCTCTTCCCATGATAGTTTGCTAGTTAACCTGACTCCCAAATAGTCTATAGAGGTAACTTCCTTCAAGAAAACACCATTGATGTGGATGGAACATCTTTTACTAGGCCCTTTGGATAACTCCATTAGTTTTGTTAATATTAACCTTCAACCCGTGGTCGCAACAAAATAACCCCATCGGTGTCATGGAAATGAGGAGCGAATCATCTGCGAAAAGCAGGATAGGGATTTTTAGTGTGTTCAGGGAGGGAGCGTCATTCTGGCATATGGACACAGCCTTTACTACTTCGTTGATGAATATAGTAAATAATATGGGGGCTAGCACACAACCTTGGCGGATTCCCCTTCTGATTGGGATCTGTTCTGTCAATTCGCCTTGTTCGCCCCATCTCACTTGGGCATAAGTGTTTTCATGTAATCGTTTTAGCAGGAGTAGTAGATCCTCTGGAACTCCCAGTCTGCCCAACACTTCCCACAGTTTAGCTCTTGGAACCAGATCAAAAGCAGCTCACAAGTCTATAAATACTACATATAGACATTGCTTGGCGATAAGGACATATTTCCAGTACAATATAGCCAATCGAAAGACCTGGTCTACCGTGCTAGTTTTAGCACGGAACCCGGCCTGTAGTTGAGAAAGAATTTGGCACTCCTCAACCCAGCTAGTTAGCCTCTGCAGAATTTGTTTAGCAAAAATCTTTTGCAAGTTGTCTATAAGGCTAATTGGCCTGTAGTTGGCTGGAAGGTTAGCATTTCCTTATTTATAGATGGGTATAATTTCGGCCCCTTCCATGTGCCCAGGATTTGTCCCCCTGCAGCTATACCATTTGAGATGGCATTGATATACCAGGACCAGATATTTGGTTCAGATTTATAAAGATCTCCAGGGAGTTTGTCCGGTCCGGGTGCTTTGCCAAGTTTCAGACTGTTTATGGCCTCAAGGGTTTCTTCTAGTTTAAAAATGAGATGACCCTTGGGGATACACTGGGCCCCCACTTGGACTGACGTACTGGGGATCAAATCCAGTAGCATAGGTGAGGAGTTAACTACATTGATGTCCGTTGAGCCCTCTGGTAGGGCATAAAGAGTGGAAAAATGTTCTACCCAGCTTTCTGGTTGTATGTGGTTGCTGGGACAACTCCTACCTCCATTTTCTCTTTTAGACAGGAGTTCCCAAAAGCGCTTATTATCCTTCTCTCTGGAAGCATTTAATAATTCCTGCCACAGGGAGTCCTCCCACCGCTTTTTTGCATTATACACAGTTTCTTTATGTAGAGTCCTAGCTTGTTTGATCTCCCCCCGGGAACCAGACATTACTACTGCTTTGGGCCCAGACTTAGCCTTTGAACACCTCTCATCAAACCATCCCTTACGTGCCCCTTTTCCTTCACATGGCTTTTTCCGCCTAACTTGATAAAAAATCCCCATAGCTGAATGGCCATATTATCATGAATTTTAAGAATCAGAATGTTCCCCACAGTCTGCTCTTCATACTCAGCCAAGTTGTTTAAAAAAAATTGGTATATTGCTCTGATATGATATGGGTTTGACATCACTTTTGGCCAAGTAATCTTAGTGAATTTATTATTCCAGCATGGTGGCGGGATTATTGTAACATGATTATTGTGTGTTCTCCTGAACATTTCTCCGGAAGGGGTAAGAAGCAAGGGAAAGTGGTCGCTATCACTTCTCACTCTTACTTTCATGTCTTCCAAGTGGGGCCACAACCTGACATCAATGAAGAAATAATCTATAGTGCTTGTGGAGTTGCCCCTTTTGAACGTTGGTGCAATGTTCATATCAGATGGCGTCCTACCATTACAGGCCCTAAGGCCGTGTTTTAAACATAATGAAGCTAATTGTGTGGCCACCCGAGATTTTTTGCAGGGCCGAGTAATAGATAGTTGCGGGATCCCCCACAGCTCAACCTCTTTGTCAGTTAGGTCACTGATAAGGGTGGAAGGTTCAAAGGTACAATTAAAATCTCCAGCTACCATTAAAATAGTCGAGGGCTGAAGGCTTTCTACAAATTCGGACAAAATGGTCAGGGTATGAGATTCGGAGCTGCATGAAACGGAACGTATATCAACATTAACAATAACAATTGATAGAGTTTTTTTGAACGTAATACACAGAGGTGGTCATTACAACCCTGGTGGACGGTGTTAAAGCTGCGGTAATACCGCAAACAGGCCGGCGGACACAAAAATTGAATTACGACCCTGGCGGAAACCGCCAACAAAGACAGCCACTTTAACACATCGCCCGCCAGGGCTGTACAGACAAACAGCGCGGCGGTCACCGCCAACAGACAGGCGGAAGACAATGTACCGCCCACACTATCACAACACACCAATCCGCCACCTTTTCCGGGGCGGATTCACCATGGATAAAAACACGGCGGAAACAGCTTTTGCTATGGGAAAACGCTCACCTCAACACATCCCATAAGGAACGAGGACTCCATGGACCTGGAACAACAAATCTTACCTGCCCTTGCATTCCTGCTCATCTACGACCAACAGCGACGTAGGGGCAGAACATACCGGTGAGTACTGCACATACGACACGGGGTAGGGGGGAGGCAAAAGTTACGGGGACACCCACCAAACACCCCCACCCTCGCATATTACAACATACACACCAATGCATTCACAAAAATCACAGTAACAACCCACAACCCCCCCGGAAGAATGCAATGACAAAGCGAATAGCGGCCAAACTTTGTATTTTGCCAATATACTACTCATTAAAAAATATACGGATATATATAACGAAATCTGTCAAAAATAAATGTACAAAACAAGAAGTAGTGCAGATATGTACACAACAATGTCCGTGCACCAACAGTCCAAAAATGCATGGGCGACGCCCACAATAGATACCTGACCAAAATCCGAGAGAACACTGCCGGGGCATCAGATAGAAACAATACAGGCACCTCAGGGGGAAGGCAAGGGGGGGCACCTCAGCCACATGATTGCGAAGCCAGATCCACATCGGGGCTCCATGCCCATTGATGTATCCTGGGGAGTGCAAAGCCACAGTCTCTCAAGTCACTACAGTGGGTGGTTTGCCCACTGTGCCATCCTGGGGAGTGCAAAGCCACAGTCTCTCAAGTCTCAACAGTGGGTGGGTTGCCCACTGTGCCTTCCTGGGGAGTGCAAAGCCACAGTCTCTCAAGTCTCTACAGTGGGTGGATTGCCCACTGCCATATCCTGGGGAGTGCAAAGCCACAGTCTCTCAAGTCTCTACAGTGGGTGGATTGCCAACTGCCATATCCTGGGGAGTGCAAAGCCACAGTCTCTCAAGTCTCTACAGTGGGTGGATTGCCCACTGCCATATCCTGGGGAGTGCAAAGCCACAGTCTCTCAGGTAGATGCAGGTCTCCACTGGTTCTGGAGGGGGACTGGTGCCCAGACTGGATGAGTCTCCCCGTGAAAGTACCTGTCCTGTCACTATCCCAGCTGCACATGGGAGAACGATGCCTGATGTGCCGGACTATTCATACCCACACGGTCTTTGCCATGTTCAGCGGTCTTCACCAAGGTGGTCTTGGCCTTGTTCAGCAGTGCTTTGCCATGGCTGCCTATGGACTGTTCAGTGGTGCTTTGCCATGGCGGTCTTTGCCCTGTTCAGCGGTCTTCAAAATGGCGGTCTTGGCCTTGTTCAGCGGTGCTTTGCCATGGCTGCCTATGGACTGTTCAGCAGTGCTTTGCCATGGCGGTCTTTGCCCTGTTCAGCGGTCTTCACCATGGCGGTCTTGGCCTTGCCATGGCTGCCTATGGACTGTTCAGCGGTAGCCTAGGATGGCGGTTCAGATACTGACATTGGTGTGTGGCATGATGAACTCCACACTGGACATTGGTGTGTGGCATGACGATCTCCACACTGGACATTGGTGTGTGGCATGACGTTCCATCATTGCCCAGCGAGGCTGTAAGATTCTGGACCCTCCTGGGCTGTGACTCCGGCGGTTGCGGTGGTCTCCTGACCAGTAACGATGCTTGAGCCCTCCTGGGCTATGACTCTGGCGGTGGTCTCTGGACCAGTGACGATACTTGAGCCCTCCTGGGCTATGACTCTGGCGGTGGTCTCTGGACCAGTGACGATACTTCAGCCCTCCTGGGCTATGACTCCGGCGGTTGCGGTGGTCTCCTGACCAGTAACAATACTTGAGCCCTCCTGGGCTATGACTCTGGCGGTGGTCTCTGGACCAGTGACGATACTTGAGCCCTCCTGGGCTATGACTCCGGCGGTTGCGGTGGTCTCCTGACCAGTAACGATACTTGAGCCCTCCTGGGCTATGACTCTGGCGGTGGTCTCTGGACCAGTGACGATACTTGAGCCCTCCTGGGCTATGACTCTGGCGGTGGGCTCCTGACCAGTAACGATACTTGATCCCTCCTGGGCTATGACTCTGGCGGTGGGCTTCGGACCAGTAACGATACTTGAGCCCTCCTGGGCTATGACTCTGGCGGTGGTCTCCGAACCAGTGACGATACTTGAGCCCTCCTGGGCTATGACTCTGGCGGTGGACTCTGGACCAGTGACGATACTTGAGCCCTCCTGGGCTATGACTCTGGCGGTGGTCTCCTGACCAGTAACAATACTTAAGCCCTCCTGGGCTGTGACTCTGGCAGTGGTCTCCTGACCAGTAACAAGGGTGCTGGCGGTTGTGTCTGGACCGCCGGAAATGATGGCGCACTTCTCCGCCGTGACACTCACAACAGGTTGGGGAGACTTCCTCGGGACCTTCCCCACCTTCTTTTGAGTTACAGATGACTCACCAATCGCCTTGGATCCCATTTCACTGTTTGTACCACCAGGAGTCTTGACACGGTCCCATCGTCCAATCTCCAATTTCGGAGCCTTCACATGGGGTGGGCTGACAGTGCCTTGACTCCGGGTCCTACTGCCTGCCCTGGTGGACGGGGCACTCCAAAAACCTGGAACACGCACCACTGGTACTGGAGGCATTTTGGCTAAGGCGCTACGATGGGACTGATGAATTGGAGGGGGGGTGCGGGCAAAAAGGTCAATTTGACATAGGGACAGTTCCTGATGTACACTGGGATGGGTAGTTGTAGGGGCTCTGGGAGTGGAGGAAGAGGATGTGGTTGTAGGAGGTGTCACTTTAGGTGTTTTGGGTGCAGGTGCAGGTACTGGAGGCTGTCGTGAGGTGGATGGATGTTGGGTGAGTGATTGCTGGTGTTTGTGTACTTTGGGAGGGGGTGTCACAGACACACTGGGAGAGGACACGGGGGACGTGTATATGGCAGTCGAGGTGGTGAGTGCAGTTGAGCGGCTTGTGGTGCTGGGTGTCCTGGTGCGAGTCCTAGTGCCTGTAGATGTGGTGCATGCAGGTGTGTGTGTAGACGAGACTGGGAGGGAGGAGGGAGAAGAGGAGGAGGGGGACACAGTGGAGACAGTGGATGTTGCTGTGTCTGTATGTGTCTGATGCTTGTGTGAGTGCTTGTGGTGAGTGTGGTGCCTATGTTTGCTTGAGCTACTTTTGGATGTTGACTTGTGTGCATGCTGGTCTGTAGGTGTGCTTGGGATGGGCTGGGGTACAGTGGATTGGGTCTGGGTGGAGGAAGTTGGAGGGGGGAGGCTGGACACAGAGACAATGGCTGCCATCAGTGCTGAGGCCAGAGATTGCAGGGTTTGCTGAAGGACAGCCTGACCAGAATGAATGCCTTCCAGGAATGCATTACCGTGTTTCAACTCTCGTTCTACACCCTGGATGGCATTCACAATGGTAGACTGCCCAACAGTGAGTGACCTGAGGAGGTCAATGGCCTCCTCACTGAGGGCAGCAGGGGTGACAGGGGCAGGGCCTGAGGTGCCTGGGGCGAAGGTGATGCCCACCCTCCTGGGTGAGCGGGCACGGGGCGAACGCTGAGGGGCTGCTGGGAGGGCTGTGCTGGTAGGGGAGGTGGCATCTGTACCTGTAGAAGTGGGGCGCACAGATGGTGCCGCCACCACAGGGGAGCTCCCATCGGCGGACGAGTCTGTGTCGCTGTTTGGTGATCCTGTGGCCGACGTGAAGCTCCCCTCGCCCTCCGTCCACTGGTGAAATCAGAGTCTGTGGTGTGGCCCTCCATGGCCATGTGGGATGCAGCTCCCTCGTGCTCCAGTGCCACTGTACCTCCGCCTGATGATGCTGATGTACAGAAGGACAGGGAGAGCAGAAAAAGGGTGGAGACAGAAGAAAGAGAGTTTTAGTGCATGGCATACCGCTACCGTTGGCGGACAAGACAAACGCAGCAGCCCCCTGCATTACGCCGTGCTCCTGCCCTCTGCACATGCAATTCCTGGGAAATGGCCTACATGGCAATGGTAGACATCTGCCCACGTGGATGGCAAAGGGGCAACTATACATCAGTTTGCCTTTTATTTTAGCTGGGGTAGAGTGCCACATGGCCTACATAACGGAGGGGCCTTGCCTACCTAACTCGCCCTGGCCTAGGGACACCCACAGCCCACCACCCCCACCCAGACAGCTCCACAGCACGCAAAGTCCATTGAATGAGGTTGAACTCACCCCCTTGTGTCTGCTGTGATGTCCTTAAGCGCCCATCCAACTCCAGGTAGGCCACCGCCAGGATCCGGAACATCAGGGGGGTCATGGTGCGATGGGCACTCCTCCCACGTTGGGAGGCCATCCCCAGCTGTGCCTCTGCCGTCTTCTTGCTGCAGCGGTGAATGTCCTCCCATCTCTTCCAGCAGTGGGTGCCCCGTCTATGGTGGGCGTCCAGGGTCCCGACCTCCTTGGTGATGGCACGCCAAATGTCCCTCTTCTGGTGGGCGCTGACCTACATGACATGCACAAGGAAAGAGGAACAGTCATTACCTACTGCACCGTTGTTGTAATTGGCCCCCTCCCAACTCTATCCCTGTGGCCCATTCATCCCCATGCATGACTGTTCTATGTACTCTGCCCCCTTCCCTCATCCACCCAGGCCTAGCCCATCCAACGTGCTCCCTGTGTACTAACCTGTTGGTCTGGAGGACCGTAGAGTAGCGTATACTGGGGGAGGACCCCATCCACAAGTTTCTCCAACTCCTGTGCAGTGAAGGCAGGGGCCCTTTCCCCAGACGCAGCAGCCATCGTCGCTTCCAGACCAAGGTCACAGCAGTACTAGCAGTGTAGGTCCTCTCCTGTCGAAGGTCAGGTATCTAGTGATTGAACAGATAGAAAATGGTGGTGACGTCCGCGGCGGTGACGTCCGTGGCGGTGCGCATCATCACCGCCAGCGCACCTGTTCATTGGCTCCTGGGACCCATAGGGTCCAATGTTAACCAATGCAGCATTGCGCTGCGCTCTACGACTGCCTACCATGACGGTGTGCAACGCCAGCGCAGTTACCCCACAAATCCATTGTCCCATTTTAGAGGTCAGGCAGCCGCCATTTCAGGGGCCCACATGGCTTCATTTACTACTGCGTCACACATACCGAGGCCTACACTCAAAACCTTTCCCGGATGGGTTAATTGTCTGGTGTAGTCTTGTGTATGACTGTGGGTACATACCTGGAGGAATGCTGACAGTTTTTTCGCTGTTGTCCTTCTTAGGCACCGTCAGTTGGGACATATTGGAAGATGGCGGAATCCGCCGGTGTACCGACCGCTGGTGGACCTGTTGACAATGGAAGAGCGACATGTCATCGTGACCTACCGGTTTGACCGTGCCACAATCCGGATCTATGTACCCAGTTGGAGCCTGACCTGATGTCACCAATCCGCCATCCGACTGGAATACCCCCTGACGTGCAGGTGCTGTCAGTGCTCCATTTCTTAGCAAGTGGGTCTTTTCAGACAACAGTGGCCATGGCATCAGGCATATGTTTTCCAACGTCTTGTCCAGAGTGTTGGCTGCCCTTCTGAAACAAGTAAGGAGATACATCATTTTCCCTGAGATGGCGGATTTGCCTACAGTGAAAGCTGACTACTATGCCCTCGGACATATCCCCAACATCATAGGTGCCATTGATGGGACCCATGTAGCTCTGTTCCCCCCCCCACGCAGGAATGAACAGGTGTACAGGAACCAGAAGAGTTATTATTCGATGAATGTCCAGATGGTCTGTTTGGCAGACCAGTGCATCTCGCAGGTAAATGCAATGTTCCCTAGCTCAGTGCATGACGCCTACATCCTGCGGAATAGCATCATCCCTGATATGATGGGTGAACTCCAGAGGCACCGTGTATGGCTATTGGGGAACTCTGGTTACCCCAACCTGTCCTGGCTACTGACCCCAGTGAGGAATCCCAGGACCAGGGCAGAGGAACGCTACAATGAGGCCCATGGGCAGACTAGGAGGGTAATCGAGCGGACCTTCGGCCTCCTGAATGCCAGGTTCAGGTGCCTCCATATGACAGGTGGGTCCCTATTCTACTCACCGAAGAAGGTGTGCGACATCATCATCGCCTGCTCCATGCTCCATAACTTGGCATTGCGACGCCAGGTGCCTTTACTGAAGGAGGATGATCCAGATGACGGTGTTGTTGCAGCGGGGGAGCCTGGGGAGCCTGTGGACAGTGATGAGGAGGAAGCTGATGAAGATGAAAACGACAACAGGGAGTCAGTCATACAGCAATATTTTCAATGAGACACAGGTGAGTACAATTTCATGTTTCACATTATATTACATTTCACACGTCTACCTCTATCCTCTACCTACATTTCTCTCCCTATTTGTTAACTGAGTTGTCCCCTTCCATTTCAGTTTCACTAATGTGTTGACCTACGTGTCAACAGCTTGCACCCTTGAAAGGCTTGTGATGTGTGACATTGGTATGTTGACCTTCCAATGGCTAACCTTTTTTAACACTGTAATTGACAATACAAAGTTCACAATCATTGACTGACTATAATAGTATTGAGGTTTCAAGGGTGTTTATTGAAGTGCATAAAAATGTAGGGGGGTTGTGAAATGGGGAGAGGTCATGTTGGAATAATGTCCATGGCAGAGTCCAGTCTATTAGTCTCACAGGTACATTGCACATCTGGCCATTGGAAGTGGAGCTGGGGCAGTTCCAATCTGGACAGGGTAACAAAGTGGGACAGTGGGGGGACAATCAAGGTAGTATTATTTCCTGGCGGGGGTCTTGCCATCTTGCTATGTCCTGTTCCTGGATCTCAGGGCCCGCTTGCGTGGTGGTTGTCCATCTGCAGGGGGTGGGCTGCTGGTGTGGTGGTCCTGTGGCGGGGCGTCCTGTCCACAAGCGCCGGCGGAGGTGGTGGGCAGTTCGTCGTCCTGGCTAGTGTCAGCGGCCCCTTGGAGTGCCACGGTGTCCCTCAAGGTCTTTTGAATGTCCGTCAGCACCCCTACGATGGTGCCCAGGGCGGAGCCGATGGTCCTGAGCTCCTCCCTGAACCCCAAATACTGCTCCTCCTGCAGGCGCAGGGTCTCCTGCAACTTGTCCAGGACCGTTGCCATCGTCTCCTGGGAGTGGTGGTATGCTCCCATGATGGAGGATAGGGCCTCGTGGAGAGTGGGTTCCCTTGGCCTGTCCTCCCTCTGTCGCACAGCAGCCCTCCCAGTTCCACTGTGTTCCTGTGCCTCCGTCCCCTGGACCGTGTACCCACTACCACTGCCCCCAGGTCCCTGTTGTTGTTGGGGTGGTGAGTTAATCCTGGGTGCCCTGTAGTGGTGGACACACTGCTGATTGACCTGTCCTGGGTAGGGAGGTATGGGTCCGCTGGGTGGGTGCTGTGCTGGTGTTCCCAGAGGGTGGCAGTTCGGTGTTGGGCTGTGGCTGGGCAAGGGGAACCGACTGTCCTGAGGCCCACCATGGTCCGGGCTGGTCATCAAGATCCAGTAGGGCAGAGCTGCTGTCGTAACTGTGGGCCTCTTCTGGGGGTGGAGTGGTGTTGTCTGGACCCTCTGGTGTGGTGACGGTCCTTCGGGTTCCAGCAGGGGTATGAGAACATGATTATTGCATGTGTGTGTTTCATGGTGTGCAATGGATGGGTGTGCGTGAACCCCAGTGCAGGCATTCCAGTGTGGGGGCTTGTGTGGTGATGGTTGGGGGGTGTTGTGGGTCTGTGCAGTGGGCATGCTTTAGTGATGGGTGTCCATGCTTAGTTGTGTCATGCAGGTCTTGGGGTTGGGATGGGTGGTTGGTTTTATGGGTAGATTAGTGAGGAGTTAGGGTGATAGGGGAGGGTGTGAGGGTGGGGGTGTGTGATAGCATGCAGGTAGGGTGGGGGATATGATAGTGAAGATTAGACTTACCAGTGTCCGTTCCTCCGACGACTCCTCCGAGGCCCTCAGGATGCAAGATGGACAAGACTTGCTCCTCCCATGTTGTTAGTTGTGGGGGAGGAGCTGGGGGTCCGCCGCCAGTCCGCTGTACCGCGATGTGGTGCCTGGATACCGTTGAACGCACCTTCCCCCGTAGGTCGTTCCACCTCTTCCTGATGTCCTCCCTATTTCTTGGGTGCTGTCCCACAGCGTTGACCCTGTCGACTATTCTTTGCCATAGCTCCATCTTCCTGGCTATGGATGTGTACTGTACCTGTGCGTAAAATAGCTGTGGCTCTACCCTGATGATTTTCTCCACCATGACCCTGAGCTCCTCCTCGAGGAAGCGGGGGTGTCTTTGGCGTGCCATGGGGTGGTGTGTGTGATGTGTGAGGTGGTGTATGTGTTGATGAGTGTGGTGAGTGTAGTGGTATGTGGTGTTTTGCGCGTGGATGTTGTGTGGGTGATGGTGTAGTGTGCCTCTGTGTGATGGTGTTATCTATTCTGTGCTGTCTCTCTCTGGCCTTCGTCTCTAATATGTGGTCGTAGGGGTTTGTGGGTGATGTGAGTGTGTGTTTTAAATTGTATTGGATGTGTTGGAGTGGTGTTTGTATGTGTATCAGGTGTGTGTATTTTGAATTGTCCTATGTGGCGGTGTTTTGGAGAGGTATGAGTATTTTGAGCGCGGTGGTGTGTACCGCCAATGGAATACCGCAGTTGAAAGACCGCCGCGTGGATTCGTGGGTCGTAATAGCATGGGCGTGTTTCTGTTGGCGTGGAGGTGCAGGATTTGTTTCCGCATATTTATCGCTGACCTTTGGTGTGGCGGACTTGTGTGGGTGTCTGAATTTCAGCGGATTCCGTGATGTGTGACATAATAGCTGTGGCGGTCTCCCGCCACCACATCGGTGTATTGGCGGTCTTCTGCACGGCGGTAAGCGGCTTTTACCGCCAATGTTGTAATGACCCCCATAGCTTTTATATCTACAGAAACATTTTCCAGAAGCTTATAGTCACACTGCAGGTTCTTGTTTACAAGTAGTAACAACCTACCTTTCGCCCGGCACAACCCCTTCTCTGGAGGTATGGCAGGAACACTAAATGAAAGAAATCCATCTATAATGGTAGGATCCTATACCCAAGTTTCCTGGAAGAGACAAACATCTTTGTCCTTAATAAAAAAGGCCCATTCGCTAACCTCTAATTTTTTTGCCAACCCAGCGATGTTCCAGGACATGAGTTCTAATGTACATTTGCCTTTGTTTGTCACCACAGTTGAACAGCCAACGTCCCCTGAGCCCAGGTCATTGTTACAAATATCGAATGTTGGTACCTTATGGTTCCCCTTTGAATGTGAGACCTGAGAACAGGTCATCACATGAGTCACTGGTTCAGAAATCAGTCATACAAAATCAGGCGGCGGCCCAAAATCGGTAGCTGCCTTACATATAACACCTCCACAGGAATTAGTTGAGCCATCTGGTCCATCCGGTCCCCTATCTGGTCCGTGATTGTATGGGTTTAGCATAAGTCTTATCCCCCCATAGTTATTGCTCTACTCTAGTGGGTGCGAGAGTCAAAGTCCATTAGTTGAGACACCATAGTCTCATCTTCAAAATGGATAGTAATTATGTCAAAATTGGTCCCTGGGATACTGTTTCTCTCGGCCGATGTTATATCCGAACGAATGACAGAGAGGCAACTCCGTCGGGAGCGTATTCAGTGTGTGACTTTATTAATCAAGGAGGCTTGGTTCTCAACTGACCCTGGCAATAATTTTGGAACATTAGTCAGATAGATTTTATTTGTGCCATAGCTTGTACTCAAATCCTGTTCTTTGTTAGCTGTGTTCTCAATATTGTTACGGGGGGGATTGCTGATATAGAAGGTTTTGTATAGCCTATTAGAAGATTGTGTAGAATTGTCCCCTTTGACAGTTTCAAGGGGGTCGGATCCATTGATCCTACCCATGGCTCTACCACTAGTTGAATTGATCGCCCAGTTCCCTAGGCAATCCCGGTTTCTGGGTGCATTTTCAACCCTCCCTTTGGGCCTCAAGTGATCTTTGGTAGGGTTTCAGCGGTTAGCTTCCCTCCCTTGTGGATTTGTCCCCCCTCTAACGGGGAGGCAAGAATTAACCCTTGACTCAGCCCCATTGTTTGGGGCAGAGGAGGGGAATACTTCTTTCCCCCTGACCTCTCCACAAACCCTACAAGTCCCTTCGCAAGCACAGTTATTCCCATGCTGATGCACAAGATTACTCTTCAAGAGATCTATTAATACTAGAACCAATCCCTTGACTTCGTCAACTCTCTGGAGGACTTTAACCAGATTGCCTCTACAAGCTGCTGGTTCATTACCTTCCGGATCGGACTGGGGGATCGACGCGAAGCTGGCACGCTGAATGAATTTAAAGGGGGACTTGGTCCCGCCCCCTTGGATCAGCTGGTGCCGGTGCTGGAGCTGGTTCCCTTTCCTCGCGCATCGCGCGAAGCGGGTGCGCTGAATAAGTTTAAAGGGGGACTTGGTCCCACCCCCTTGGATCAGCTGGTGCTGGTGCTGGAGCCCGTTCCCTTTCCTCGCGCATCCCGTGAATCAGTTGAAGCCAGGCAAAGTCCTTCTTGTGGTCAAGCCCAGGTGTCCAGCTGGTGCAGTCCTTCTGAGTGCAGGTTCCAGGTGCAGGCCAGGGGTCCAGCAGGGCAGTCCTTCTTCTTCTGTTATTCTTCCTTGTTGGATGTGGTAGGGAACTGAACTGTGGGTGCAGGTCTGCCAGTTTTATCCTTCGCCTGGGTGAAAAGCAGGGGGGCCTGGTTCTGCAATCAGCTGCAGGGTTCTTGCCCCTGTGATGACCACTTCCTGGGAAGTGTGGCAAAAATCAATCCCAGGAGGCAACATTCTCCAAAAATCCATCATGGCTGAAAATGATTTTTGGAGGTTACATCTGGCTGAGCCCACCCACTGGTGTGGCTAAAAATCATAAACACACCCCTCTCCTGCCCTCTCCTAATCTAATCAAGGGAGCACCTAGTTGTCTGGGGTTGCAGGATGTGGGGGTGTTGCTGGTTGCTCCAAATGTCCTTCCCTGCCTTTGAAGACCAGTTTGGCAGCCCTCCCCCTTCCTGCCTCACCATCTGCTGAGGGGAGATCTCCTCCCACTGGCACATCTCTTTGTGTGGAGCCAGGCCACTTCACACCTCATCAAGGCAGCCTGGCCAGGCTGCTAGAGGCTGGCCAATCAGAGCACAGCAGCAAAAACAATGTAGGGCTGAAATTGGCAACTTTTCAGGTAAAGTTTAAAATGCTTTACCTGAACAAGTTATATTAAATCCAACAACTGGAAGTTGTGGGATTTATTACAACAATTAATTTGATACCAAACTCTCGGTATCCATCATTTAAGGAGACTTTAAAAATTAAAATAAAGTCTCCCCATTCTAGCCTATGAAGGCCACTTACTACAATGAGGGAAAAACGAATTTGGCTGTTTTTACCTCACCAGGGCTTATAAAACTATTTTTATAAGGTCCCTGCTTATAGTTACATGGCACCCAGTCCTAGGGGCACATAGGGCACACCTTAGGGGTGACTTGTATGTAAAAATAAGGTAATTTATGACTTTGGAACTACTTTTAATTCCAAAGTCAAATTTGCATATAACTTTAATTTAAAAGCAGCCAGCAAGGCAGGCCTGCCTTTAAAATGACACTGGGAACCTCAGCTGTGCACCTATGGGTGCACTACCTATGATGTGGTGCCGAAACCTACATGCCCTACCATATACTAGGGACTTATAGGTAGGTTAACTTAGCCACTTATAATTAGCCTAATTTGCATATTGATTTTACACAGAGCACAGGCCCTTGGACTGGTTAGCAGTACCCATGGCACCATCAGAGTCAGGAAAACACCAGCAAAAAGTGAAAAATGGGGGCAAACAGTTAGGGGGCCTCTGCAATCAGCCCTCTTTTCTCACACAAGCCACCCCCAGCCCACACACCCAGGAGACTCAACCCAACCCTGGGAGAGTCTTCCTGGCTTGATAGGCGAGGAAGACAGTGAAGAAAACTGGCTGTCCCTTTGCAGGGCCTACTCTGCTTTACATCCTCCTGCCATGGTCACTCCCTCTGGGTAGTGAAGCCATCCCAACAGTGAAAGGACCCATCTCAACTGAAACTTCCCTCTAGGTGGGTCTTCCTCCTCTATCTCTGCCAACTTGGGTAGTGAGGTGCCCACCTCCCCTACTCCTAACTTTGCTAGTGCAACACCTAGGTTACCCAAAGAGGTCACCAAACACTTGAGCAACCCCACCGTGACCAACAGGGTCAGGGGGCCTACTTTGCTTTTGGCCCTGGGGGTCTGCCTCCCAGGCCAAGTACAGTGCTGCCAGGAAGGCTAGCACCCAGCAGAGGCTACTGACAGCTGTCAGGACCCAGAAACACACCCTAAGCTCTCCACTGACAGGTGCTGAGCTGCTTTAGGGGCAACTGTGGGGTCCTGGCACTCCTCTTGCTGTCTAAAGTGGGTGGCTGCCACCTCCTGTGGCAGACACCCTCCTTCCACTCTCCCTTCTGTCAGTGCAGGGGCAACGCCCTGCATCTGGACAGCTGCCTGACTACTCAGGACTTCCTTGGGGTCATGTGAGGCCTCACCTGTGCCAACTCTGGGCTCCCCCCCCACTACTGGGGCAGAAGGCCTTTGGCTCCCTGGAACTCTCTTTAAGAGTGGCCTACCCTTCCTTTTCTTCTTTCCTTTTCTTGGGGACCCCTGTCTCTTAACTGTAGGGACTGGCTGCCCAGGACTTGGGTTGGGGGGTGCCCTGGGCGACCTCCCCATCTGGGACCAGACTCACCTCTGGGAGGTCATTGCCCAGGATACAATCTAGGGGGAGGTCAGCACTGACTACCACCCTAAACCAGTCAAGGATACCCTCCCTCTCTAGGGGCACTATGGCTGCAGGTTTGGAGGTGACCTCCCCTGTGGCTATCCTGACTTTCCTGGTCTCTCCTGGGACATACATGTCTGGGGCCACTAACCGGTCACTCACCATAGTGTGACTGGCAGAGGTGTCTCTCAGGCCAGTGGTAAGGATCCCATTTACCTGAATGGGGTGGAAGTGCCTTCTCCCACCCTCAGGGATCTCCAGCTTACCATCTGGTCCTGTCTCCCAGCTCAATGCTAGGAGGACTTCATCTTCTGAGGAGTCCTCCTCCATGGCTACACTGGACAGCCCAGTGCTAACCACCTTCTTTGGACAGGCTGCATCTCCTCTGAAGTGACCTGTCTGCTGACAGTCAAAGCAAGCCTTACTGTCCAAGAGCTTTTTTAACCCTGGGTCTCCCTGTCTCTGCTTGTCAGAGTGGGAGTGGGATTTACTCTCCTCCTTCTTAGGGTTTTGGGGTACAGAGGGAGTCTCTGTGGTGGGCTTACCACCTCCCTCCTTAGGTTTTTGGGGACCTGACCCCCACTTCTTGGAGTCTCCCCCCTGGGACTTGAGAACCACCCTGGTTCTCAACCACTCATCAGCTTCCTCCTCTAGCTCTCTAGGGTTGGTCAGCTTGGAGTCCACTAGATGCTGGCGTAACCTTTATTGGGTACAATTGGTCAATATGTGCTCTCTCATGATCAGATTGTATAACCCCTCATAAGCATTTACTTTGTTACCAATAATCCAGCCCTCTAGTGCCTTAAGTGAGGTGTCTACAAAGTCAACCCAAGACTGGGTACTGACCTTCTGGGTGTCCCTTAACTTCCTTCTATACTGCTCTGGGGTCAGACCAAACTTCTTGGCTAAGCACCTCTTCATACTAGGGTATGAATCTGCCTCCTCCCCCCTTAAGGTCAGAAGCCTATCCCTCCCTGAGTTGGGGACCAACTCCCATAAAAGTGAACCCCAATATTGAGGCCTAACCCTTCTCATTTGGAGTGCCCTCTCAAAGGCCTCCAACCACTTGTCTATATCATCACCCTCTACATAGGCAGGAACCATCCCCTTGGGTAATCTGGGGCAAAAAACCCCACCCATGGACACTTCAACTTCTCTGTCGCTGCCACCATCTCTTTTCTCTCTCTTTGCCCACTTTTTCTTTCCTAGGGCCAGCTTCTCTGCCTCCAAAGCTTTGAATGCTAGCTGGGCCTCAAGCTCTCTTTCTCTGAGGGACAGGTTCTTGCCTCCTGAAGGGACCCCCTTCCCCCAACTAGCTTTAGGTCTGCCCCTAGTGACTGTATGTAATGGGGACCGGTCTTCCTCATCCTCACTTAGGCTCAGATGCCCTCCCTCCCCTGAGTGGTTAGAGCTAGCATCCTCCCCTACTTCTCCCTCCTCTGGACCTTCCTCTGGGTCTACCTCTTGGGCCTCAGCCCACGCTGTCAGGGATTTGATCAGGACATGCTTCCTGAGGTCAGTGGTTGCAGGCAACCCTCTTTCAGTACACAACCCCCTAAGCTGGACTACTGTCAGTGTGGGTAGGCTAGCCAGATCAAGCTCCATGGTTCCCTAGCTTTGTGTCAACAAAAACATTTTGCAAAAATTGGAAACAAGAATTTAGAAAAATCACAAAAATTCAATAATTGAAATTAATCCAAATTAAAAATTAAAAAGTTTTTTTGCACTAGGACAATTTAAAGGATTTTTAATTTGTTTTACTTAAAACTGTAACGTGATACTGAACACAAGTACAGGATCCCACCACTGCTCACCAAAAATGTTGGAAAATCGGTTATTGGTAAGGGCAGGTAGGTACCTACACTTAGCAATAGGCCACTAACCCCCACTAAGGTCCAGTTAGGTCTCAGTAAATTAAACCCAGCTCAACCCTTGGTAGCTTGGCAACGAGCGTCAAGGCTTAACTTAGGAGACAGAGTGTAAAGCATTCAAATATCACAAAACAGTAATTATATAAAACACAGGAAACAGTTTAAAAATCCGAAACCAATTTATGAAAATAGATTATATTGTTATCTTTAAAATGACACAAAAACAAATAAAATCGGATAAGGGGAACCGGAGATATGAATTTTTATAGAATTATTGTTTTTTATCGCCTAGAAACAAAAAGCGCCAATCGGGTCATCTGGTTGCACTTCGAAAGTCAAAGTTTCAGGTCGACCGCGATGTAGGCCGCGGGAGGCCTCGGTTAAAAGTTTACCTTCACACTTAGGTGGTCATTACAACCCTGGTGGATGGTGTTAAAGCTGCGGAAATACCGCAAACAGGCCGGCGGACAAAAAATTGGAATTATGACCCTGGCGGAGACCACCAACAAAGACAGCCACTTTAACACACCGCCCGCCACGGCGGTACAGACAAGCAGCGCAGCGGTCACCGCCAACAGACAGGTGGCAGACAATGTACCGCCCACAGTATTACAATCTGCCAATCCGCCACCTTTTCCGGGGCGGATTCACCGTGGATAAAAACACGGCGTAAACAGCTTTTGCTATGGGAAAACGTTCACGTGAACATATCCCACAAGGAACGAGGACTCCATGGAGCTGAAGCTCCAAATACTCCCTGCCCTTGTGTTTCTGCTCCTCTATGACCAACAGCTACGTAGGCGCCGAAGATAATGGTGAGTACTGCACCTACGACATGGGGGAGGGGGGAGGCAAAAGTTAGGGGGACACCCACCAAACACCCCCACCCCCACCCTCGCATATTACAACATACACACCAATGCATTCACAAAAAATCACAGTAACAACCCACAATCCCCCCGGAAGAATGAAAACACAAAACGAAAATCGGTCAAACAATGTAATGTGCCAATATACATGTCATACAAAAATATACAGATATGTATTTGAAAATCAGTCATAATTATATACAATACGAGAAGTACTGCAGATATGTACATAACAATGTCTGTGCACCATCAGTCCAAAAATGCATGGGCTAGGCCCACAAACGATACCTGACCACAATCGGAGAGAACACTGCTGGGGCATCAGATAGAAATACTCCAGGCACCTCAGGGGAAAGGGAAGGGGGGGGCACCTCAGCCGGATGACTGCAAAGCCAGATCCACGACGGGGCTTCATGCCCATTTATGCCATCCTGGGGAGTGCAAAGCCACAGTCTCTCAAGTCTCTACAGTGGGTGGGTTGCTCACTGTGCCATCCTAGGGAGTGCAAAGCCACAGTCTCTCAAGTCTCTACAGTGGGTGGTTTGCCCACTGTGCCATCCTGGGGAGTGCAAAGCCACAGTCTCTCAAGTCTATACAGTGGTTGGTTTGCCCACTGTGCCATCCTGGGAGTGCAAAGCCACAGTCTCTCAAGTCTATACAGTGGTTGGTTAAACCACTGTGCCGTCCTGGGGAGTGCAAAGCCACAGTCTCTCAAGTTGATGCAGGTCTCTACTGGTACTTGGGGGGACTGGTGCCCAGACTGGATGAGTCTCCCCGTGAAAGGTCGTGTCCTGTCACTGTCCCAGCTGCACATGGGTTAAGGATGCCTGATGTGGCGGTCCATTCATTCCTACCCGGTGCTTTCCCTGTTCAGCGGTGCTTTGCCATGGCAGTCTTTGCCCTGTTCAGCAGTGCTTTGCCATGGTGGTCTTTGCCCTGTTCAGCGGTGCTTTGCCTTGGCGGTCTTTGCCCTGTTCAGCGGTGCTTTGACACGGCGGTTCAGGACTGTTCAGCGGTGCTTTGCCATGGTGGTCTTTGCCCTGTTCAGCGGTGCTTTGCCATGGCGGTCTTTGCCCTGTTCAGCGGTGCTTTGCCATGGCGGTCTTTGCCCTGTTCAGCGGTGCTTTGACATGGCGGTTCAGGACTGTTCAGCGGTGCTTTGCCATGGCGGTTCAGGACTGTTCAGCGGGTGCTTTGCCATAGCGGTCTTTGCCCTGTTCAGCGTTGCTTTCACATGCCGGTTCTGATAAGGACATTGGTGTGTGGCATGACGTTCTCTACACTGGACATTGGTGTGTGGCATGACGTCTTCTACACTGGACATTGGTGTGTGGCATGATGTTTCATCATTGCCCAGCAGGGATGTGGCAGCCGGGACCCTCCAGGGCACTGACTCCGGCGGTGGCAGTGGTCTCTGGACCAGTGACGATACTTGGGCCCTCCTGGGCACTGACTCCGGCGGTGGTCTCTGGACCAGTGACGATACTTGGGCCCGCCTGGGCTGTGACTCTGGCGGTGGTCTCCTGACCAGTGACGATACTTGGGCCCTCCTGGGCTGTGACTCTGGTGGTGGTCTCTGGACCAGTGACGATACTTGGGCCCTCCTGGGCTGTCACTCTGGTGGTGGTCTCTGGACCAGTGACGATACTTGGGCCCTCCTGGGCTGTGACTCTGGCGGTGGTCTCTGGACCAGTGACGATACTTGGGCCCTCCTGGGCTGTGACTCTGGCGGTGGTCTCTGGACCAGTGACGATACCTGGGCCCTCCTGGGCTGTGAATCTGGCGGTGGTCTCTGGACCAGTGACGACGGTGCTGGCGGTTGTGTCTCGACCGCCGGAAATGATGGCGCACTTCTCCGCCGTGACACTCACAACAGGCTGGGCAGACTTCCTCTGGCCCTTCCCCACCTTTGGTGGAGTCACAGCTGACTCTCCAATCCCCTTGGAAACCATGTCAGTTGTTTTCCCACCAGGAGTCTTAACACGGTCCCGTCATCCACTCTCCAATTTTAGAGCCTTTACAGGGGGTGGGCTGCCAGTGCCTTGGCTCCGGGTCCTACTGCCTGCCCTGGTGGCCGGTGCACTCCACAAACCTTGAACAGGCACCACTGGTATTGGAGGCTTTTTGGCTGAGGCGCTACGATGGGACTGATGAATTGGAGGGGGGTGGGGGCAAAAAGGTAAACTTTACAGAGGGACAGTTTCTGGGATGGGTAGCTGGAGGGGGTCTGGGAGTGGAGGAAGAGGAGGTGGTTGTCGGAGGTGTCACATTAGCTGTTTTGGGTGCAGGTGCAGGTACTGGAGGCTGTCGTGAGGTGGATGGATGTTGGGTGAGTGATTGCCGGCGTTTGTGTACTTTGGGAGGGGGCGTCACAGACACACTGGGAGAGGACACAGGGGACTTTTAAATGGCAGTGGAGGTGGTGAGTGCAGATGAGCGGCTTGTGGTGCTGGGTGTCCTGGTGCGATTCATGGTGCCTGTAGATGTGGTGCATGCAGGTGTGTGTGTAGACGAGACTGGGAGGGAGGAGGGAGAAGAGGAGGAGGGGGACACAGTGGAGGCTGTGGATGTTGCTGTGTCTGTATGTGGGTAAGGCTTGCGTGAGTGCCTGTGGTGTGTGTGGTGCCTATGTTTGCTTGAGCTACTTGTGTGTGTTGACTTGTGTGCATGCTGGTCTGTAGGTGTGCTTGGGATGGGCTGGGGTACAGGAGATTGGGTCTGGGTGGACGAAGTTGGAGGGGGGAGGCTAAAGACAGGGACAATGGCTGCCATCAGTGCTGAGGCCAGAGATTGCAGCGTTCGCTGAAGGACAGCCTGACCAGAATGAATGCCCTCCAGGAATGCATTACCGTGTTGCAACTCTCGTTCTACACCCTGGATGGCATTCACAATGGTAGACTGCCCAACAGTGAGTGACCTGAGGAGGTCAATGGCCTCCTCACTGAGGGCAGCAGGGGTGACTGGGGCAGGGCCTGAGGTGCCTGGGGCGAAGGTGATGCCCACCCTCCTGGGTGAGCGGGCACGGGGCGAACGCTGAGGGGCTGCTGGGAGGGCGGGGCTGGTAGGGGAGGTAGCGGCTATACCTGTAGAGGTGGGGGGCACAGATGGTGCCGCCACCACAAGGGAGCCCACATCGTCGAACAAGTCAGTGTCGCTGCTTGGTGATCCGGTGGCCGACGTGAAGCTCCCCTCGCTCTCCGTCCCACTGGTGCATTCAGAGTCCGTGGTGTGGCCCTCCATGGCCATGTGGGATGCAGCTCCCTCGTGCTCCGGTGCCACTGTACCTCCGCCTCTTGATGCTGATGTTCAAAAGGGCAGGGAGAGCAGAAAAAGGGGGGGAGACAGAAGAAAGAGAGTTTTAGTGCATGGCATACCGCTACCGTTGGCGTACAAGACAAACGCAGCAGACCCCTGCATTACGCCGTGCTCCTGCCCTCTGCATATGCAATTTCTGGGATATGGCCTATATGGCAATGGTGGACATCTACGCACATGGATGCCACAGGGGCAACTATACCTCGACTTGGCACTCTGCTGAGGTGGGGTAGAGTGCCACATGGCCTACATTACGGAGGGGCCTTGCCTACCTAACTCGCCCTGGCCTAGGGACACCCACAGCCCACCTCCCCCACCCAGACACATCCACTGCACACAAAGTCCGCAGAATGAGGTTGTACTCACCCCCTTGTGTCTGCTGTGATCCCCTCAAGCGCCCATCCAACTCCGGGTAGGCCAGCGGCAGGATCCGGAACATCAGGAGTGTCATGGTGCGACGGGCACCCCTCCCACGGTGGGAGGCCATCCCCAGCTGAGCCTCCGCCGTCTTCTTGCTGCAGCGGCGAATGTCCTCCCATCTCTTATGGCAGTGGGTGCCCCGTCTCTGGTGGGCCCCCCAGGGTCCGGACCTCCTTGGCGATGGCACGCCAGATGTCCCTCTTCTGGTGGGCGCTGACCTACATGACATGCACAAGGGAAGAGGAACAGTCATTACCAACTGCACCGTCATTGTGAGTGACCCCCTCCCTACTCTGGCCATTTGGCCCATTCATTCACATGCATTAATGTTCTATGAACTCTGCCCCCTTCCCTCTTCCAACCAGCCCTCTCCACCCAGGCCTAGCCCATACAACGTGCTCCCTGTGTACTAACCTGTTGGTCTGGAGGACCGTAGAGTAGCGTGTACTGGGGGAGGACCCCGTCTACCAGTTTCTCCAACTCCTGTGCAGTGAAGGCAGGGGCCCTTTCCCCAGACGCAGCAGCCATTGTCGTTTCCAGACCGAGGTCACAGCAGCTCTTGCAGTGTAGGTCCTCTCCTTTTGAAGGTCAGGTATCTAGTGATTAAACAGATAGAAAATGGCGGTGACGTCCGCGGCGGTGCGCATCTTCACCGCCAGTGCACCTGTTCATTGGCTCCTGGGACCCATAGGGTCCAATGTTAACCAATGCAGCATTGCGCTGCGGTCTACGACCGCCTACCGCGACGGTGTGCAACGCCAGCGCAGTTACCCCACAATCCCATTGTCCCACTTTAGAGGTCAGGCAGCCGCCATTTCAGGGGCCCACATGGCTTCATTTACTACTGTGTCACACATAGCTAGGCCTACACTCAACACACATACAGGAAGGGTTTTGTGAGTGGTGTAGTCTTGTGTGTAACAATGGGTACATACCTGGAGGAATAATGACTGGTTCTTCGCTGTTGTCCTTGGTAGGCACCATCAGCTGGGACATATGAGAAGATGGCGGAATCCTCCGGTGTACCGACCGCTGGTGGACCTGTTAACAATGGAAGAGAGACATGTCATTGTAACCTACCGGTTTGACCGTGCCACAATCCAGGAACTATGTACCCAGTTGGAGCCAGACCTGATGTCACCAATCCGCCATCCAACTGGAATCCCCCCTGACGTGCAGGTGCTGTCAGTGCTCCATTTCCTTGCAAGTGGCTCTTTTCAGACAACTGTGGCCATGGCATCAGGGATGTCCCAGCCTATGTTTTCCAACGTGTTGTCCAGAGTGTTGTCTGCCCTGCTGAAACACGTAAGGAGATACATCATTTTCCCTCAGGTGGAGGACTTTCCTACAGTGAAAGGTGACTTCTATGCCCTTGGACACATCCCGAACAGGTGTACAGGAACCGGAAGAGTAATCGTTCGATGAATGTACAGATGGTCAACTCGAGAGGCACCGTGTATGGCTATTGGGGGACTCTGGTTACCCCAACCTGTCCTGGCTATTGACCCCAGTGAGGAATCCCAGGACCAGGGCAGAGGAACGGTACAATGAGGCCCATGGGCGGACTAGGAGGGTGATCGAACGCACCTTCGACCTCCTGAAGGCTAGGTTCAGGTGCCTCCATATGACAGGTGGATCCCTATTCTACTCACCGAAGAAGGTGTGCGACATCATCATCGCCTGCTCCATGCTCCATAATTTGGCTTTGCGACGCCAGGTGCCTTTTCTGCAGGAGGATGATCCCGATGACGGTGTTGTAGCAGCTGTGGAGTCTGTGGAGCCTGTGGACAGTGATGAGGATGAAGCTGAGGAAGAAGACAATGACAACAGGGAGTCAGTCATACAGCGATATTTCCAGTGAGACACAGGTGAGAACATTTTCATTTTTAGCATTACATTAACTTTCACACGTCTACCTCTATCCTGTTTGTCGATTTGAATCACTATTTGGTAACTGAGTTGTACCCTTCCATTACGGTTTCACAGGTGTGGTTACCTACGTGTCAACTGCTTGCATCCTTCAAGGGCTTGTGATGTGTGACATAGGTATGTTAGCTTTACAATGGTAAACCCATTATGACACTGTGATTGATAATAAATATTTACTAAATCACAGACTGACTCCAGATTGTTTTGTGTTTCAAGGGTGTTTATTGAAGTGCTCAGAAATGGGAGGGGGTTGTAAAATGAGGATGGGCGATGGCGTAGGACTGTCCATGGCAGAGTCCAGTCTATTAGTCTCACAGGTGCACTGCCCATCTGGGCATAGGAAGTGAAGCTGGGGCAGTTTAAGTATGGACAGGGTAACAAAGTGGGACAATCAGGGTGGTCTCATTTCCTGGCGGGGTCTTGCCATCTTGCTCTGTCCTGTTCCTGGATCTCAGGGACCGCTTGCGTGGTGGATGTCCGTCTGCAGGGGGTGGGGTGCTGGTGTGGTGGTCCTGTGGCGGGGCGTCCTGTCCACTAGCGCCGGCGGAGGTGGTGGGGAGTTCGTTGTCCTGGCTAGTGTCAGGGGCCCCTTGGAGTGCCACGGTGTCCCTCAAGGTCTGCTGTATGTCCTTCAGCACCCCTACGATGGTGCACAGGGTGGAGCTGATGGTCCTGAGCTCCTCCCTGAACCCCAAATACAGTTCGTCCTGCAGGCGCAGGGTCTCCTGCAACTTGTCCAGGACCGTCGCCATCGTCTCCTGGGAGTGGTGGTATGCTCCCATGATGGAGGATAGGGCATCGTGGAGAGTGGGTTCCCTTGGCCTGTCCGCCCCCTGTCGCACAGCAGCCCTCCCAGTTCCCCTGTGTTCCTGTGCCTCCGTCCCCTGGACCGTGTGCCCACTACCACTGCCCCCAGGTCCCTGTTGTTGTTGGGGTGATGAGTTACCCTGGGTGCCCTGTAGGGGTGGACACACCGCTGATTGACCTGTCCTGGGTAGGGAGGTTTGGGCCCGCTGGGTGGGTGCTGTGCTGGTGTTACCAGAGGGTGGAAGGTCGGTGTTGGGCTGTGCCTGTGCAAGGGGGACCGACTGTCCCGAGGCCCACGATGGTCCGGGCTGGTCATCAGGATCCAGTAGGGCAGAGCTGCTCTCGTCACTGTGGGCCTCTTCTGGGGGTGGAGTGGTGTTGTCTGGACCCTCTGGTGTGGTGACGGTCCTTCGGGTTCCTGCAGGGGCATAAGAGCTAGATTATTGCATGTGTGTGTGTAATGGTGTGCAATGGCCGGGTGTTTGTGGACCCCAGTGCAAGCATTCCTGTGTGTGGGGTTGTGTGGTGATGGTTGGGGGGGTGTACTGGGTATGTGCAGTGGGCATGCTTTAGTGAGGGGTGTCCATGCTTAGTTGTGTCATGCAGGGCTTGGTGTTGGAATGGGTGGTTTGTGTCATGGGTACATTAGTGAGGAGTTGTAGTGATAGGGGAGGGTGTGAGGGAGGGGGTGTGTGATAGTATGCAGGTAGAGTGGGGGATATGATAGTTAAGAATTGACTTACCAGTGTCCCATCCTCCACCGACTCCTGCGAGGCCCTCAGGATGCAAGATGGTCAAGACTTGCTCCTCCCATGTTGTTAGTTGTGGGGGAGGAGGTGGGGGTCCGCCGTCAGTCTGCTGTACCGCGATGTTGTGCCTGGAGACCGTTGAACGCACCTTGCCCCGTAGGTCATTCCACCTCTTCCTGATGTCCTCCCTATTTCTTGGGTGCTGTCCCACTGCGTTGACCCTGTCGACTATTCTGTGCCATAACTCCATCTTCCTGGCTATTGATGTGTGCTGTACCTGTGAGCCAAATAGCTGTGGCTCTACCCGGATGATTTCCTCCACCATGACCCTGAGCTCCTCCTCGGAGAAGCGGGGGTGTCTTTGGCGTGACATGGGGTGGTGTGGGTGATGTGTGGGGTGGTGTATGTGGTGATGGTTGTGGTGAGTGTAGTGGTGTGTGGTGTTTTGTGCGTGGATGTTTTGTGAGTGATGGTGTTGTGTGCCTCAGTGTAGTGGAGTTGTCTATTCTGTGCTCTCTCTCTGTCGCCTTCGTCTCAAATTTTTTGTCGTTGGGGTTTGTGGGTGATGTGGGTGTGTGTTTTATATTGTATTGGGTGTGTGGGTGTGTTGTTTGTATGTGTGTCAGGTGTGTGTATTTGTAATTGTCCAATGTGGCAGTGTTTTGGAGATGTGTGTGTATTTTGAGCGCGGCGGTGTGTACCGCCAATGGAATACCGCGGTTGAAAGACCGCCGCGTGGATTCGTGGGTCGTAATAGCATGGGCGTGTTTCTGTTGGCGTGGAGGTGGATGATTTGTTTCCGCCAGTTTATCACTGACCTTTGGTGTGGCGGTCTTGTGTGGGTGTCTGAATTTCGGCAGATTCCAAGATGTGTGTCATTATAGCTGTGGCGGAATGCCGCCGCGGCGGCGGTGTATTGGCGGTCTTCTGCACGGCGGTAAGCGCCTTTTACTGCCAATGTTGTAATGACCCCCTTAGTCTCTTTTTCAAAGATTTTCTTCAGCAGGACGAACCTGCCAGTCCAATCCGACCTCGTGGAGACCTTCTCCGGATACGCGATGCGGGAATCCTCGGTGGAGTTTTTTATCTTCGGACTTAGTCGTTTTTTCGAGGTGAAAATCCTTCAACCGGGGTAAACCTGGATCTTGATCCGAGGTCCCTGGAGCCCTCCTCAGATACGCTGGCTAGAAGGTCCCGATCAACTTTTTACCTTCGGACTTAGGCGGTCATTCTGACCCTGGCGGTTGAAGACCGCCAGGGCAGAGTGCCGCGGAAGCACCGCCAACAGGCTGGCGGTGCTTCATGGGCAATTCTGACTGCGGCGGAAAAGCCGCGGTCAGAAAAGGGCAACCAGCGGTTTCCCGCCGGTTTACCCCTGCCCCAAAGAATCCTCCATGGTGGTCCATGCCACAGGCATGGGCAGTGCAGGGGCCCCCTAACAGGGCCCCATAATGATTTTCAGTTTCTGCCTAGCAGACACTGAAAATCGCGATGGGTGCCACTGCACCCGTCGCACCCCTTCAACTCAGACGGCTCCATTCGGAGCCGGCTTCATTTTGAAGGGGCTTTCCCGCTGGGCCGGCGGGCGGCCTTCTGGCGGTCGCCCGCCGGCCCAGCGGGAAAGTCAGAATGACCGCCGCAGTCATTTGACCGCGGTACGGTCTTCTGGCGTTTCCCGCCAGGCGGGGTCGGAATGACCCCCTTAGTCTCTTTTTCTGAGATTTTCTTTACCGGGACGAACCAGCAAATCAGGCGGGTCGTGGTTGAGGCAAGCCAGCTAGAATTGCCGTGGCTGGTCGGTCCCTCTATGGAGCTTTTTTACAAAAGTTCTACAAACTTCTACAAACTTCTGGGGCTTCTTCCAGATGTCCTTTTAAGGTTCCTTTGAGCTCCACAGCTCACCCCAAGGGTCCAGAAGTTCTGAGATGATCCTTGGGGGTGCGGACTACAACTCCCAGAATGCACCTGGTGCAAACTCCTTTTTGGCCACTGGACAGTGGTCAGCTGGTCGCTTTCTTCAGGAGTTTTTTTTTTACAACAACAACACAGCTTTATTCGATCAATTGTCCATGAAAGCAGCATAAAACAACGGTAGCGAAGACACAAGAATAAATAAGCATTTTTGATAAAATACAGCAGCTACACATTAATAAATTAATTTGAACCCATTAAAACATTAAAACAGTAAAAGCTCAAATTACACATAAAGCTCTAAGAAGAGATAATAACCTTAAGTTGCTTTTTGGAAGTGGCAACGTATGCGCCAGGCTGTCACTAAATACTTGCTCACTGGAAGAATTACATCGGCTAAATTATGACTTTTTAACACCCGTAGAGCCAAGGAACAGATCTTAAATCCCATAGCCCTACAAGTGCTGCGGATCCATTTTGATCGCGGGTTCACATAAGCTGGACAGAAGAACGTAAAGTGTTCGATGGTTTCGGAGGTACTGCCACAAGCGGGGCATATATCAGGGAGATCAGTCGGCCCTCACCTGTGAGTCAATGACATCAGAGGCAAGGAGCCGAAACGAAACCTTGCATATAAGCTTTTGCCATACAGATCCGGTATAATATCCAAATAGGCTTCAAACTTTGGAGTCCATTTAAGATCAATAAAAGAGTTAAACGACCATGAGATTTACAGGTTATGTTGTTGTCCCTAACATAAGACCAATAAGTTAACTTTAAAACATTTTTGTGCCGTCTCTCTAGTTTGTGGGGATTTTCCCAATAGTCACCCAAGCCCAACAGGTGGAACCAATGGGACACATGGCAAATCCAGGGAAGAGTATTGGCATTTTGACATTTTAATAGATCAAGTAATGAGATCTTGTATATATCTAATTCAGGGGTAGTCCATAACCTGATCCAGTACAGGAGAGGTCTTAAAATAGCTAAATCTGCTGCTCGACTTAACCCAGATACAAGAATATTGGGAGCAGGGGTGTGGAGCGTGGACACGCTATCAAGGCTCTCGCAAAGTTGTTTTCTCCCACTGAGATCTTGTTACAGTTGGAGAAACCCCATACCTCCGCTTCATACAGGGCTGCACCTTGTGACTTGGCTGTATAAATCTTTAATGCTGGAGAAACAGCTTTTGCAAAGGAGCCCTGGTAAAAGCGCAGTATGGACAAAGCTCTATGTTGTAACAACCCTGCGCTTTTTGTAATCTGCTCTTCCCATGATAGTTTGCTAGTTAATCTGACTCCCAAATAGTCTATAGAGGTAACTTCCTTCAAGAAAACACCATCGATGTGGATGGTACATCTTTTACTAGGCCCTTTGGATTACACCATTAGTTTTCTTTTGTTAATGTTAACCTCCAACCCGTGGTCGTGACAAAATAAATAGAATCTATCAACAAGGATTTGTAACCCCATCGGTGTCTTGGAAATGAGGAGCGAATCATCTGCGAAAAGCAGGATAGGGATTTTTTGTGTGTTCAGGGAGGGAGCGTCATTCTGGCATATGGACACAGCCTTTACTACTTCGTTGATGAATAGAGTAAATAATATGGGGGCTAGCACACAACCTTGGCGGACTCCCCTTCTGATTGGGATCTGTTCTGTCATTTTGCCTTGTTCGCCCCACCTCACTTGGGCATAAGTGTTTTCATGTAATCGTTTTAGCAGGAGTAGTAGATCCTCTGGAACTCCCAGTCTACCCAACACTTCCCACAGTTTAGTTCTTGGAACCAGATCAAAAGCAGCTCACAAGTCTATAAATACTACATATAGACATTGCTTGGCGATAAGGACATATTTCCAGTACAATATAGCCAATCGAAAGACCTGGACTACCGTGCTAGTTTTAGCATGGAACCCAGCCTGTGGTTGAGAAAGAATTTGGTGCTCCTCAACCCAGCTAGTTAGCCTCTGCAGAATTTGTTTAGCAAAAATCTTTTGCAAGTTGTCTATGAGGCTAATTGGCCTGTAGTTGGCTGGAAGGTTAGCATTGCCTTTTTTATAGATGGGTATAATTTCGGCCCCCTTCATGTGCCCGGGATTTGTCCCCCTGCAGCTATATTATTTGAGATGCATTGATATACCAGGACCTGATATTTGGTTCAGATTCATAAAGATCTCCAGGGAGTTTGTCCGGTCTGGGTGCTTTGCCAAGTTTCAGACTGTTTATAGCCTCAAGGGTTTCTTCTAGTTTAAAAATGAGATGACCCTTGGGGATACACTGGGCCCCCACTTGGACTGACATACTGGGGATCAAATCCAGTAGCATAGGTGAGGAGTTAACTACATTGGTGTCCGTTAAGCCCTCTGGTAGGGCATAAAGAGTGGAAAAATGTTCTACCCAGCTTTCTGGTTGTATGTGGTTGCTGGGACAACTCCTACCTCCATTTTCTCTTTTAGACAGGAGTTCCCAAAAGCACTTATTATCCTTCTCTCTGGAAGCATTTAATAATTCCTGCCACAGGGAGTACTCCCAACGCTTTTTTACATTAGACACGGTTTCTTTATATAGAGTCCTAGCTTGTTTGATCTCCCTCTGGAAACCAGACACTACTACTGCTTTGAGCCCATACTTAGCCTTTGAACACCTCTCATCGAACCATCCCTTACGTGCCCCTTTTCCTTCACATGGCTTTGGCCGCCTGGCTTGATAAAAAAACCCTGTAGCTGAATGGCCATATTATCATGAATTTTAAGAATCGGAATGTTCCCCACAGTCTGATCTTCATACTCAGCCAAGTTGTTTAAAAAAAATTGGTATATTGCTCTGATATGATATGGGTTGGACATCACTTTTGGCCAAGTAATCTTAGTGAATTTATTATTCCAGCATGGTGGCGGGATTATTGTAACATGATTATTGTGTGTACTCCTGAACATTTCTCCGGAAAGGGTAAGAAGCAAGGGAAAGTGGTCGCTATCGCTTCTCACTATTACTTTCATGTCTTCCAAGTGGGGCCACAACCTGACATCAACTAAGAAATAATCTATAGTGCTTATGGAGTTGCCCCTTTTGAACGTTGGTGCAATGTTCATATCAGATGGCGTCATACCATTACAGGCCCTAAGGCTGTGTTTTAAACATAATGAAGCTAATTCTGTGGCCGCCCGAGATTTTTTGCAGGGCCGAGTAATAGATAGTTGCGGGATCCCGCACAGCTCATCCTCTTCGTCAGTTAGGTCACTAATAAGGGTGGAAGGTTCAAAGGTACAATTAAAATCTCCAGCTACAATTAAAATAGTCGAGGGCTGAAGGCTTTCTACAAATTCGGACAAAATGGTCAGGGTATGAGACTCGGAGCTGCATGAGACTGAACATATATAAACATTAACAATAACAATTGATAGAGTTTTTTTGAACGTAATACACATAGCTTTTATATCTACAGAATCAATTTCCAGAAGCTTATAGTCACACTGCAGGTTCTTGTTTACAAGTAGTAACAACCCACCTTTCGCCTGGCCCAACCCCTTCTCTGGAGGTATAGCAGGAACACTAAATGAAAGAAATCCATCTATAATGGTAGGATCCTCTACCCAAGTTTCCTGGAAGAGACAAACATCTTTGTCCTTAATAAAAATCCTCGATTTTTTTTGCCAACCCAGCGATGTTCCAGGACATGATTTCTAATGTACATTTGCATTTGTTTGTCACCACAGTTGAACAGCCAACGTCCCCTGAGCCCAGGTCATTGTTACAAATATCGAATGTTGGTACTTTATGGTTCCCCTTTCAGTGTGAGACCTGAGAACAGGTCATCACATGAGTCACTGGTTTAGAAATCAGTCATACAAAATCAGACGGCGGCCCAAAATTGGTAGCTGCCTTACATATAACACCTCCACAGGAACTAGTTGAGCCATCTGGTCCATCCGGTCCCCTATCTGGTCCGTGATTGTATGGGTTTAGCATAAGTCTTATCCCCCCCATAGTTATTGCTCTACTCGAGTGGGTGCGAGAATCAAAATCCATTAGTTGAGACACCATAGTCTCATCTTCAAAATGGATAGTAATTATGTCAAAATTGGTCCCTGGGATACTGTTTCTCTCGGCCGATGTTATATCCGAACGAATGACAGAGAGGCAACTCCGTCGGGAGCGTATCCAGTGTGTGACTTTATTAATCAAGGAGGCTTGGTTCTCAACTGACCCTGGCAATAATTTTGGAACATTAGTCAGATAGATTTTATTTGTTCCATAGCTTGTACTCAAATCCTGTTCTTTGTTAGCTGTGTTCTCAATATTGTTACGGGGGGATTGCTGATATAGAAGGTTTTGTGTGGCCTATTAGAAGATTGTGTAGAATTGTCCCCTTTGACAGTTTCAAGGGGTTCGGATCCATTGATCCTACCCATGGCTCTACCACTAGTTGAATTGATCGCCCAGTTCCCTAGGCAATCCCGGTTTCTGGGTGCATTTTCAACCCTCCCTTTCGGCCTCAAGATATCATTGGCAGGGTTTCGGCGGTTAGCTTCCCTCCTTTGTGGATTTGTCCCCCCTCTAACGGGGAGACACAAATTAACCCTTGACTCAGCCCCCTTGTTTGGGGCACAGGAGGGGAATACTTCTTTCCCCCTGACCTCTCCACAAACCCTACAAGTCCCTTCGCAAGCACAGTTATTCCCATGCTGATGCACAAGATTACTCTTCAAGAGATCTATTAATACTAGAACCAATCCCTTGACTTCGTCAACTCTCTGGAGGACTTTAACCAGATTGCCTCTACAACCTGCTAGTTCATTACCTTCCGGATCGGACTGGGGGATCGACGCGAAGCGGGCGCGCTGAATGAATTTAAAGGGGGACTTGGTCCCGCCCCCTTGGATCAGCTGGTGATGGTGCTGGAGCTGGTTCCCTTTCCTCCCGCGTCCCGCGAAGCGGGCGCACTGAATAAGTTTAAAGGGGGACTTGGTCCCGCCCCCTTGGATCAGCTGGTGCCGGTGCTGGAGCTGGTTCCCTTTCCTGGCGCATCCCGCGAAGCGGGCGCGCTGAATAAGTTTAAAGGGGGACTTAGTCCCGCCCCCTTGGATCAGCTGGTGCCGGTGCTGGAGCTGGTTCCCTTTCCTCGCGCGTCTTCAGGAGTTGGTGCAGGGGACTCTGGTTAGCAATTTTTCACCTGTAGCAAACAGGGAGTCCCTCCTTGAACCAGTTGAAGACAGGCAAAGTCCTTCTTTTGGTGAAGCCCAGGTGTGCAGCTGGTGCAGTCCTTCTGAGTGCAGGTTCCAGGTGCAGGCCAGGGGTCCAGCAGGGCAGTCCTTCTTCTTCTGTTGTACTTCCTTGTTGGATGTGGTAGGGAACTGAACTGTGGGTGCAGGTCTGCCAGTTTTATCCTTCGCCTGGGTGAAAAGCAGGGGGGTCCTGGTTCTCCAATCAGGTGTAGGTCCTTGCCCCTGTGATGACCACTTCCTGGGAAGTGTGGCAAAAATCAATCCCAGGAGGCAACATTCTCCAAAAATCCATCATGGCTGAAAGTGATTGTTGGAGGTTACATCTGGCTGAGCCCACCCACTGGGTTGGCTAAAAATCATAAACACACCCCTCTCCTGCCCTCTCCTAATCTAATCAAGGGGGCACCTAGTTGTCTGGGGTTGCAGGATGTGAGGGTGTTGCTGGTTGCTCCAAATGTCCTTCTCTGCCTTTGAAGACCAGTTTGGCAGCCCTCCCCCTTCCTGCCTCACCATCTGCTGAGGGGAGATCTCCTCCCACAGCCAGTCCACTTCACACCTCATCAAGGAAGCCTGACCAGGCTGCTAGAGGCTGGCCAATCAAGGCACAGCAGCAAAAACAATGCAGGGCTGAAATTGGCAACTTTTCAGGTAAAGTTTAAAACTCTTTACCTGAACAAGTTATATTAAATCCCACAACTGGAAGTTGTGGGATTTATTACAACAATTAATTTGATACCAAACTCTTGGTATCCATCATTTAAGGAGACTTTAAAAATTAAAATAAAGTCTCCCCATTCTAGCCTATGAAGGCCATTTACTACAATGAGGGAAAAATGAATTTGGCTGTTTTTACCTCACCAGGGCTTATAAAACTATTTTTATAAGGTCCCTGCTTATGGTTACATGGCACCCAGCCCTAGGGGCACATAGGGCACACCTTAGGGGTGACTTGTATGTAAAAATAAGGTAGTTTAAGACTTTGGAACTACTTTTAATTCCAAAGTCGAATTTGCATATAACTTTAATTTAAAAGCAGCCAGCAAGGCAGGCCTGCCTTTAAAATGACACTGGACACCTCAGCTGTGCACTACCTATGCTGTGGTGCCGAAACCTACATGCCCTACCATGTACTAGGGACTTATAGGTAGGTTAACTTAGCCACTTATAATTAGCCTAATTTGCATATTGATTTTACACAGATCACAGGCCCTGGGACTGGTTAGCAGTACCCAGGGCACCATCAGAGTCATGAAAACACCAGAAAAAAGTGAAAAATGGGGGCAAACAGTTAGGGGGCCTCTGCAATCAGCCCTGTTTTCTCAAACTTCATTTAATTTTTTCTTTCTAGAACTAAGAATGTCAAACTAGCAACATTTATTGAGAATAGATGGAAGCATATTCTCCTTACTTCTCTAAAAATTAATAGTCATGTAAGACATCAACGCTTTTCATCATAAATGTATCACATTGGACCAATGTTTGTGTAGAATCATTCCTGTGTGGTACCATAATATTGTTGTGAGAATACCCTCTGACATACATAGTGTATGATCAATTTTAGAAACAAAAATATTATTTCCATGAAGTTAATAAAAGTAATGTGCACCTAATGGGACTATGTATTTCTGAATACTACTTTAAACACAATAATTATAGCAGACATTTCTGTCTATGTCATTCTGTATATAGAACATAGGTTCTTCTCTTTGAAAGGCTTTTAATATGTTAAATGGGCAGTTAAAACTATTTCAGTAACTCTTAGACATTTTCCCTTGCAAAGATCAATCTCACCAATGGATTCTGACAAAAGTTGTAGACTATTTATCATATCACAAGAAGTCAATGTTGCATAGACTTTGTGATTGCTCCCACTTCGAAGAGGTAATAGGTCTCAGCAGAAACAGTTTTTTCTTGCTTCAAACATCTACACATTGACAAGCTTTAATCTCATGCCTCAACAGGGAGAAACCATCAATGCATGTTAATTTCATTACAATAGCTCAGAACATGATTAACTCACTATCTTAATTAGGGGCCAGATGTACAAAGCATTTTTTTGGAACACAAATGGCATGATTCAGGATAAAATGCTTATTCAAAGATTTAAAAAAGGCAAAATGTGATTTGGCAACATGTAACAGTATCTTATTTTGCTTTTGAAATTCAGTATTTGGATGTGGAGTGTTTAGGGTGTCCCTTCCAAATACCGAATCGATATGGTATGTATTACTGTTTTGCTACTGAATTCTGGTTGCAAATCAGTAATACTTTACCACTAGTTTAACACTAGTGGTATCCCATTCACAACTAGTGGTAGTGGCAGTGGTCCCTCTTGATAATGTAAATAATATTTTTTTAAAGCAGGCAGTGGTCCATGGGGCCACTGCCTACTCTTAAAAAATGAAATTGCAAAGTTCAATTTTGTTTTTTTAAAGGCATCCCGGTTTCCTTTAAGATAAATGAACTGCATTTAAAAAAAAAAAAAGATTGCTTTATTAAAAAAGCAATCACAGACATGGTTGTCTGCTGACTCCAGCAGGCCAACATCTCTGTGATGGCTGCAATTCCCAATGGGCTGCAAATTACAGCCTATCTCATTAATATGCATGAAGTAGGTCTATTTGTCGCCCATTAGGAATTGCTAATGAAACTCAAAAGAGTTTCATACATTTGAAAATTGGAATTCAGAGAGAATCGCAATTAAAAAAAAAACAGTATTCCTAATGTTAGTACATCTGGCTCTTAGAGCCTTAAAATATTTTTCAACATGTCATACATACGCATAATCTGTCACTGTGAACTTGCATAATGTCTTAATTTTCATAATGATGTTAGTCAATCAAACTATGCATTTCTTACTTTTCAATAAATTAGGCAGTCTGTAACTTGTCCACTAAATGGCAACTGACAGATATTAGGAAAGGAGAAGGAACGCCTGATTTGTACATTTTTAGCGCCGCCTTTGCATCATTCTTTGACGCAAAAGTGGTGCAACCTTAAAAAATTAAATTATATTTTGTACGTTTGCGCTGCTTTTGTGTCAAAAAATGCAGCGCTAAAAAAGTGTAAATCAGGCCCAGAATGTTATTCTCAAAACTCACCGTTTGCAAGGCAGAAATATGTTCACCCATGAGTACATTTCTTTCTATCAGAGATTCAAACAAAAGTCCAGGAGAAATCAACTACAGTCGAGCTGACTGCTATTAGTTGTCATGCAGGGTTCTCATGACATTGCAGGGGATGGTTTGGTGTATTGGGCAGGCCCTGGGAAACTTCTTAGGGCAGGTAGATATTTTTTTCAGTGAGGTTTGCAAAGGTGAATGCAGGATAAGCAGGATTCAAGAGTGATAGTACTTTTTTCCCTGATCTGCACTTCACTATTTTTTTTTACCACGGCTGCTGTGAGCTTTTCATATCTTCTATGTTTTAAGTTGAAACCATGAGGCTATACAACTTTGGGCACTGATTATTTTGAGTCATTGATCTCATGTAGATTTGTGGCCCGCCGCCAATAAACTAATAATGTGGTTCGTCCATCATACTAATGGAAATTCAGCATCAAGGAGTATGTCTGCCAAATGTAAAATGTAAACATTTCTGGTTCTGTGAATGAGAACAAAGATTTTGAATTAGGAAAGTGTTAATTTTCCATGACAATTTTAACTCGCGAGTGCAAAATGCTTCACGAAGCAGGTCTAGAGAGAAGATTCCGACATGATGCACATTTAGACATAGCAGGCGAAAGAAGAAGATAAAATGCAAACTTTAAGTAAAAAGGCTTGGCCCAGGTTTACTAATGCTTTGTGCAAGGTTTGTGACATTTTTAATTTTGCATCATTTCTTTTTAACTTTCCATGTGTGCTACATTCTACAGCACACATACGAAGTGGGAAAAGCCTTAGAGCATAGTTTTTATACTGGAATGGACCCCTACCAGTACAAAACTTATGCTTCAGAGAATGGTGCAGTAGTTTGTATGCTGGTGCATGGCTAACAAAAATGTGCCAGCACTGGTAGAGAAAAAATGTACTATATGGTAGGAGATATGGCACATTTAACTCTTTCCCTCTGAAGTAAGCAACTTTGGTTCAGCCTTCCCTTGTGTCAAAGAATAGTATATCTGGTTCCTGGTATCGTGGTGATGAACTAAAGGGTTTCTAAGACATGGAGTTCAATATAAGTCAAAGAGGAAAGGACATTTTCAGAAATCAACATAAATATTGCAAGCAAACTTGAAGAATGGATGAATTATGTGGAGAGACATACAGTCATTGGTTGCCCTTGGAAGTGTACTTTCTTTAGGTAGTACTGCTGGGATGCATGAAAGATCCTTAGCCACTGCTCTTTCCTGCATATTTCTCTGTATCTTGTATGCGGTTATTTTTCACACGGTCCTTTTAGTTTCTTTGCCTGTTTTTTTCTGTTGATATTCTGTTCAATGTAGGCTCAACTGATAAATTATTTTTTCATCATGTTTAGATTAACCTCTTTACCTTACCCTGGCTTGTAGAGATAGCTATGTTTGTGGGTCACAATTTGACTGAAGTCTCATCTTTTTATGAAGCAACTGCAATAAAATGCAAGAGGGACCACTTAAAATCTCATGGTACACAGAGTCATCACATATTTAATAATTTATCATAGAGATGCACTGTATTCATCTTATTTTCCCTGGCAAGCTTTTTTTAAATGTATTAACCACAACTGAAAATGCATGCCAGGCCTCTGCCAACGCCTTTTATAGGATGTGCTTACACTTATTCGGTGTTTTGCTTCTCCTGTGCTGCCTTCTAGTCTCCATTCCAGCAGTGGAGTTCTTTGGAGTCAGAAATTACTCTCTCTTGGATTTTGGTTTCTAAGAGACAAGTAGTACTAACATGTTTCCTTTCTTTCCACTTTTTCATGTTTCCTTTTTGAGTCAGTACAGCTTATTTTGGCATAGAGGATGCTTATTTTCTGCGATGTTATCTGTGGTTTAGCTTCAAAGTCATTTTTGTTTAACATTGGCGCATTTTTCACTGTTGTTCCTAGTTTTGAGATGATCCAGCATTAATGGAAGGTTTTACCTATTGCTTGCATTCTACTGTTTACCTACCTTTATTCTTTGAGTTTCCATCTGAAATCTTTGATATTGGTTATGTGAAATATGTAGCACTCAACTGGTTTTAATGTTGCCACTCAATCATGATTTCATTATAAAGCAAGAAATAACATATTGGTGCTACTTAAAACAACAGAGATTGAAAGAAAGAACAAGGCCATCTTTCTACAAATAGCAGTTTTTAGATGAAAACCGAACAGAGAAAAGCATAACGTTGTAATATCTGAATGTCAACGGGGATAGGAATTGGATCCTGTCCTGCTGAGGCGTTAATTCTGTCTTGCAAAAAAAGTTAGTCCCATGCTATCAATAACCAATAACAATCAAGATACTTGAAATAATATGAAAGATAAATGGAAGCTGAGATTTGCAAACCGATGAATATACACTGATATTTGTTATATTTTTATTTAAAATGTTATTGCGAGATCGCGCGACGGAGCAATTAAGATGGCCGCGAGATAGCGAAGCTCCCAAACCGCCAAGGCTGTTTTTTTCCCTGGGGAGCGTTTATTCCACGACTGGCACATTTATTTTTGAAAATGTGCAATGTGAATATGCAGGGAGCAGTTTGGTGAGTTTTTTAATCTTTTAAAAGTTTTTTCACAGAATTTGCTTCTTTAAACCTGCTGCTCCCTTTCTCACAGAAATGTTGCTACCATTTTTTGAGGACCTCTTTTATTCCTAAAAATTTAGTTTTTTTCTCCATGGCCACATGCTGTATAACCCACTATTATTTTAATTAATGTGGGGACCTCTATATTTTTTTTGCCATTTTGAGACTCTGAAATCATTTTAGATTCTTCATTTTGGATTTTCTTCTATAATTTGTGACATTCGTCCTTTGAGTCGACCTAACAGACCGAGAGAGAACATATATTAAAAATACTGTATTAAGTCTACACTGCATTGCTAAAATAGAGATTACTTATACTTCAAAAGTATCGGTATTCTCTGTATCAAATTCTAACAGTCGTAAGGACTCCTGGGGTAACAAAAGAGCTAAAATGACCCATCCTCTCCAACTAAGTCTCCATTGTCTCTTACATTGGAAGACATTATGGATGAACTCAAGTTAATAAAGTCTTTTGTTATGGAAACAAATATTGCACTACAACGAATTGAGGAGAAATAGTCATGTCTGGATTCTCGACTTTCTGATGTGGAGCAGAGGATCAGCGACATAAAAGACAGTGCTTTTAAAGTTGATAATCTGGCTAAAGAAGTCACACTACTTAAAAAACTGACAGAAGATTTGGAAAATCGCAATTGGCGCAATAATCTTCACATTTATGGCATTCCGGGAGGCTCAGAAGGCCAGGATTTGCTAACATTTTTGCAAACTCATACTCTGAAGATTGTTGGTCCGCAGAATACCACGGTCCTTAACATTCAGAGAGCCCATCATATTGGTCCTTCTTCTACATCTAAACCAAGAGGAATAATTGCCCTCTTTCTACAATACTCAGATTTAATGACAGTCTTAACCGCCGCCAAACAATGTAAACAAATGTTGTTGTCCGGCCAAAAGATTTTCTTTAGCCAGGATGTGGCCACGACGACAGTTAAAAGAAGGAAAGAATTTCTGGATCTCCGACCAGCTTTAAGATCTATGAACGCTAGATTTGGGCTTGTTCACCCTTGTTTCTTTAAAGTTACCTTCAAGGACAGAACAACTACTTTTGAAAATCCCTCTGATTTGAAAGAAATTATATATACCCAAAAGGGGGAGGCAATGGAACTCAGCAAGATTTGATTGGTTAATGTTGGGATTTTAAATCAATTATTTTTTCTTTACAGGTATTGAAAACACTGAAATGTCAAGCAAAAAAAATCCCCTTTCTGATTGTGTCTATATTCTTGTATAGCTCGTCATCATAGTGTTCTTTCCCTTGTTGGTAAGTCATGTCGTCAGTTGTTTATACTGTAATGTATTTATCCTATTTTAGCGTCTCTTCTCCCTTTTGATATATAATTATTTCAATTCCTCGGGGTGTTGTTGCTGATTGGCCTCTAATTTGCTTGCTCCTCCCTTTCTCCCTTGCAAAATGTATTCTTCTTGTCAGGATAATTATGACTGAAGCCTTTTGGCTTTTCGTAATCTTGTTTTTCTTCTACCAATGGGGTGCTTTCACCACCTCTTTACTTCTCCATCTCCTTCGTACTCTCTTCTTCTCCTTTTGTCTTTATTTCTTCTTTTTATATATTTTTTTGCCTTACAATGCAATGTTGGCATCCACAAGCAACCTCAACTGGATATGTGTTCAGAATTTTCCCTTCCACCTTACTCTACGATTCATATGTTGTATGTATCTTAGATGTTGTTAAGGGTCTGTTGTATATCTGTCTTCCCCCATTTAAATAACCAGTCTTTGTATTATTTTATGGAATGTTAAGGGTTAATGTAATCCGGTTAAGAAACAAAGAGTGCTCCAACATCTCTCTAAATTAAACTGTCTGGTTGCTCTTGTACAAGAAACACATCTTAAGGAGCAGGACTTTAAAAGTTTAATTAGAAATTGGGTTGGTCATGTTTTTGGTTCCTCTGCAGTTCATAACAAGAATAATTTTGTTTTATAATTCTTTACATATACAAGTTATGGAAGAGTTTAAAGATGTTACAGGTAGATGGATATTATTGACAGCTAAAATTTATGGCGTGCTGTACTCCATTTGAAATGTCTATGGTCCAATTGGAGTAGAGCCCCTATTTTGGATAAATTTTTCTTCTTTATTATTATCTTTCAATTCTGACAATCTTGTGGTAGGAGGTGATTGCAATCAGCTTGTGGATCCTTTTGTAGATTGTCATTCTCAAACTTGTTACATCCCTAATAAAAAGCAAAAAGCATTTAATCAAGCAATCTCCTCTAGAGGTGTACGTTATATATATGGAGAATTGCACCTCCTGATGTATTAGAATTTACATTTTATTCTGCACTACCTCACTCATATTCTAGAATAGATTATATTTTTGCCTCACAAAATATTTTATCATCAATTTCAAATACTGACATTGGGTATATTCTTATATCAGATCACTCCCAGGGAATTATTGATTTGAACTTTCCAGGCACTTCCTCATCTTCTAATCGCTGGAGATTTAATAACGTATTATTGCAAGACCATTTATTTATTGAACAATTTACAATGTTTTCTAAAGAATTTTTTAGGCACAACTTATCTTCCGATACTCAGATGAATTTTATATGGGATGCATTCAAAGCTAGTGCTAGAGGCTTTATTAAAGAGTATGTTGCCTCTAAAAAGAAAGAAAATTCTAAAGTTTCCTCTCAACTACTTGCACAAATAAAATGTCTAGAGCATGAATACTTCTCTAAAAAAACAGATACTCTGTCCAGGTTAATTGATGCTAAATTACAATACAATAAGCAATCTTTGGATAGTGATTGTGGTACTCTACTCAAAATAAATTCCAAATTTTATGGGGGGGGGATAAAGCGGGTGAACTGTTGGCAAACTACTTAAAAATTAAAAAACAAAAGTCTAAAATTACTGTTATCACAGACACATTTGGAAACGGACACACTAATGACTTAAAAATTCTGGAATGTTTTACTGATTACTATACCACATTATATACTCCCGAAAACACATCCAATATATCTGAGGTTGATGCTTTCTTCCACTCTATTCCTATGACACATAAAGTAAACTTGTCTCTATTAGATTCAGAACTATCTGAGTTAAAAATCAAAAATGCCATCACCAAACTTCCTAAAGATAAGACCCCGGAACCTGATGGCTTTTCAATTGAATTTTACTCAACATTTGCATCCATTTTAGTTCTAACGCTTATACAATATTTCTTATCGCAAGATCAAGCAAAGGGCACTTTTTCTGAAGCTATGTTGTGCTTGATTCCTAAAAAAGATAAAGATTTATCCAAATCTGGTAATTCTAGACCTATATCCCTTATCAATGTTGACTATAAAATGTTTGCAAAAGCCTTTCCCTTTTGTATTAATTATTTTCTCACAGATTAAATAGACATTCACCAGTCAGGTTTTGTTAAGGGGCAGTACATATCAGATAATTCTATAACTTTTCTCAGTATTCTCCATCTTGCTTCTAAGGCCATGGACCCTATAGCTGCTATAACTCTCAATGCTGAAAAAGCCTTTGATCAAGTTTGTTGGGATTTTATGTTTGTAGCATTAAATTGGCATGGTTTTAGCCCTCATATTATGAAACTCATTAGTATTTTATACTCCTCACCTTCTACATCTATTTTAGTAAATGGTAAACAACCCCATTACTTCCCCCTACACAGAGGTACTAAACAAGGTTGTCCTCTATCAACTCTTTTATTTATACTACCCCTTGACCCCCTTCTAGAAAAATAAATACGTCTTCTGATTTTTACAGATTTAAGCACAAAGACATAGGCGGTCACCGCCAAATGGAGACCGCGGATGCCATTCTGCCTTTCCCGCTGGGCCGGCGGGCGACCGCCAAAAGGGCGCCCGCCGGCCCAGCGGGAAAGGCCCTGCAACGAGGAAGCCGGCTCCGAATGGAGCCGGCGGAGTTGCAGGGGTGCGACGGGTGCTATTGCACCCGTCGCGATTTTCACTGTCTGCAAAGCAGACAGTGAAAATCTTCATGGGGCCCTGTTAGGGGGCCCCACGACACCCGTTCCTGCCATCCTGTTCCTGGCGGTAAGAACCGCCAGAAACAGGGTGGCGGGAAGGGGGTCGGAATCCAAACCGCTGGTTCCCCTTTTCTGACCACGGCTTTACCGCCGCGGTCAGAATGGCCCTGGAAGCACCGCCAGCCTGTTGGTGGTGCTTCCGTGGTCCCCGGCCCTGGCGGTCATGGACCGCCAGGGACGGAATGACCCACATAGAGTCTATATTTACAGCATATGCTGATGATATTCTGCTCTCCATCTCTAATCCTCAACAGACTATTATGGGATTTTTTTGCTTACTGCAAGAATACTCAAATGTCTCAGGATGTAATTTTAATGTAGACAAATCAGAGGTTTTGCCATTAAGTGCTTATTGTTTACCCAACATGTTTAAAGATACTGGTTTTACTTGGAACTCTAAGCATATTAAATGCCTGGGCATATCCTACTTCAATCCTATCAAATACACTATTTGGATTAATCTAAAAGAAGTCGAGTCAAAGATTTTGAAACTGCTTGACAGATTGTACCCTTCTTATTTAACTTGGTGGGGAAGATTGGCCACAATCAAAATGATGTTGCTGCCAGTTTTAAATTTGTATTTATCAATGCTCCCAGTTAAACTCCCATCTGTTTTTTTAAAACTATAAATACATTATTTATGAAATGTTTATGGAACAAACCTAAATCTCGTATATCTTTAATCAAACTACAAGAACCTAGAGATAATGGAGGTGTACATATTCCATGCCTTAAAAGATACCATTCTGCATTTGTTTTAAAACAAATCTGGATGTCCTTCTCTCCCACTTTTCACAATGAAACCCCTCTTTGAAGTAAATTGCAACACTCACAAATTACACAATTTACTCTTAGAGATGTAATTCAGCTTTCAAAACCTCCTAAATCCTTTCAATCTCTGATAATCACTCATTCTATCTCTATTGCCCAGCCACTACTTATTGTCTCTCCCTTCTCATCTGAGAACCTTAGGCAAACTCCCATATGGTTCAACAAGGATATTAAAATTCATAATAGAACTTTAGCGTGGAAGGAGTGGATGCACAAAGGCATTATAACTCTGGATCATTTAATTTTAGATAATGTTGTACTTACATTTCAAGATATTCAACAGACATTTCATATTTCCTCTCATTCTGCCATGCAGTATCAATCTCTCTCCGATATCCTCTATAAATTGTTATCTAATACTTTGGATACTCCTTCTTCTACACAGCCTATTTCCCAGGCTTATAATTTCTCCTCACATTTCCCAGCATCCTTTATATACAGAACTCTTACACATACCAGTACAGAGAGACCAAAGTCTAAAATAGAATTGCATGGGAACAGGATTTAAATCATCAAAAGTTTCCCTGTATCTACATGGAAACAAATATGGTTAAAATGCCATACAACATCCCATTCAGCATCTACAACCCAAACATTATTTTATTTTTATAATCGGTTGTATTATACTCCTATAGATCTTTATACATGTAATTGTATTACAGACAGTAACTGCTGGTCATGTTCTAAAGAAAATAGCCATTATATGCACATGCTTTTTGAATGTCCTTCAGTCCATACTTTTTGGAAACAAGTTTGGGATAAAGTCAATCAAATTTTGTCAATCAATGTACCCTTCGGTATATTACATATTTTTTTGAGTAGTACCTCACCTATTTAGCATTTCAGTCCCTGCTTGGCAAACTGGTTGATTTACTCATTGCTCGTGCACTGCAAATTATAACTTCTAATTGGAAAGATGCCACAAAAATATCTGTTGTAGCTTGGTGGAATCTGATTTGCTATAATCACAGAATGGCTTGAGCAAATGCTAATACTATTCAACTGTTAATTAAAAGAGACAAGTTATGGCTTCTTCTTACATCTTTTCTTTCACAACACAAGACCATTCATATTACTGTTAATACTGCTATTGAACCTCCTTGAATGTCGTTTATTTTGTTTGTTCTCTTTCTCTTTTTTCTCCTTTTTTAAGTTAGAATTAATGGTTGCTCTATTGAGAAAATGTGATCTTCATTTTGCATTGTGTTCACTTTTCTTTTCTTTTTCTTTTTCTTTTCTCTCTTCTCTTTCTTCTTTACTAAAATATGCCAAAATTGCTATTATTTTATGGTACAATATTTAATTCTGATTGTGTATATAAATTGTTTTTATAGGTATAATTATCCTTATGACTTTTTTGTTCCAAAGCATTATTAAACACACAAAAAAAGTTATTGCATTTCTCTATTGAGACCCAGAAATCCAGGGATCCAATTCAAGAAAATGCTACCCTGTCTTGGATCTGGAGTTACCAAATATGCATGGATTGTCCTATGGAATGTTGTCTGCACAATAAAGTAACTGACATTATTTTGCACTTTTAGTTACATATCAACCACAGGAATATATGGTATAAACATGTATGAAATACATGTATATGTTTTCTAATTCTGTAAGGTATTAACTAGCGCAACCACGATCTTCAATGCCCTGATTCAATGATCAGGAGAATGTGCTGTATATAGCAATTGGCTAATTTTCAGAATTCTTTTCTAAACCTTGATAATCACCCCCTCTATTCCTCAAGCAGGAACATATCCATGTATTCACCCATATATGTGTTCTTCTGGGGCTCCATACAAAGAGGTATCAGACGTGTGGATTTTCAATGGGTTTGATGTGCCCACATGTGATAAACTGCAATATAGCAATATATTTTCAACCTCTGCAGATAATTAGGTTTCTAGCACTGGGGTGCCACACCTTCCTCTCTCTGACTTGGCTAGACGCATCTAGCGTCATAATAACTGAGTTAGCATCATTGTTTTGAAGCGCCAACCCACCTTGCGTCATATTGCAACAATGATATGCAAGGTAGGTATGCACTTTCACAAAACAGGAACATACACTATACCAGAAGCAAGTCTGAGTCACCACTCCACCTAAAACTAACAACTGCCAAGGTACATACCAAACCACTGTCAAGCATTACCAACACATCTTCTCTCATTCCTTTGTAGCCGTCCAAGGTTATAGCATAAAGCCATGGGTCATGACTAAATTTGGAAATCCCACAATGGTGGAAGAGCATGCATATAATGAAGGGCACAGAAGAACACAAAATGTGGTGGAGAGGACATTTGGCCTTCTGAAGTCAAGATTCAGGTGCCTGGCCCCGACAGGAGAAAGGCTGTTGTATGCTCCACCATTGGTATGTAAGATGGTACTGGTATGTGCAATCTTGCATAATATATGTATACGGACCAATGTTCCCTGGGTTGAACAGGTAGATATCCCCAACGAGGAGATGGATGGCAGTGGCCCAGCACATTTGGAGGAGGAACCACAAAACACTGCTACAGGAGTTCACAGGAGACTACAATTTGCATGGAACCTCTACACATAGTCACTGTACAAATATTATCACTTTGTAAATATCACCAATAAAATACTTTGCACCTGAATCTCCATGGTCTACTCATTCTCCACTACATGTATCATTGGAATGTAACTCACACCTCAGCGAGCAGGAAAGAAACACAACAGTTACAAGTATGGTAGCAACATAGTTTGTGATGTAAGAGGGTCTAGTGCATCCAGGTCACATATCAGTGTCATATACCGCACGGGCATGTGGCGCTTGAAGGCCTAGATCCGTGCACCACAACATATAATGTGCTGTGAAGTGGGCAATGTGCAAATTCCTAGCCCTTTCCCCACATAATTACCATGCTTGGCAGGATGTATGCAGGGGGGCATACATAAGGTATAGGCTGTTATCAAATGGTGTTTAACTAATGTCTAAGATCTGCTCTTAAGGTTCTTGGAGTTCTGCAAGGACCACAGTTTGGAAATGAACTCAGCAAAAATGAAATATATGGTGTTTGGGGACAAAAAGCAGAAAATGAAGAGACCTGTATATCTAGAAGGTGTTTCCTTGGAAAGAGTGGGCACTTTTGATTATCTAGGCATAAAATTAGAAGACTCACATTTCTGGCATGCCCATTGTCAGAAATCACTAATGTGCCTGAAGCAAAGGGCGGATGGCCTTGTGAGATTTGCTACCAGATCCCCCAGTTTTGCTATGACTCCTGCTCTCGAAATATACAAATCACAAGCCGGGGGGGGCTCTGTATGGTGCAGAGCTTTGGGGTCATTGCAACTTGGTGAATCTGGCTAGGGTGGAAAACCAGTTTCTGAAGATGTTGTTAAAAGTTCCTTCCAGCACTCCATCCTTGCCCATCCGAATGGACTTAAATCTTTTTTCAATTAATCAGATTGCTGCCTTAAGGCCTCTCTTGTTTTGGATTCGGCTATGGTCATCAGATGCCCTCATTCCATTCAGATGCGGGCTCCTTAATCTGGCGGGCCCCAACCCCAAAACTAAAATCAAGTGGTGTGTTTATGTCGAAAGGTCCCTAACGCACCATGGTTTGGGGTCCTACTGGAAGGATCCTTCTTCTATTCCTAAAAACGCTGTGCAGTCATTGAAGGACGCTTTTTGTCTCAAAGTTCAAACTGCCCAATTTGCTCAGGTTGTGCTGTTGTCCATGTATGATAGCTATTTGCAATCCAAATGTCACTATGAGTTTGAGCCCTTCATGGATGCAGCATTTTCTTCATTTGCGCGTGCCCTTTTTATCAGATTTAGAATAGGGTCCCTCCCTCTGTGTTCTTTAACTTATAAATGGTCTAATTCCATTAATAGGTCCAAGTTATGTCCGATGGGATGCATGAATGAAGAGTCCGTCTTACATGTTCTTTTTCAATGTCGTGCATATGACAAACAGAGGGCCTCTTGGATTAGTCCCCTATGTAAACAAATGGGTTTCAGGAGCTGTTTACATGCTGAGAGAATTTTTAAATCTGATCCGTCTGTTTACATAGCCTATCCAGTGGCAAAATTCTTTGAATCAATTTGGCATCTCAGACTACCGACTCTAAAGAAAAAGATTGGGTAGCTGCCTTTTAGATTTAGATCTTTTTATGCATATTTATTGTATTTTGGCGTATGATATTAGCTGATATGTTGTGGTACTAGATGAGCGGTTTTTATTTCATTGGATACAATAGGACTTTGGGAATTGTTCATCTGCTGAGAGAACTTTTCCATACCTGATTTATCTGCTTATATAGTCCATCCTGTGGTAAAAAAAATTGGAATCAATTATGGTGTTTTAGATTAGTTATACAAAGAAAAAGATTGGATGGCTGCCTTTTAGATTTAGATTTTCTTAAGTATATTCTTTGTACCCTGGTGTATGACATTAGCTGACATTTTCAGGGTCCAGAGGTGTTGTTTTTTATATATCATCGGAGAAAGGAACATTTTATGTCTATTCTGCTATGGTTTTAACTTTTTTTTCTACTTTTTTTTTACTCATTTTACTGTGTTTTTTTATAACCTTTTTTATATATATCGTTATGCATTGCACTTTTATGGTATTTTGTTCTTACCGAAATAAAGTAAATGATGATAACTAATGTAGGAACTGAACAGTGTCACACCTCAGACAGACTGCTGCTTCGCCAGCACTGTGCAGGTGTGACAAGGGGGGATATCATTGGTAACTATGGACCTTCAGTTACTGAACAGGGTTTGCAACCAATGTTATAGGCAGAGCCTGCACTGTATATCCATGGGCTCATGGCCTGGCATTGCCATTGGACCTAAACCTGACATGGTGCACTGTACCTCACTTAAAGCACACGTTGGCTGTGGAGTGCACTATGTGTTGCCAGAAAAGGGTGCTGAACCACAATCCAAACATTTTGCCTATTGTCAGGATCAAAGAATAAAATGGTACAATACACCACCAAATTATTGTGTGGGCAGAATATAGGTAGAGTGTGTTCCACTCCATATGAACATTCTATACACACTTGTCACACAAATCGGCTGTCTTGAAACATGCCTGCAGCAAATCCAGATATACATGTGAAGACTGATGTACGGGTGTATGGCCTAGGTAACAAAGAATTTGCAAGTACCAACAATGGTTGACATGTGTCAGCAAGGTAACCTAGTATAGTCTGTAGTACACTATCACACAGCACATAGCAATACATACCACTCATTGTCACCCACATGCAAGACCAAGAGCAAGGTACCAACAGTGACTAACTTCCCTAATTTGTTCAGGTCTCCAACATGCCAATCAGGTGTGGGATGTGCAAGTATGTCCAGCAATGTCCAAGCATGTCACAGGCCCATTCAAAAATGAATTTGAGTAGAAGCAGACAGATATGGTGCATGTGGCTAATAAAAAAGAAAGGCAGTACTGGGATGATTTCACACATTAACATCATACAGTCAAGGTAAGAGTGACATAGGTTGTGGAATGCAGGAATAATGCATTCATATGTTCAATGAAGTGTTGTATAGCTATTTTAGCCATGTTTTAGACACGTTATTTTAGCAAACTAGGCCTGCTGTTATGCACTTTAGCCCAGTCAGCATTGCTTTATTTTTCTAACATTAGCCACATTTGCAGTGTTGTTTTATATTTTCTATCTGTTTTCACCTTGGTGAGCATCACGTTATTAGCACTGCACTTTGTGCTTTCTTCAAGGCTCCAGTCAGATAGGGTTGCCTGTGAAATTAGTACATTGTGTCTCCAACATTCACAGAAACATACATTTTCTTACATGGTGATCCTTTCTTAGAACATCAACTGTTTTATTTTAAGAACACTTCTCTGTCCCATACACATTAGAGGGAAATTACAACCAGATGACCATGAATGCATGCTGATTTCTGAACATCTTCGCTACAGCTGCTTGCTTAAACTGCCGAATCCCTGGCTTATATGGGGATGGTGTCTTTCTAGACTGCAACATAGCTTAGGTAGGAAATATATATATGTGAATACAGACTATGTACCACTTGAGAAAAACGACAGTCGAAATGCGTTGTGGGGTCTGTTTTCATGCTATTTGGAAGAAAGAAATGGTCACAAATAGAAACCTCTGGGAGTGCAGCACCTTTTGTTGTTCTTGAATTTAATAAGGGTGGTGGTCTTCCCCCTTACGTTTGCACCAGCAGCTGGAGTGCGCCACTTTGAAGACCGTATGTTATGAATAGAGTTTCAGTGGCAGCACCCGGTATTGTGGATTATTGCAACATCAAAAACTGTGAAAGAGGGGGCAAGGGGTTACTATGCCTCTGCGTTTGTACTCTACAATGGAAGACTACGGACTGGATGTCATACTTCCAATTCGCCTTGCACCACTCTGCCACTTATGGGACAGTCTCATTGTGAAATATGGTGAGCATGTTCACAATACCGATGCGGCCCTTGAATTGGATGAGGGCCTGGAGGCGATGTGGAATTAAAATAAAATATTTAGTAGCTCTCTAGGAATGTCGGCTGAGAAATCAAAATGATATAACATTGTGACAATGGGATTATTTATAAATAGACACGACTTGTGAATGTTGTTGAAAATATCGGCATAAGTTGAAACATGCAGATGCACGGAGAAAAAGTAAATCAAGTAATTAAATGGATTTATGGGAGCCATTTTGAAAGTATAAATGAACCAAGCCATGCTGAGTGTCAAAATTGAAACAATTATGTCACAATCTGTTAACAAGCCCCAGGTGGAACACACTGGAGAACTATAAATCCCAGAATGCATCAGCATAAATGAATATGTCAAAGAATGTTTCGCGCATATATACGCTGTGATTGCGCTAATAATGTGAATACAGACTATACATCACTTGAGAAAGATGACAGTCGAAACGCGTTGCGGGGTCTGGTTTCATGCTGTTTGGAAGAAATAAATGGTCACAAACAGAAACCTCTGGGAGTGCAGCGCCTTTTGTTGTTATTGAATTTAGTAAAGGTGGTGGTCTTCACCCTTACGTTTGCACCAGCTGCTAGAGTACTCCACTTTGAAGACTGTTTGTTGTGAACATATATATATGTAACTCCTAATGACAGTATGACAAGACTGTTTTTGTGTTTCACACTCCTGGTCACCATTTTGCTTTTAGTGTGTTTTATCATCCTAGTTATTGTGACACATGCCACTTTATCTAAGATGCAGTTACTTCAATAAAACCTATTGAACCATACTCTGCTTCTGTTTGTCTTTGCCTATGTGAGACCAATGTAACTGAGAGGAAGCAGTGAGATCTGATCGACCACGATTCCCCTGAGGAGTCCTTCTGTCATGCACCTGGTTGCCCCAATTATCCCTGCTCTTGGGCAGAGATGAGACTCTGTTAGATAGCCGGGAAACCCAGATTAGGCCGACAGGCGTCACATGGTGTGGAATGTACTCAGTACCCTGCAATACAGGTGATTCTGCCACTCAAATCCAGTAGACTCATTATGATAATGAGACCCTACACGACGGAAGGATGTGGATGGACAGATCAGAGATACCCACAGATTCTTGGAAATGCAACATGGAAGCTCACTTGGAGGCGAAACAAGTGCTGTGGCAGATGTAACGTCATGTGTGTGTGGTACTCATTAAATCTCACAAAGCCAGGCAATGGAACAATAACTATCATGTAGTCAGTGGTAGAATATGTGTACATCCACAATTTACACAAGTCACACAATGCATCCTGTTCATGTATGACTGGACAATGTTGCTGTAGGAGATGAGTACAAAGTGTAAGCAGCCTAAAGATTGGCAGCAATGTAGGACACAAAATATTCCTAGCAAGTAATGCAGTAAAACGTGGAGAAGGAACACACATATACCAATACTGACTGTGCAACACATCAATGTCTACATGTGATCTCCCAAGATATGTACAGAGAGGATAGCTAGGTCAGTACATAACCTACTCATGTTTGTCACTACTGTAACCTACTAGTTGCCCATCACACATCAGCATGACAGGAGGCAGTGACAGATAACACCATCCGTCCACTGGCACGTTCCCAAAATAGAAGTCACAACAGAGATACAACCCCTAACCAAGCTCTCCATGGAAATTAATAAGAACATAAAATCATGTCTGTCAGACCATGACAAATGATGACACATGTCCTACATGTGCAAGTAGGCAGTCGTTAGTAAATGATAGGGGAAGGCTGACATCAAGTGACCCAGTGGAAAAATGTATATCCCAGGCCATTTGATCACAGTTGTGCATGTGTCTGTCTGCAGGGGACTGTGCATTGCTCTGCTAAATAGCAATCATGAAGAGGCACGATCCCCGCCCAAAACACCCTAACACCACTGCTCTGGCTACATAGACTATTGACATTAGCATGGACCTGATGCATGTGCACAGTGGACTAAGTGGTCCGGAGCTTCGGAAACCTGTGCCTTCACATGCAACCATGGGTCTGTGTTGGTAAAACAACTCCCACAGTAGTGATGACGAGTAGGTTGCCATCTTTTCCAGACTGCAACACTGCTACATAGTGGTATGCCATGGTATGTGGACAGTCATAGCAAACATGATGTGGTCGATTGTGAGTACCTAGTTAGTGGCATGTAACCATATGCCCGATACCTTTGCACACATGGCCCACTTAAATGGCACTGGCCTGGTAATGTGTATTGCAGTCTGAACAAAAGGCAACTTATCACAAATGTAAGTGTATGTGTATTACAAAATCAATGACAAAGAAAATGAACTTCACATGTGTTCTAACATACAGAAACATATGTTGCACTGATATGGCTTATGTCAAAGTCCTACTTGTGTCCATGCAGGAAGATAGGTTCATATCACATAAACACACCGCTGTGGTCATATGTTACTGAAATGACACTACAAATATCTTTACACACACACAGCACATAGCAACCCTCATTGACACATGTGTGTATACCATCTCCTACAACTAATATGCATGGGGAGTTATATGTCACATGTATAGCAGAGCATTATGAAGGCTAAACCAATAAAAAAAACACAGAGTGGACACACATGCACACACATTGCCTGGGGTAACGTGATTGCAACCCAGCTGCAGTCCACTGCATCCTCTGAGTACAATTTTTCATGGTTGTCACATGCCTTACCATGTATTGGACATAGCTCATCATATCTATTGTGTTGTTGGTATGAGTACATTTGTATATAAGACATAACAATGTGGTACAACCACAAATATGTATTAGAACACATATGTACACTCATATTACACATGTGCTGTATGTGGAAACAGTCTAGCTACACATGCACAGATGCACACGGTATCAGTCATCACATGCATCACACACATAAACAACCATAGGTTAAACATACCAATGTCACCATCAAGATATTAACAGACATGCAAACACATGTAGCCATTCCACACTGACAACATATTTGAATAGCCCCTGTGGCATGGTATATGAATCTGGGTGCACTGTGAGGCTTCCTAAATATTTTCCACGCATTCCTGTCATGCGTCAAAAAGTTTTGACGCAAACTGCTAAATTCCATACTCCGCAAGCCTCAGAAAATGACTCCTGGCTCCTACGCATCAATCGCACGGCCACAGGCCTTGTCAGCCTGTACGGGGAGGAATACCACACATGGCTGTCATGCATCAAATGATTAGAAGCAAACCCCTAAACTTCATTCTTTCCTATGCATAATAAGACCCCTGACCCCTAAGCGGCAATCGCAAGTCCACAGGCCTTGTCAGGCACAATGGGAAAAATTTTACGCTTGACCTTCATGCGTCAAAAAAACACGCATAACTGAAAACCTTATGCACAGGCCCAGAAAGTGATGAAACAGGACACCCTGCCAGCATTCACTGGCAGGGTGTCACAGTCTTATTGTCTGTGACTGTGTGAGGGTGTGTAGGGCTGAGGTTGTTGGTGGACTGGAGTTTTTGGAGTAATTTTGTGCTGTGTCCTGTTGCAGTTGTGTCTTATTTGCCTTTGAATCAGTCTTTTGTAGTATATTTGTACTGTATCTGTCACTGTATTGTGTGGTGTTTGTGTTTGTCTAGGGTTAGGATAGTTTGTTGGGTATTTGGGGTAGTTGGGGTAGTTGTATCTTAATTTTTTTCCTGCGATTACACTTGTAGTATACACTGCATGATGTCTGGGAAAGGGAGGATGTCGAAGATGACGGCTGATGAACTGAGGCACTTTACTTGGCTTGTGCAGCATTACCTGTCAATGATGCTGATATTGAATGGCTGTGTTATCCATGGCTACCTCAGAGAGTCCAGGAAGCTGTGGTGGGGCAAGGTGCTCCATCACCTAACAAGAAAATTCAGACTCGGACACAATGAACACCAACTTAAACACTGTTGGACTGATCTGATCTCAAAGGAGCAAGACCTAATGATCACCTGGGGATTGACAATGGCGGAGCAGTTGGTAAGTATCCCATTTGCAGAGCAACACCATTATTTGCATGTGCATGACAGGTGGTGATAAGGTTGAGTGCAGCATGTTTTTTCAGCATGTAGTATTGTGCCTCTATTAAGAGCCCCAATGGCTGCCAATGTAATTATCATTAATGAAGCGGAGCCAGGGCAGAAGTGCCATCCTCCCTGCACATTCATAAAAAGTGGTGTGATGCATGCATAACACCACTCATTTTAGACCAGCACAACATGAGGCCTGCACCAGGCATCATGTATGGGAGGGGGACTACACACCGGTATGGGGGACTTAAGTACATGGCTCTGGGAAATATGATACATTTCCTATTTCCATATTTCCTTCACTTTGAAAGACTGCTCAGAGCAGGTGGTACAAGGGGGCATACTACTGTATATGATGGGCCCCTATGTACTCAGCAGAGGTCATTCTATTCTTTATGTTGTTACTCCAGCTGAGTACATCATTTGCATCCATATAAACCGACACAGTTGCCCCGTACCTGCACCATACTGCGCCATATTTTTCACAAGGCACACACATGGTGGGAAAAGGGGTGCACTAAGGACCACAAGGACTGTAGTGATGCACTTGATGCATCACCAATTACCTTAAATCTGCCCCTTTGTGCCATTTGCCAATGCCATTTAAGGGAGCTTGACTCTGCACTGGGTCCAGACTAATAGCACTTTCCTCTTCCTGTACATTATGTATCTCATACACCCCAAAATATGTCTATTACCCCACACACGTGCTGAATTTGTTGCACAGGCCTGCCACTTCTTACTGACAGTATGTGGCAGGCCTGCATTTGCACCAGCACTAGCACATTACTCAAAAACCTGCACCAACAGAGGGATCCTTTGATCACAAAGCAAGTGTGTCTGTGTTGAGGCAAATGGATATGTGCATGTTGGTATCCCTTCCTGGTGAAGTAATAGAACACCATGGCAAGGATGGCTGGCCACACAATACTGGCAAGACATCCGTAATCTCAATCAGTTAATGTGCAGATAGGAACAACTACATAAACATAAGTAAACTGCCATGGTATAATAGCTCAAGTGTGTGTGCCTTGTAATGGAACGCACATATTAGTAACTTGAAACAAGGATGTATCAAAGCATTCCTCAACACTTTGGAATACTCACACAACCCCTGGGCACTTGTCTGTCTGTTTGTGGTGCCAATGAGTTAGATGTCTTCAACATCTGGGGCAGGATCAAAAGCTATGGGTGTCACTATGGGATGGCAACTGTAACAACCATTGCATGCCCCTCAGATGCAGAATACTGTGTCATGCAGCCCAATATGGTCATGGAGGTATAAAGCATCAAAAAAACCTGCATCACAATTCCATGTACATTGGGTGCAGTTAAATGCATCACAGGAGTGTCAGGAAAGTGATAGCTTGTGGGTGCCAGGGTCTCCATTATCTAACACTATGGGGGTCATTATGAACTTGGCAGTCGAGACCGTCATGCCGGCGGTGGCAGAAATTTCCAACACTGGCATGGTGTTCTTGACCGCCACAAAATGAACACAGTGGGGACCGCCACAGGTGGCCCTCCACCACTGCCAGCCTACTGCCGCCAGGCAGCCTGACACTGGCAGCGGTAGCCAGGAAAAGGCTGGCGAAAGGGGTACTCCGGAACCCCGCTCGGGGCCCCTGCACTGCCCATGCACTTGGCATGGGCAGTGCAGAGGCCCTTGTGCACAGCCCCATCGCGCAGGTCACTGCCCGATTAACAGGCAGTGATTTGCGCGATGGATTCTGCTGCACCCACCACACTGCTGCATTGATGACGGCTCCATGTGGAGCCATCGGCAATGTCCAGGCCCAGCAGAATGTTGTTTATTGAACCGGCGGAGTCCTCTACAGGGTGGCGGTCTGTGTTCAGACCACCAGCATGAACACGGCGGGGTTTCCCGCAGAGTTCATAGTGAGGGCCTATATCTGACTGACAGATTATAGATCTTTGACAGTTGGTCTGATCTCCCATAGGTTGACTAGCTCACGCAGCTTAACAGTTACCTGCACAGTAATGTCCAAAACTATGTTTTGTTTCATGTATTGCATATGGGCCTTCACCCTACACCAGTGGAGAGGTGTCCAGATTTGAAGACCCCAATGCTGCCAGTAAGTGTCACCTTGGGCATATTGTGTGGCAATCCAGGGTTTTGTGTGAGACAGTCTGATGTGTGCAATGCAATGAATAAATGTTTTGCATTGCCAATGCTATGATATCATCAGAGTTAGAATGGTGACATTATGTCTGATGCAATGTTGAGCATTGAGAATGATTTGATTGTTGCACAAGTGGCAACGTGTGCTGCTATGAAATTGTGGGTGTTAGGAAATGGAAAGCATGATCACATATACATTGATGTCAGTCATGATAGGTGTCACAGCTGCTGTTTATGTGATTAGCATGCCTGTTGACAACAACTTTGTCACAGCACATTTGACAGCACTGTGTGCCACACATAGTTTACAGTTACTCACGAAAGGGTACAGATGAAGGAAATGTATAGAGGTCTCTAGGAGGCTTATGTAAGAGACACTTCTACCACCAATGCCTCAGTACCTTTCAGATATAAACTGAGGCCGCAGGCATGCAGGGAGCCATATTGTGCTGGACAACAGTCAGTAGAGTTCACAATTAATTTGCAACTGAGCTCCAGATAGTTGTGGGAAATGCCTATGGATTGTCGCAAGCTAGATCTCATCCGATTTACCAACATGGTCTTGCCATCATGATATTTGTGAGTGATCTTGGTCGCATCACATGTGCATATGATGTGAATGCTGAGTGTGTACCTGGTACTTAGGTGATGTCTGACATACATGTGCACATGTTGTTCAAGAGGTACAAATACTGTAGCAGCACCCAGTGCAGTGCCAATCTTACTGTGGCCCTAGGGGCACCCATACAGCTACCAAGTGTGTGCTGCATTACACATTTTGCACAACATAGCACAGGGTAGGGGACAATAGTTAATCTGTAGACAACTTTGATATGCTGTTCAGGCTTTGGCCAAGCTTTATGGGGATTTTGCATTATTTGTACATGTGGGCACATCATGAGCAATGGTGTGCCTCCTTATAATGTACTCTCAGACCAGGTCTTAAACCAGAACACATGAAAGAAGCTTTAACAAACCTTAGCATAGTCATTGGGAAGTGTCCAGCCCGCTATCAGATGATCCCCACCTTGCATCCATGAGGCCTGGGCAAGGCTTGATGTAGCACCAGGGGTGTCAGAGTGGTGGATTGCATGCAAAGCGCCCCAAATTGACAATGATACAGGGAATCTAGACGTGTTGGGCCGTGTGATCTTCAATTGTATATTAACACAAATGTTGAGCAAGGACAAAGTAGTCCTCTGGGTCCTGATGGTCAACAATGGATAGCTGTTATCCTAATGACATGGACATCATAGCGTAGATGGCTGGTAGGATATAGTCATAGATTTGAAGTAAGTCATTGTTGTGGAATGTTTAGTGAACTGCATGTATGATCTGCGGATGCTGTGTACATTGCATGTCTGTTCTACCTCTACCCATTGCTGTATTTAATGCTTTCTTCTCCTCATATTTCAGATGTCAATATGACACCAGCAGAACAACATGCGTTCCACAAACAGGCAGATAGATACAGGCACATATTAGATGTGAATGCCAGGTAGCAGAGGATGGAGAGGAGGTTCTGTAAGGAAAAGGCAATAGGGTATGACATGCTTTCTCAGATGGGGACCTCCACAGCAGCCACAAAAAAGCAGGCTGCAATGGGGAAAAATTCAGGGGTCCAAGGGGCCTCTTAAGGCCCGACCCCGCCCCCCCCCTCATCAGCTGCGACCTGTCAAGCCAGGCTCCTGTACAGCCACCTGCTGCAGGCATTACATCTAACTTTGAAAGAGACATGAGATGGGACATGGCCGCCATGATGGGCAGATTGGAATGTTTAGAGAAGGAGAGTGCAAAAAAACATAAGTTGTTAAAGTACATGAAGGGGAAATTGAAAAAATGTGAATTGCCAGTGCCACAACCTCCCAGTTCCTTCCCTCTCCTTTTAAAGTTAGGTTAGTAGTGTTAGGTTAGTGAAATAGTGTAGGGTAGGCATAAGTTAAAGTAAGTATAGTTGGGGGGTGGGTTTTAGTACTTTTTTTGTTTGGGGGTTGGGTGGGTGTTATGTTGGGGTTATATAGGTATTAAAAAATAAAATCAACAAAATTAAATAATTTAGAAAAAATTTACACAAAATATATATTTGTTTAGGACAAAGGTTCAGTAAGTACAACTGTAGTCTTAGTTTATGTTGTCCTACTTGTACCTTGTCTCTTAAGGGGGTGAGAGGGACAATGTTTAGAGTGTGGTGTTATGTATGTATGATTAGTTTAGAATAGTTCAGATAGGCATAGTTGTAAGTTAAGTTAAGTTAGTTTAGGTTAGTTTAGTGTAGGGTAGTTGTTAAGATAGGTTTAGGTATGAAGTTTTAAATAATTGTAAATAAATCCTGTTTGTATTAGACTATTTTGTCTCCATGTTGAATGCGTGTCTGGGAGTTATCATGTGTGCACTGACAAAGTAGGAGGAATGGTTTAAGGTATGCTTACTGTCTTCATTTCCATGGATTGCCATGTGCAACCCCTGTGACTAAGGAGCTGTCAGATTGGCTGCTAAATGACATCAACCTATCCATTTCTTTGTCATCCACTGTTCCAGAAATTCATATTGTGTATGTATACGTTATCTAGGACAGGTAGGTATGGAACTTCAACTGTCATTGGTGGGGTCTTGCAGTATCATTAATGGCAAGTGTGGCACAGATGACAACAGCCAAATTTGGGACTGCATCCTGCAACACTGACAGGTGCCTGTCACTGATTAGGTTAGCCTCTTTTGTACCACACATATTGGTAGTCCCATCTGCGTAAATCACCATTGACTTGGTTCTGAGGCATACTGAGCCAACTTCCAAGAATTTCTGTTAAATTCATGTATTGAATACTCTGTAAATTGGTTACAGCCCACAATACAATCATTCACCCTATTCATGTTGGGATCCTAGGGCCAGATGTAGCAAAGGGTTTTTCCCATTCTGTGTCAATGGGAAAATGTGTTCGTACATATGGCCCCTAGTGTGTAGCTTTGTGTCTGACAGTAATGTACTCATGTAATTATGTTCTGTACTCACTGATATGGAATGACACAATGCAATAATCTTGCTGAGCTGATGGATCACAGTAAATGTAGAAATTTTACATGTGAACAAGGTGCTTTATTTACAGGTGAAAGTGTCATTTTAAATGTTATACAATGTACAGTTCACAGACCCAAAGAGAGGACCTTAGCCATTTACAGGACAATCAGAGTCCAGGGGTGAGGTACATGGAATTAGACATGGTTAGGAAAAGTGTCCGTTAGTGAGGAGGTGTCAAAATTGACAATAGATAAGAATTGAGACAATGACTGTACATAGCAGACAAGTCAACAGCGGTTGAGTGAAGAGGGTGCGTTTCTTGCTGTCACAACACTGGCATTATCTAAAGCACAGAGCTAAGGAGATACTGTCCAAGCGGCACAGACTGGTGCTACCGGCTGGTTTTACTTGTGAATGTTGTTCCTTCCACATCTTCATGCTCTGATGTGTTTGGCGCCACGTGTGCCATGGGTGGTGCTGTTGCAGAGGTTGAGGGGGGTCACACACACATAAGGGGATAGAGATGTGGAGTCAAATATCCGGGCAGCTGCCATTTATGGGAACACTTAAGGCATCACTGCAGCAAGAAGGAACTGCGGATTTCTCAACACTGCAGCAACATCACTGTGGTAGGCAGCCATGCTTTCCCTGAGGGAGGCCACTTACCGCTGTATGGACTCCAGGGTATTCTTTATAGCCCCCAGCCTGTTGTCCATCATGCTGATGCCACTTTGTGAGGGCAATTGTTGAAGCCTCTGCCCCATGACAGCAGCTATGTCAGCCAGGGACTGCTGGAGTCCGTGTAGCGGGGAGTGGGTGCCTCCGATGGCAGCTGAGTTGCCCTTAATTGAACTGAGGTACCTCTGCACTCCCTCTAGGCTGGCTGCCATGGTCTCCATCCCCACCCGCACCTGGTTGGCCAACTCCTGCTTGTAGGAAAGTACCCTCTTTCTTGGTATGATTACCCCCTTTTTCTGCCTTATGTCAGTGTGTTTGACTGTGTTCACTGGGGTACTGCTAACCAGGACCCCAGTGATTATGCTCTCTCCAAAAACTCTGTATTTCATCCCACAATTTGCACACTGATGCTCCACTGTAAGCCCCTAGTACATGGTACCTAGGAACTCACAGCATTGGGGTCCCAGAGGATCCCTAAGAGCTGTAGCATATATTTTGCCACCCAAAGGGAGCCCAAGCAAAGGTTTCTGCAGGACTGCCATTGCAGCCTGTGTGAAAAGGTGCAAAATTGTGCAAGCTGTGACCATCTCCTCCAGGACATTTAGGTCCTCCTGTTGTGCAGGACTTCCACCTCAAGTCTGCAGTGCTGCCTTTCGGTTCCTGGCCAGTTTCTCGTTAGTCCTCCTCTTGCAATTGTGCCAGCGCTTCCTGCAATTGATGACAATCCTCCTCACCTCTGCCATGTTATTGACTTTGTCTACTAATGCCTGCCATTTGGCATCTCTCCTACCGACGGGTGATTTGGAGGTGACAAAGAGCTGGTGGCGGTGGTCCATCATCTCTCTGACCTGGACGTCATGCTCCTCCTCACTGAAGCGACACTTCCGCTTCCTCTTCTCTTTTTCCTTGGACTTTGCTAGACCTTAGCTGGTACTAGAGTGATTGAGGTCTCCCTGGGGTCTCTCCTGGCCTGGAATCTCCATCTTGTCTTTCAAATCGTTTTTTTCTTGCTAGTGTGTTTTTTTAATGTGAATGCAGTTAAAAATGGCGCTAACGCATTTTGCGTCAAAAATACTAACCGCAAAAAGGTCTAGCACCACTTTTGCAACATTAGCGTAATTTTTTCTTATGCCATGTCGCAATGGTTAGCATCATTTTTTTACACTAACCATTCCTTAGTGCCATTGTGCATCATTTTTTAAATGTGGTGCACGGATGGCGCTAGGAATCGACGGTGGCTTGCGTTGAAAATTTTGATGCACAACTGTGCTAGCGCAGTTTTGCTTAATTTTTCGGAAACATGGGTCAATGTGTTTTGCTGTATGCTGAATAAAATGAATGAAATAACTTGAAAGATGTCAAGGCAAATATAAATATTACCCAGTTTAGTAATATTTTTCTTGTGTGCCTGGGTGGGGTGTTGAACAGAGAAGAGTAGCATTTTAATTTCGCTTGAAAATTCATGATTTGTGTTTGTTGGAAAGATTAATTTCCAATGTCCATTGTCACTTCTTGTAATGTGTGCAATAGCATTTATATTTCAGTTTCTGTAAAGTTTTTATATGTTTTGATTTGTTTGAGAATAACCATAACTCATCCTTCACTTTGATGACAATGTAACCAGGATGTACCCTAGTCTTGGACCAACAGGTAACACTTTAAAAGGACAGCGGGTGTTACCAATATCAAATAGCACATTCCTGTAATGTAGGGAAATAGAATCCTAAGCACAAACTAACTTTATGCCATATGAGCAATTAAATGCATGTATTGTATTTCACATAGTTAGATTTTTTGACATAATGTGTGCGTGTATGTGTGATAACAGCATCACACTCATTTAACTGCAGCCTTTCAAAGGCTAATGTCACCAGTCACATCCTATTAAACGATCGAAAGATAAATGTGTGCTGCGGGCTACAGAGGAGATCAAAAAAGAGAAAAACCCAAATACATTGTAAATCTCTCCCTTTATATGTCTAAATTGTAAAAGGCGGCTTTAACTGTTAGTTAGTCAGTTTCTGAAGCTCTTTCTTGAGTAAAAAGTCCCATAAACGCAGCAGGTAATTGCAATTTTCGATGAACATCGAGCCATTTAGTATAATATCCTAAAACTAATTATATTGCAAGATCAGTTTTCATCAGGAAAGAAGGAAGCATTAAGTGAGATTCATGAGACTCACAACGTGGAATAATTTATTTGCAAATTAATCACCTTTTGTTGTATCATTACCTTACGAGTGTGTGACACGTATACACGGAAGAAGACTATGCATTAGGCTCGCAAACGTGCTAAAAGGTCTTCATAGTTTCTTTGCCTGCACTTTATTTTGTATCCCAATAATGTTTTGATATTTTGAGGAAATATCCCATATAGGACTTAGGGGGTCATTCCGACCCTGGCGGTCCATGACCGCCAGGGCCGGGGACCACGGAAGCACCAGGGCCATTCTGACCGTGGCGGTAAAGCCGCGGTCAGAAAAGGGGAACTGGCGGTTTTCCGCCGGTTTTCCCCTGGCCCAGGGAATCCTCCATGGCGGCGCTGCTTGCAGCGCCGCCATGGGGATTCCGACCCCCTTCCCGCCACCCTGTTTCTGGCGGTTCTTACCGCCAGGAACAGGATGGCGGGAACGGGTGTCGTGGGGCCCCTGGGGGCCCCATGAAGATTTTCACTGTCTGCTTTGCAGACAGTGAAAATCGCGACGGGTGCAACTGCACCTGTCGCACCCCTGCAACTCCGCCGGCTCCATTCGGAGCCGGCTTCATCGTTGCAGGGCCTTTCCCGCTGGGCCGGCGGGCGCCCTTTTGGCGGACGCCCACCGGCCCAGCGGGAAAGCCAGAATGGCATCCGCGGTCTCCTGACCGTGGAGCGGCCATTTGGTGGTGACCGCATGGTGGGCGGCAATCGCCGCCCGCCGCGGTCAGAATGACCGCCTTAATTGCTTATCTTGGAGACGGTCGACATAGGTTCTCATTCTGCTTTTGGCAACATTGCAAGATCTGGACAGATCCCTTTATCCACTTGAACCTCACCTGGTAAATGTGTCTAATGAAAAACACGTGTATTAGTGATGAAAAAACAGTATAAGGGACTGCCTCCACTAAATGTTTGCACGCCCCTCACAACACAACCTGGGGCTGAATAATGCCCTGCTTCAGCATGCACTTCCTTTGTCTCCATCGCAGCACACCATTAACAGGTTGCAGCTAGTGCAGACCTGATGAGTTTGCTCTGGGGACAGCACATTGTTACCCCTTCAGACGGGGCAGTGTCTACACCTGCCTTGTGGGAGATGTTTGGAGGGGTTTATAGGCTCCGGGGAACCCTCAGGGTATGCACTGACTGCGAGCCACAGCTATGTGAGGCACAGTCAGTGTTTTTTTCGGACACCTACATTATCACTGTGCCTATGTATCTATGGCACGACTTGGGCGCTGAGGCACAGTGTTCCCTCTTTTGCATGGGGGCATGCTATCTGGAGATCACACTGGCAGCAATGTAGCACCTGCATGATCTGCATTACAGAAGGAACTAGACAAGAGCTTGTGCCCCTTTTGAAACACCAAAATGCTACGGGGTGCAGGAAGTTGGCACACCTACCTATTGCACCCCGTACTGCACTGAGTGTAACCTGGCCCTTTTTGTCTGTAAATTCGTGTAAAATGGTCTCCACAAGCACGTAGTACAGATCTTTGTGATTCCCTTACAACCTCACGCTTTCCTCCTGCAACAACAAATATGTTCTGTTAAATTAACATGTTGCTCTTTAGAGTTAGGTTAGTGCTTGATCAAAGTCCTTCTATAATGTTTTCGTTATGTAGAATGGATTTAATTCTTTGTATTGTTAAATTATTATGTTTGCGGGGTCATCCAATGTAGTGAAAAAAAGAGTTAATAACACCAATCCTTGACCAGCTACAGTAGTATGCCTTGTGCCCAGTACCATAGATCGTGATAATTCTGCATCATTTACTGCCCACCTCAAATCTTTGGTCATCTAATGGGGTATCTATGTTGTGTCCATGATGAGAGGAGGAAGCCGAGAGCGGCTGCACTCTTAAGCTTACTGAGCAGCGCAAAGGAAGCTAGAGCTGGAAGATGGGAACAGCTCAAGAGCAGCAGCTGGAGAAAAGTGGCAGAGCTGTCAGATGTGAAGATTGGAGGCTAGAAACAGAGTACAGTAGGCAAATTTGTGAGGGCGACCAAAGTGACATTGACATCCTTGGACAGTGATGCATTTTCCTTTGTAGATAACGACTGGAAGAAGAAAGAAAAATTAACAAAGGCTTACGGAGGACGCTGAAGAGGTGAAACAAGTTGCAGAAAACAGTGGGAGGTCAACTGAGCTGTCAGGCTTGAGAAAGCCACCAGGACTCTGTGATCACCAAGCATGATTCCAATACTTCCAAACTTTTCAAGAAGTCCATAGGTGAAGTGGGGAACAAGAACATGCCTTTCTTGCTAGTAAAATACACATATAGCTAGGTCAGTAAACTGTAGAATTGTTACATTAAAAGATCCTGCATTTGCCCAAGTTTTCCCCCTTTAGAAGCCTAAGGATTTAACAAAATCCAAGCTTCACTGTTGAAACATTTTGATTGGTGATGAGAAAATAAAGATATTCGATTGTGTGTCTTGTTTAGTGCTAGACATCTCTATTGTGTGGGTGAAAGGAATGCAGTACCACACGTAGCTATGGATAGAATAGGACTGATTAAATCAGCTTTAAAAAGGAAGAGGTGATCATGGTAGGGGTAGATAATCTTCGACCACTGTGTTTTCTCCACATTTTCTGTTTGAAAGTTATAGAGTAAAAAAACACTAAGGGGGTTATTCTAACTTTGGAGGAGGTGTTAATCCGTCCCAAAAGTGACGGAAAAGTGACGGATTTACCACCAGCCGTATTACGAGTCCATTATATCCTATGGAACTCGTAATACGGCTGGTGGTATATCCGTCACTTTACCGTCACTTTTGGGACGGATTAACACTCCTCCAAAATTAGAATAACCCCCTAAATTCTACCATAATCTATGCAGCAGGGAATACCCATATAATCTGTGCCAATGTTACACTTATAGGTGAGGTGAAGGCAAGTTTTTCAGGATTTTACAGAGTAAGAGGTGGTAGAGGAAATTAATTCTCCAGAGAACAAATAGGACACATATGTATTTTCTACTTAAAGGGCTGGGAATTAATTGGAATGAGGAATAGATTTGTAGTTTGCATTAAATGCAATTAGTATATAAGGCACACAGGTAACAGGCAGTTAGGTAAGGTTAGGCTAACCTAGACATGAAGATAGGGGTTTGATAAAGTACGTATGGAGGAGTTTAGGAAAGTGGATTATTAGTAGGGGGTATACAGCCTCAGCTAGTAATAATACCACAATCACTAATAGGTCCGCTCAAGTCTCAATAAATTAATCCTTGTTTAACCTTTGTTGGCTTAGCAAATGAGCAGCCATGCTTAACTTAAAAGACAGGCATGAGAAAAACACTTATTAACACCAAAACAGTAAATCAGTAAAAGGTACAACTCAATCAAAATCAAACATCAGTTTAGAAAACGAAAACATATTTTTATCTTTAAAGTGACACTTAAATCACAATCAATGAAAAATGTGCATTCTTGCAGCAAAATGCAGAAAGCACCACTCACGTCTATCTGGTCGTGCTGGACTGGGAAAAAGTCACAATTTTAGGCCGACAGCCATGGAGCACTGGTCAGATCAAGTGAGGGCTAGGTCCCGGTCAAAAGTTTACCTTTTTCCTGAAGCTTTTCTTTTGAAATCCAGTCTTCAGGTTCCTAGTAGCTGGAGTTCAAATTAACAATGGGAACATGCTGCATCATGATGCCTCAATGAGGCCCTGGAAGTCTTTTCCCTCTGCTCTTTTTAGCAATACCTTGTAGAAAGTTTCCACCTTTTCAGGTCTTGTTGGTTCTGAGTTACACTGGGGAAATAAGCATCAGTTAGCTTTAGCCAAGGGTTCAGAGACACTGGATTGCCTCTTGGGGGCTAGGAATCAATTTCCCACAAGGGTCCTGGACAGTCAATGAAAAATCCAGTTACTACAGGGAGCTGGGGTGATCCTCTCTTTGACTTGCAGGTGACTTCTTCCAGCTCTGTTGTACCTGTTGCTACTCAGGGAATCCACTCCGTTCCAGTCCTTTCTTTGTGGAGCCATGAGAGTGCAGCAGTTGCAGTCCTTCTGAGTACAAGCCTTCTATGGTGTAGTCCAAGGGACCAGAAGGGCAGTCCTTCTTCTTTTTGATGTCCCAGGCAGTGATCTGTGGAGCTCCTGCATATCTTCCTTATTTATTCTCCATTCTGAGCTGGCCGGGGTTGGGGGGTACACCCCAAACAATGGGGGGTAAAGGTATCTCCCTCTCCTATGACCATGTGGCATATTATTGAGCCAGAATGCACTGTTTTGACAAAAATTAAAATGGAGACAGTTTCTACTTGGATTGTGTCTCTGCGCAACCCAACACAGGTGTGGCTGACATCTGACTACATTCCCCTTCCGGCCCCTCTCCTAATCTATTTAGGGTGTTCCCATTTGGCTGGAAATCAAGGAAGTAGGAGCTGGCCTCTGTCCTGTGAAATCTGTTCTCCTGCCATTGAAGTCCAGCTATTCTCCCCAACCCCTTCCTCTCCCTGTCGTCTCCAGGAAACTAATCTCCTCTCACCAAATGGTTGTATTGTTTCAGCCATAGGCCTCTTCACACCTATTCAGGTATTATCTTGGCGCAGGCTGTAAAAGACTGACCAATCTGAAGAAGCTGCTACAGGGCTAGTTTAGGTAACTTCAGGATAGTAAGTTGTAAAAGTACTTTCCTGTAATAGAATGAATGAATAAATACCTTTATTGTTGTTTAGTTAATTAAGAATTATGCTTAAAACAGCTAAAGAAAGGGGATCATCACATTGTTAAAATCCACAATAAAAGTGCAACTTCCCTTATGATTTTGACTCTTCAGCACCCTGCCCAATATCCCTGTCAGGGACTTTTATCTTAATATGTTCTTACTTCTGTTGCATGGAAGTGCCATGTACACAATCAAGCTACAATAACAGGACAAATAAGAGCATAAATATGGACAGGATACAAGCAACTAACTGTAAGGTGCCCACGCCCATATCCCCTTCAGTGTCGTTTATCTTAAGGTGTTTTTACTTTTGTTGCATAAAAGTGCCTAGTTTCTAATCAAGCTACAATAAGAGGATATGTAAATCTGACCTTGGCAAGTCGTTGGGTGTATTGTAATTATTTTGATACTTTAGTGATGTTGCTAGCTAGGTCCATTCAAAAGTTAGACTTTATAAAGTTTAAGCCTTCCCATGTTAGCCCATGGAGCTAGCAGCACTACAGTAGGGAAAAACTACTTTGGCTGTTTTTCCTTATCAGCGCATATAAAACATACGTTATATTGCCCCTCCCCTTTGGGAACACAGAGCAGACCTTAGGGGTGACTTATAAGTTGTAAAACTGTAGTTTTGGACTTTGGAAGCACTTCTAATTCCAAAGTCAAATCCGGAAACAGCTTTATTTTAAAAACCAGCATGGAAGGCAGGCTTGGTTTTCAAATGACACTAGACACCAAAGCAGTGCACAGTTAGGTGCATTATGTCCACTAAACCTACATGCCACACCATATATTAAGGACATAAAGGTAGGTTGTCTTGGCCAAATAGACTTATACTGTTAGAATTCGGGATTCTGGTTGCCAGAGTTATGCAACCTGGGCAAGCAAGAACCACAATCTTTGTCAGAATAAGTCACAAAGACACACCCTAACATAATGTGTGCTCACAAGCTGGTAGCTTGGCATAGAGCAGGCAGGCCTAACTTAAGAGGCAATGTGTAAAGTATTTGAGCAACACTTAAACTCATAAAACAGTGGAAAAAAAGCACAAAAAAGATACCACACCTGGTAAAACAATATAAGGTGATTTAATAAATACAACAATAACAAAAAGGAAAAATTGATAAGCAGAGCTTGAGTTATGAATTTTAAAAGAATATGCTAAATTTTGCCTAGAAACTAAAAGTGCCGACCAGGGAAATCGGGTTGCTCTGGACCAGGACATACCCAAAAGTTAAGGCCGTCAGCAATGCAGTGCAGGCCAGCTTCTGGGACAGTGTTGGTCCTGCTGAACCAAACTACCTTAACCCTTGTTGCGTAGGCTTTGAAAAATTGGGGGGGAGGCTCAAGCAATGCATCAGTGTTGATCCCTACAGTGACAGTGTTGTGTCAATCCTTTCCATGCAGTAGCAAAGATACACTTAATTTCTCCATGCAATAGCAGCGATGCGTTGGGTCCAAGATGCAGTAGTGATGCGCTGAGGTTGATGCACACTGGAGAGGTGTTGCTTCGACTCCAATCCATGCAAGGGGCCAGACACACTGGTTCTGATCATTGCTACAGGGGTGATGATCCTGCGCAGCTGAAACAATGCATTGTTTCAGCTGCAGCAAACACTTTAGGCTCACTTCCAAGGGTTCAGGACTGGGGTGGCACCACTTGGCAGGACAGACTCAAAGAAGGAAGAGTCATGGTATCGATGTATGTTGGCTGAAAGTCTTTTATGTCTCTGAGTCTTCAATCAGGAAACCAGTCAGATGGCTTATGGAGTAAGCTCATGGAGTCACTGTTCGATCTGGTTTGTAGAACTGCAGGTCTGGTTCTTCTCACTCCCAGGCAACAGGGCAGCAAACAGCAGGGCAGCACAGCAAAGTAGGAGTCCAGCAAAGTAGAAGTCCAGCAGAGTAGCAGTTTGGCAGAGTGGAAGTCCTTGTAGCAGCACAGCAGTCATTCTTTCTGGCAGAGTATCCACAGATCCAGAAGTGTACCGAGTAGGGTTGGCCGGAGTGAGCAGATTCACGCTACGCGTAATTACATGAGGATGCAAAAAAACTCAGCCGCGCTATGTGGAGTCCCACGAGCGGGTGGAGTTCTCTGTAGCACTCGTTGCCATCAAACGCAATGCTATATATGTAATCATGTTGAAAATCACACACTCACAGGACCACGCGGTTTGCAAAGGCGCAGCCATCTTGTTTGTTACTCTGCTTATGGCAACAGGCCCTTTTTTCCATCCCTTTTTTATCCACTAATTCTTCCACCCTCCTAAGCTATCTACCCCCATTTGTATTTATTTTTATTAACCTCTCATGAATCTACATTTATACTTTTTTTTTAATGTTCCTGTTTTTTTGTGACTTTTTGTCTTTTTCTTTTCTTATCTCTTCACCCCACCCCACCCTACCCAGCACCATGGCAGATCGTAGCAGCAGCCTCCTACATTGGGGTGGTGGCGCCACCAAGGTGTGCAGCCTCACCCTTATCTTCAATGAGAAGGAGGTTGCGGCACCTCCCCTCCATGATGACTGCAGGCGGCAGACCTAGTTTGGGTTGCCCACTTCGGGAGCATTGACTGCTGTGGGTGAAGGTGCGCCACCTGGTTTGTCAGCATACTGGGAGCCAGTGCACCCAGCAGCAGTTGATGCATTATTGAACGGACATCATCAACTGCGAACAGGACTCGCTTGATCTGCTGGGAGTCAAGGTGGTGGGCTTGGTGAGTAATAGTTATTTATTTTCCCTATTTTTTTTTATTACTGTTGTGTATGTTGTTGTTCCACAATGCAAGTCACTGCATTGACTGACCATGCAACAGGGAGGTGTGCCATGGGTGTTACGGTGGGAAACTTCTCTTGCAATTATTTGTTTGCACGAAGGTATCCCTTCCTGGACAAAAACAATCATCCCCTTGCAGCATGGTGCGGGGTGCATGCATTGGCTCATGGCAGCCCATTGTGCGTCAAGGAGCGGTAAAAGGGGACAGGAATGCTCCATATCTATTGTAGATACAGCACATTCTTGCCCTCGCCTTTTGATGCAGGGAAGCACTGCAAGCAGGCTTGCAGGACTGCCCTGCGTCAAAACTTTGTAAATAATAATATATCTTTTAGTTTAGGAAATTTGGAGTAGGGCTTAGGTGTAGGAATTGGGAAAGTAAAAGTAATAGGTCAACTTCAGTTGAGTCCATCATACTAGGCAATCAGATATAGAAAAATACAATGTTACTGTATTTGCCCCCACTTGCAAAAAAAAATTTTTTTTGAGAGATTAACTGAACTACTAATCTTTTATTTCTATCTTCTTTATTTCTTACCTCAGCACCCATTGGAGGGGTCCAAGTTCTTCCAGTGACACCACCAGTGCAGATGCTGGTGGACCAGCTGACCCCAGTAAGTCTTTCTGTTATATTATTTTTCTTTCCCTACTTTTATTTTTAATTTTCACCTCTCCTCATTTCACATAATTTATCTTTTAGTTTTTGTTGTGCCTGTCTACGTTTTGTACTTATTTTTGTTCTATGTAAGCTTTGTTAAATTCTTGTTATCCTTGCATTTATCTATTTATTTACATGTTTCTTCTGTACCTGGCTTCTTCCTGTCTTTAGTCTGTCTTATCTTTCTTCTGCTTTGTTACTAGTCACTGAACTTAGCTTCCCCATCTCCTCTGATTTATCTTGTGGACCAGTACTTAATACTACAGGGACAGATTTTTTAGGACAGCTACCCTATCAACAAGCTTTCATGCCAAAGTCAGTTTTTCTACACATGTTTATGAATGTTTTATTTGCCTTGTTCATGCCAATTGGATTTGACAACCAAGAACTCATCATAGGTTCTCCTTGATCGATCAAAGTATTCCACCCCTATATTGTGCTTCAGTGACTTAGCTGAGCTCTGCCCCTCCATTATGAAATGTTTGCTGTGGATGATTTGTCTACCTTGCTTTTCTAACAACCAATAACATTTCTGTAGTAAATGATAGAAAAAGATAGAACTTTAGTGATTTATTGTGGTTTTAGTCATTGTGTTGAAATTAAATTGTGTAATGTTTTTTCTAGCCACACTAACCAACTGTGCCAGAGCCAGTGGCAGCACCAGCATGCCGGAAATGGCAGTGGTCGGAGGGGGAGAACCTGTGGCAGCAGTGACAGGCGCAGGTAAGTCATATTGTTCTTGCTCATTGACAATTACCAATATACTCACTACAAGGGTGTTGCTTGTTATGCACCTGGTTGAGCAGCTGCAGTGAGAATTGAATTCTTCATCTTAATGGCCTCTTCTCTCTGAAAATCATCAGACAAAAGCTCATCATAACGCTTGAATGGAGGCCAAAAATGATGGCTTGATGGTAAAGCAAAGAATGATAGGCTAAAAGAAAGATTGGGTGAAATTGTGTATAAGTGAAAGGATGTGTGAGTGAAAGGAAAAGAAAGATGCGTAAGTGAATGATAGGAGATGCATGGGTGGGTGAAGATAGATTACAAGGGTGAAAGAGGTGACAGAATGCCTCAGTGGGTGAAGGAAGGGTCAATGAATATGCTTTGATGAGGAAAGGGTTGATGGTATTGAATGATACATGGGTAAATGCTGGAAGGATAGGTGAAAGCAGGGTCTTTGAAAGGCAGGATACTGGATAGGTGTATCTATGGATGGACAGGTGTATAAATATGGATGGCTGATTGGGATACTGAAATACTGGATGAGCTTAAATCAAATGGTGAGTTCCAAAGGGTGAATAGGTGAGATGTATGACAAATGAGTGTATAATTGCATGCATCAAGAAGAAATATGGGAGCTGTTGTGGAGAGGAATGTGTCTGCTGTTTACCCAATTCACTTGCTTGGTTTGCATGGTTATTAAAGTTATGGTTCAAAATGGGAGTATTTCAATTTTCTGTCTTCTCCCTTAACTCCCTGTAGTTGAAGCAAGGCAAATAGGTATCATCACACCCATCATGGTCATACCCCCTCCCCAATTGTCACCAATGCTACTTTGATTATGCAACCATAGTGTGGCAGTGTACAATAGTGTTTTATGTGCAATGTGTGCATCTGCTTCAATTAATGCAGCATTTATAAAGTTGTCACTGATTCAAGTTTAAAAAGGTGCTTCCCTTCCACTCCAGTGCCCACTCTGTGACCTCCGAATACTCCAGTCCTTTGTTTTTTATCAAACTTCAATTCCAGGCCACCCAAAGAAATGTTAAAATCCCTTTTGGCATGCACAACATTTTTGTATAAGTTAATAATATGTCATGGCTTCCATAAGGGATTAATGCCAGTTCAAATTTTGATTTTCGAACATCAACTCAGCTACAGTGGGGCATGTGTGGATGAAAAATGGACCTGTAACTCATCATAAATAACCAGCCACATCACATTCCAATGGCCCTAAGGGACCAACAATTTACTGATACTGTACCACTGTACTTTTTACAAGTTATGTTTGAACATCACATGGTTTATAATTTGTTATTTTCTTTTTTCATTCCTGCTATAGCTATTCCTGGTGGACATTATCATCTAAGTCAGAAGGATATAGCAGCATGGCTGCAGCAGCAAAAGGTTGGAGGGCATCAGAAATTAATATGGGTGGCTGGTAGCCCTCCAGGAGGAAGAGTTGGAGGAGGCTGAAGCAGCACTTATAGCCTCTGGCCCTAGCTCTTCCAGCCAGCCTTCAGCACCTCCAGCTTCCCAGCAGCACCGGCAATACCATCACAGCCAACAGCCAGCCCATCCCAGTTCCACCACTGCTTCCCCTCTCCACACGCCAGGACCGCATATTCCAAGGCCACAACCTACAACACCTTGAGCGACTGGACTGCCAGGTGACATGCATTCATGTGGCCCTCAATGGTATATGGACTTTACGCTAGTCTGAACTCAGACGTGCCTTCTTCGGACCATTTTTTAAACTTTTTGTTTTAGTAGGAGGGACACTTGTGGGTGGAGAAGGTGGAGAGGAAGTTGGGGCGGGGTTTGAAAGTTACTTGAACTTTTTGTTGGACTTTTTGGGGACAGGCTATTTGTTTGGAGAGAGGAGTGAGCCTGTTGTGGGTGGAAAGGATGGGTGTTTCTATTTGCAAAAATAAAAGGGAATCACTTATTTTACTTTATTTATGCCTCAGTCAAATGTTCATTTTGGTGTTTTAGTTTGCACTGCTGTGTTTAAGTGCTGCCTGTTTTTTAATTCTGTGAAAAAAACCAGAATGTCATTTAAGTAAACCCTTGATTCTTGCCCCCTGCAACTGAACTATATTGATCGCTAGTGGAGGATTGCCATTGCGTATCTGGCATAAAAAACACCTACTGTAGATACACATTCTCAGGTAAGACAGCATATTCTTTAGTGGTGTTAAATTTCCAACTAAACAAGTTAACTTCTTCAATCCATAGTTCTTTTCTTAGCTGAGTAGATGAAGCTGGGGAATCACCTTCTTCTTACTGCAGGGTTTTTCCCAAGATGTCATTGTAACTCTCAGGGGTTGGTAGGTGACAGTAGTACTAGGCTAGCATGCTAACTGGAAAGACAGAACTTCACAGAGGGTGCCACTCCAGCCACAGGATTAATCAAAGGATTATGCATCAGTGCCAAATCGATTGAAAGAAAAGTAAAACTGAGTTAGTGGGTCATAAAATCAGAACATTGGGAAGACTGAGATCAGGCGACCACAATGACAGTATTTGAAACACAGCAAATAAGAGTCAGACCTGAGATGATAATACAATCTAGCAATATCAATTACTTCTGAACAAAGATGGGGAGCTATAAAAGCTAAACATATGAAGTTAAATCATGGAGTCAGGAAAACCGGGCTCAGACTCCAGTGGTTGGACCAGGTCAAGCGTTTACAGAGCACACACAAAAGGCATGAATGATGATGATTTCATTGGGCCGGTGTGGAATATTGCTCAGGTAGAAGAAGGTAGATAGTCATGTAGTAGGTTGGTGTCACTTTCACCACACCATGTGATTTGCTTATGGTGTAAAATTAAGTCACACTTCAATAAATCACACACCCGGGGGAAGAAGTTTAGGGGCTCGATGAATGGATGACAAAGGTTATTTGGGAAAAGGTGTGACAAAGACAAACGCTACACAAAATAAACCGCAGCAATATTCTTTGGGTGTGCTGAACAGCATGCCATCATCAATCTGTTGTGGAAGGAAAGTAGAAACAAAGGGATAGGTATGATAGAGTTCAGTTAAATGCATGCAATCAGCTGTCATTCTGCCTCACTGAAGCCCCAGATAGTATACCCTAAGTGTTATATCTTCTACTTTAAAAAAAAATAGAAATTATGGAAGATTGAAGATAACCCATACAGTTCTAAAAATGCTGATTGTTAAAAGGAAAAAGATATTGTATTGCCAAATTGGGTGATGCATCTCTATATTCTTCTTGGAATGTTAGTATCTCATGGATGCCTGTCTGAAATCTGACTCTTAACCTGTCCGGTAGGTAAGCTGGAGTCTTGAGCTTTCCCCAAGTTTTGTTCATGTAGGAGAGGACTAGGAGGAGGCATGCTTATTGAGAAAAAACTGTAGCTGTATTGTAGAGTAAAGGAGAAGGACAAAAGGAAGCAAGTTGAGCTTCATGAGGAGTCAGGGGCATACCAAGAAAACTCAGAGGCAGAGGAGGCACAAGGAGGTTCATGTTGGAGCCAGCAATGCAGCAACCACATACTCAGCAGCATTTCCAAACCAATGCACCTCTCTCCAGTTCAGAGAGCTGAAGGAGTGAGTACTAGGCCTCAGAGCCTTCGTTATAATCATGGGTTCTCTTTTAGGTTGATAACTTTATCCTTCTGGCTGTTGAGGTAGTTCCTCCCTGAGTCCTTCGATCCTTTTCCTCCAGATTCTAAGTAAATCCATCCCAGTCCCAAAACGATCACGGAAAACCTGTGATGTGCACTGCAGTTGGAATAAAGATTAAAAAAAATATGAAAACAGAACTGCAGTATTTTGAAAAGATTTGTGTTTGGTAACTAAAGTGGCTGGTCTCTTCTGAGGAACCAGAAAAAAACTAAGGAGCGGACCCTGCAGGTAAATTTTACTAAGTTCGAAAGGCCAATGACTTTCAGGAACAAATGATCACTCATCTGCCCCCAAACATTGTAAGTACTACGAGACAAATTTATTGAACTCCCTCCCTCAATGTCAGCCACCACATACCTCATTCATCACTCACAAATTCACAAACACTCAATATATCACCACTCATTGGCACAAAAAGAGTTACTTTATTTCCACGAGGAGTTACCTCTTCCAATCTGAGCATGGTGGTTGAACATAATAGCTCCTCTTTGATGACAACTCAATACATTGTTGACATTGGCACTGACAGACTTTTGTTTTAATCAATGATCTTCCAGGGCAGCCCTGCTAGGTGATTACAAAAAATAGAATATGCAAAGGCATGTGAGGGAGGCAGGTATTGTCTCCAATCTCCTGAAGGGTATGTGGGGGTGTCTTCACTGCACACATGTCCAATTCCATTCTGTGCTTCTAATATGTGAATATAACATGGTGGGGCAGTCTAAATCAGTCACAAGCATAATGTTCCATTGTTTTTTTTGCAAAGAAAGAATGACAAAAAGAAGTTCAACAAGAACTAATTGCAAAGTCATATTTAGCCACTGGCATACTCAGTCTGGGAAGTAGAGGTCACCGTCAAACTCTGGTGGTTCACACAGAAGCTGGTCAGCTAAAACACTTAATTCTGACCAATCATCCTCTTCCTTCTCCTGTGGTGTTTTGGGAAAGGTGCAATCAGGTGGTATAAAATTCTGGTTCATTTTAATCATGGTTAATCTCTCTGCATTTTGGGGCAAGAGACTGATCCTTTTGACTGTTACAACTGCACCAGCTGTACTGAAAACATGTTCAGCAGACACGCTGCCTACAGGACTAGCCAGATACTTTATTGTCAGCCTGCTGAGCTCTGGCGATTGGCACATCTTCCCATACCCCTTTCAGGTCATCCAGATACTCCTAGAACATCCTCTGAATGGTCATTGATGCTGGCACCTGCTCGACCACTTTTTTTTCTTTCACCTCTGCACTGGACTTAAGACCTGCCACTTGAAACTAGGCCAATGCAGAGGTTGGGTCTGATTCTTCTGTTGCTATTGGAGCTGGCTTTCTTGTTGGTAGGTTTAGCAGATGTGAGACAAGATTGCCCTCTTTGGAAGTTGAATGTGGCAACCCAGAACTGTGTGGGACCTTAAGTTCAAGCCGTCCTTCTTTTAGTTTTCCTGCTTGCTCAACAATCCACTCTTGTATTCACAATCCCCTTCAGAGAAAGGAAAGATAGTAGAAGGAATTCTTTTGGAGCATAGATAAACTAAGTTGGCACAGATGTACTTTTGGATGAGTTAAAGAAATTTTTCAGCCTTCCATTACAAGTCAAGCAATAGCTTAGGCTAGTAACTAAGGCAGGTGCTTCTGGGTTTTCATTCGCACCCCTGAAAGTGAACCTTTCTGACACCCTCAATAGCTGCTCCTGTGGCAGATGGAATAAAAAGGATAGCTTGGCCCATTGCCCTGTCCTCCTTGCTAACGTCTAGAGTGAAAACCTCAAAAGGGAGCAGCATCTGTGTGAGGGATTTGACTAGGCCACATTTGTCCTCATCCAAGGTCATATCTCTTCCAAGTTCATCAGCTCCTCTTTCAGTGACATAGTTATTGACCTGTTTGTACTGCTCAAACAGATGTTGCAACATATAATAGGTTGAATTCCAACGTGTTGGCACCTTCTGCATCAAGGCTTTAACTGGTACTCTGTTATGATGCTGAATAAATGGCAACTGCTTCCAGGCTATAAAAGTACAGCAGAAATAAGTGCCCATGCATCTACAGTCAGTATGGTACTGACTATGTCTTCTTTATTAGGAAAGTCTTGTACAACCAGGTTGATGCAGTGCGCCAAACACAGGACGCTGAAACAGTCATCATCTGCCATGTCCTTGACTATGTTACTGCCATTGTCTTTTGCAACAAATCCAACTCGAAGCCCTCTGGGTCACAGGCATTTGGACACTTTGTTATAATTCATCCAAGATGTTTGCAGATGTATATGAGTTCTCCAGGGCAAACGTGGCTTTTGGTGCATGCCGCCAAGTGCTCTTAAAAATGTCTTCAGGGTCAAGACCTGTGTATAGCTTTTGCTAACTGGTCCACATGTCTGTCATCAGGTGGATAGTGTGGAAAACACTTTGTTGTAAAGCTTGCCCAACCAATTGCAGCACATCGTGATGCAGCACTTGAACAGGAACTCTGGCAAAATAGGTCTGGCTTGGAACCCTCCATATCAGCAAAGGTCTCCCACAAACTCTAGGAATCCTACTCCTTCCCAAAAAAGAAGGGAGGAGGTCCAGCCCTAACATTTTTGCCAGCTTGCCATTCTACAAAGGTTCCATTGGGAGGTTGCGGTTGTAGGGTCCCTCCTTCCTAAACATGCCCATAATTGTAGCCTACATTTACTTTCAGATGTTGGTGGTGGTAGACTTAATTTGTGTTGTGGTGCAGTCACTTTATGGTGTGGTGTCTCTATATGACTCTGAGGGGCATATTTATACTTTGTTTGCGCTGAATGTGTGTCAAAAATGTTGACGCATAATCGGCGCAAACCCTGCCCCATATTTATACTTTGACGTCCGACCCCGCGGGCGTCAAAATTCCACCATGTGCGTCATTTTTTGGAAGGGGAAACCAGCCTTGCGTTAATTATATGCAAGGTAGGCGTTCCCTTCCAAAAAATGACTTTCAGGCCTGTGCCCCTTATTTATACTCTGGCGTCATTTTGAGGCACAGGAGGGGGTGGGCCTTAAAAAACGGCGCACAGCCTGATGGGCGCCGTTTTTTAATGCCTGGGTCAGGGCAGGCATTAAGGGACCTGTGGGCTCGGAGGGAGCCCAGAGGTGCCCTCCCCTGCCCCCAGGGACACCCCCGTGCCACCCTTGCCCACCCCAGGAGGCCACCCAAGGATGGAGGGACCCATCCCAGGGAAGTAAAGGTAAGTTTGGGTAAGTATTTTTTACTGATTTTTTTGTGGCATAGGGGGGCCTGATTTGGGCACCCCTACATGCCACTATGCCCAATGACCATGCCGAGCATGGCCATTGGGCAAGGGGGCATGACTCCTGTCTTTGCTAAGACAGGAGTCATGTTAATGGAGAATGGGCGTCAAAATATTTTTATCAAATCCGGTTTGAGGCCTGAATTTTGCCTCAGACCTGACTTGCACCATTTTTTTACGCACAACCCCCATTTTCCCATACGCCGGCACTGCCTGGTGTGAGTCATTTATTTTGACGCACACCAGTCCGCAGCGCCGGCTAACGTAATTCCATAAATAAGTCGCCCGCATGGCGCGTTGGAATGGCGTTAGCCGTTGGTAAAATTTTTGAAGCACAACTGTGTTGGCGCAGTTGTGCGTCAAAAAGTATAAATATGGGCCTGAGTCTTCCTCTGGCATTGTGAAGTCACTGAGGCGGGTGATTCTGGTGCACTGCTGGGGACATGGCTGCTTTGCATGAGGATGATGTCACCTTCTCCTTCCTCACCTTTCACCGTGAGTTGACAAGGTATAGCTGATCAACCTGGCTCTCCTCACGTTCACCATGTTTAGGTGCTATTTAAGGTGTTTGTTTAAGGTGTTGCTCCCACTGGATTGTGTGATGTTTTTTCATACGGGTCGTCTGGCCTCCTGTACCATAATGTGAACCAGGCTTACCTCACAGAACACTTGCGTGGCAAATGGAGAGCATGGCAATGTTCTCCTCCTGTTTGCTAATCTTAAAAAAGTCCCAAACTGGGGAGAAGAACTTTCTTTTTGGGCTTATGCCTGAAGAAGAACTGGAAGCAGACGGTTGTGGGCGTGTCAATCCCCTCTCTGCAGTGCATACTAGTACAGAGGTAGGGGTGGTTCCAGATCTCTGCTGAGGCCTTACAAATATGGGAGCTGCCAGTGCTACCTGTGCCACATCCCTCGCTGTAGGTTGGATAGTAATGTCGGACTCCTCTGTGCCAGATTACATAATTACTGGGTCGTCATCATCATCCTCATCATCCCCTTCCATACTTCTAAGGCTTTCTGGAATTTTTTCTTTACCCTTGCCTCTCCTGGCGTCTCCTGGACTCTGACAGGGTCCACTCCATGTCCCTATCATCGTCATCAGAAGTGGTGCTTGGAGAAGATGATGGAGTAGTACCCTTTCTTTTTCTTTCTGGAGATCTGGGAGCAGTTGATTCTAAAAGAGGAGGTTATTGCTAGTCCTTCTGTTCTGCTGCAGCTTCAGGAAGATCTGGCTGTGGCTGCTGTCCACTTTGTTCTGTTTCCTGAAACGATTGCGAAAGGGACAAATCCAATTCAACATCACTGCTCATTGGCGTCACCAGGATTACAGTGGCAGCCTCACTGACAGACATGGTCTTGGGCTTGGGTTGGCGTGGCGCTGTTGATGTGGGAGTGCTCCCAGGTTCCTCCCCAGAGGCCGGTGTGGCAGCAGACTCACTAAAAAGCTGGAAGTTGGCACACCGTTGGCAGAAAGCTGCTTCTTCTCACTTGCCACTTTCTTTGGAGAACATTTCTTTGAGGCTAGTTAGTGGCTTTTATCCCTCCATAGCCACCTGGTGCTCCTCCCACATCTGGAGAGTACCCACCATCATGGAAGTAGAACTAAAAGGAGTCCTTAAGAGAAAAAGCAAAATCACAAGACAAGTAGTATGTGGTCACGTAGTGGTCTGCACTCAAAACAGTAGTGTACACTTAATCACTGTATGTCAAGTACAAATGCAAGTCCAATCCCACTGCTGCCGCCAATGTTAGAAATGGGGTCTTTGCTTGGCAGTCAGATTAACTCCTATCCAAGCAAGGACCCTCACTCTAGTCAGGGTAAAAGAGAATCACCCTCAGCTAGCCCCTGCTTACCCCCTTGTTACCTGGGCATGAGCAGTAGGCTTCACTTCAGAGTGCTAGGTATAAAGTATTTGTACCAACATGCAGAGTAACTTAATGAAAACACTACAAAATGACACAACACAGTTTTAGAAAAATAGGAAATATTTATCTAAACAAAACAAGACCAAAACAACAAAAATCCACAATACTCAAGTCAAGTTAGCAATTAAAATGCAAAAAGAGTCTTCATGTAAAAATGTACCTTGGGTGCATCAAAAATAACCCCACACAGGCGAGTGTGCGTCAAAAAGGGCTTGCGATGCGTCAATTTCACTCACGAGACCTCATCGGGTCGGGATGCGTCGTTTCTTCTCTCCTCAGGAGAGCGATACGTCGATCCGGTCAGCACTCTCAGGTCCGGGCCGGCCTTGCGTAGTTTTTACACGCACAGCAGTACTTTCGTCGGAAATCCAGCCGCACGATGATCCAAAAACCACACAGCACGGGTTGCGATCTCACCAGCCTCTATCAGCGATGCTGCGTGTCATTTCTCCAGCTCCTTGCGTTGATTCTTCGGTCGTGTTGCAGGCGAGCATCAATTTTCAGCCACGAAGATGGAGGCGCGTTGATTTTTTAGCCGCAGAATGGAGTCGCGGCGATCTATTCCCTGCACGGCGTTCTGTGCGTGGATTTCTTTCTCTTAGGCTGCCAGCTTCTCCTTTCATGGTCCCAGGAACTGGATGGGCACCACAGGGCAGAGTAGGAGTCTCTCCAGAGACTCCAGGTGCTGGCAGATAGAAGTTGTTGCTGTCCCTGAGACTTCTAACAACAGGAGGTAAGCTCTAAATCAAGCCCTTGGAGATCTTCACAAGATAGAAGGCACACAAAGTCCAGTCTTTGCCCGCTTATTCTGGCGGAACCAGCAACTGCAGGATAGCTCCACAAAGCACAGTCATAGGCAAGGCAGCTCTTCTTTCTCAGCTCTTCTGCTCTTCTCCAGGCAGAGGTTTCGTTTGGTTTCCAGAAGTGTTCTAAAGTCTGTGGTTTTGGATGCCCTTCTTATGCCCAATTTTTCCCTTGAAGTAGGCCTACTTCAAAGCAAACTCTCTCTTGAATGTGAAATCCTGCCTTGACCAGGCAAGCCCCATTCACTCACCAGGGGGTTGGAGACTGTATTGTGTCAGGGCAGGCACAGCCCTTTCAGGTGTGAGTGACCACTCCTCCCCTCCCTCCTAGCACAGATGGCTCATCAGGAAATGCAGACTACACCCCAGCTCCCTTAGTGTCACTGTCTAGTGTGAGGTGCAACCAGCCCAACTGTCAAACTGACCCAGACAGAAAATCCACAAACAGGCAGAGTCACAGAAATGGTATAAGCAAGAAAATGCTCATGTTCTAAAAGTGTCATTTTCAAACACTCAATCTTAAAATCAACTTTACTAAAAGATGTATTTTTTTATTGTGAGTTCAGAGATCCCAAACTCCACATGTCTATCTGATCCCATAGGGAATCTACACTTTAGTCATATTTAAAGGTACCCCCCATGTTAACCTATGAGAGGGACAGGCCTTGCACCAGTGAAACATGAATTTAGCAATATTTCACTGTTAGGACATATACATCACATTACTATATGTCCTTTCTTAACCATACACTGCACCCTGCCCTTTGGGCTACCTAGGGCCTACCTTAGGGGTGCCTTACATGTATGGAAGGGGAAGGTCTAGGCCTGGCAAGTGGGTACACTTGCCAAGTCGAATTTGCAGTTAATAACTGCACACGCGGACACTGCAGTGGCAGGTCTGAGACATGATTACAGAGCTACTTGTGTGGGTGGCACAACCAGTGCTGCAGGCCCACTAGTAGCATTTGATTTACAAGCCTTGGCACCTCTAGTACACTTTACTATGGACTTACTAGTAAATCAAATATGCAAATCATGGATAAACCAATCAACCATACAATTTACACAGAGAGCATATGCACTTTAGCACTGGTTAGTAGTAGTAAAGTGCTCAGAGTTCAAATGCCAACAGCAACAGGTCAGAAAAAATAGGAGGCAGGAGGCAAAAAGATTGTGGATGACCCTGCATAAACACAAAAGTCTAACAATAGCTAAGTGTTCACTACCTACCCACAGTTGAAAGTCAACTTGAATTTTTTTGTCTTTTTCTGCAATTGTATTCTCTGCCTGATTTTCAAATAAATCTTCATTCAACATGTCTCTGGATGGGTCTCAAGCAGGAGCTGAAGAGTTTGACCTAGCAGAGCTGGAGACATACACTGTCAAACAGCTGAATGGGTTCTGGAAAAGGTTGGGAGTACCTATCCAGGGTGCCTCCAAGAAGTAGGAATACCAAATGGTGCTGAGGGCCTGGGCAGAAGCCCATTCAGAGGAGGATGTTGATGAGGAGGAGCAAGAGGAGGGCCCCTCAGAGTATTTCTTGTCAGTAGTGGGGATGTTACCCATGGAGTTGTGCCCCCTAGTAAACCAGGGAGCAGTGTCTCTAGCCATGGCCAGACTGCAGAGGAAAAGAGGGAGGAGAGAGAATTCCAACTGCAAATAGCAAAGTTAAACCTGGAAGCAGAAGAGAGGAAAGCAGAGAGAGACGCTGAGAAAGCAGCCAAACAAGCTGAAACTGAGAGTGCCTTTGCTGAAAGAAAACTTTTGTTGGCTCATGAACTGAGTCTCAAGGAGCTGTATATTAAGGCAAGACAATCTGAGTCCAGCAGTGATGGTGGCAACATACATGCTGGACCTGCTGGGGAAAGGAAGGTTTGTATAGACAAAAATGTAGTGCCAAGTTATGTGTTGGAAGATGACATTGACAAGTGGTTGGCTGCCTAAGAATTTGCATTAAGGGCTCACGGGGTCTCTGAAGCGCAATGGGGGGAGGCCTTGTGGTGGTATGTACCAGTAGTGGGGAGGGACACACTCCTTGCATTGGATCCTAAGGATCAAAACATATACACACCCATGAAAGCTACTTAGCTTGCCAAGTTTAGTCCAACACCTGAGAAGTACCGTCAGAGGTTCAGGGACAGCACCAAACTCTCCACATAGAACTGGGTAGTCTTTTTTGATTTCTCAAGTAAGGCACTGAATGGATAGGTGTGGGGCAGTAAAGTAGATGACTATGTGGGGTTATATAATTAAATCCTGAAAGAGCAAACGTTCAGTGTTTTCTTTGCAGAGTTGCGCAGCACCTAGTTGACAGTAAGCTGACTGATCCTAGAAAGCTTGCTGAGGAGGAAGACCTCTGGGTTAGCACCAGAGTATCCAAAAATGTACCTGGGGGATACCCACAAGGTGGTCAGGGTTCCCAACAGAAGAAAGAGGAGGGAGAAAAACTTAAAAATAAGGAGTTCTCAAAAGGCACACCCAACAATTGCCAATGGGGGGATAACCAGTCCCCACCTGAAGCTAACAGGAAACCAGTGTACTTTGACAGGAAGAAAGGGAAGTTTATCTCAAGATGCTTAAAGTGCTTCAAGTTTGGAGACTCTAAGGGCGACTCCCAGCATCCCAAGAAGGCACAGCCCCCCACTGGAGGGCAGAAACCCAGGATGGCTAGTGTAGTCATTGGGGGTAAGACAGTCCTAGTAAGCTTTGGGGAACAGATAGAGGTATCACTAGTGTCCATTGGAGATAAGGAAATGGTGCCAAAAACCCACATGCCTGTCAATACTTCCAAGTATAGGCAGTGGGTCACCATTGATGGGCAAAGGGTTGAGGCTCTGCATGACACAGGAGCCAGTATGACTACTGTTAGGGGTCAGCTTGTGTCAGCAGAGCATTTCATCCCTAGTACATTCCACCAGGTCATAGTCGCTACCAATTGTGAAAGTCACCTACCTGTGTCTCTGGTTCCCTTTGAGTGGGTGGGTGTCTCTGGAACTCTAAAAGTAGCTGTGAGTCCTGCCATGCCTGTAGATTGCCTGTTAACCAATGATCTTGAGCATACTTCCTGGAAGGAGGTAGAGCTCAGATCCCACCTGGAGATGTTAGGTTTGCCTGAGTGGGTCTGCATGAGCACAAGGTCCATGGCTGCCCAGGAAGGGAGTCAAGGGCGTCTGAAGCCTGGAACAGTGGCCCAGACAGCTGCACAGAGGAAGTGCAAGGGGTGCAGGAAACCAGCCCCAGATATCCCCACAGTGGTGGACAGGGTCCCGGAGGAAGGGGCCCCTGAGCCAACTGGGGAGGATATTGCTGACCTGGGTAGCCTGCCTGAACTTGCTGGCTGGCAAGTAGAGGGTGGGCCAAACAGGGAGGAATTCTGCAAAGTGCAGAAAGAGTGCCTCACTTATGAGGGTCTGAGGCAACAGGCCTCAGCCCAAGCAGCAGGTGAAGCCTCTGGCGATCACCACATAAATTGGGAGAATGATCTCCTATACAGTGAGCCTAAGGTACCAGCCACTGGGGCAGCGCTTGTGTTGGTGATCCCCCAGAGCTACCGGGCCTTCCTACTGGGTCTGGCTCATGACATCCCCCTGGCAGGACATCTGGGACAAGACAAGACCTTTGCCAGGCTTGTCACCCACTTCCATTGGGCTAGAATGCGGTTAGCCTCAGATAATTTCTGTAGGGCCTGCCCAACCTGCCAAGCTAGTGGGAAGACAGAGAAAAGGCTTAAGGGCCCCCTGATCCCACTCCCCGTCATTGACACCCCCTTCGAAAGGGTGGGCATCGACATCATTGGTCCCTTGGACCCTAAAACCGCCTTAGGTAACAGGTTTATCCTGGTTTTCGTGGACCATGCCACCCGCTATCCAGAGGCAATCCCTCTAAATACAGTGACTGCACCGGTGGTAAACAGAGCTCTGATGGGAATATTTACCCGTGTAGGGTTCCCAAAGTATTTTGTGTCTGACAGAAGCACAAACTTCATGTCAGCATACATGAAGTCCATTTGGGATGAGTGTAGGGTAACCTACCCGTTTGCCACTCCTTATCATCCTCAAACCTATGGGCTTGTTGAGAGATTCAACAAGACCCTAAAAGGCATGATTATTGGCCTACCTGAAGCAATGAGGCATAAGTGGGATGTCCTCTTGCCATGCCTTCTCTTTGTTCATAGAGAGGTGCCCCAGAAAGGGGTGGGGTTAAGCCCCTTTGAACTTCTTTATGGTCACCCTCTCAGGGGACCATTAATCATGGTCAAGGAGGGATGGGAGAAAGCTCCCAACAAACCCCTAGGATGTGGTCAGTTACATGCTGGCCCTCCACAACCAGACCCAGTGTTTCTGGAAACAGGCCAAGAGTAACGTTGAGGCCAGTCAAGAGGTGATGAAGGAGTGGTATGACCAAAAGGCCACTCTGGTAGAATTCTCAACTGGTGACAAAGTCTGGGTGATGTAGCCAGTAGAGCCTAGAGCTCTCCAGGACCGCTGGACTGGCCCATACGAAGTGAAGGAGAAAAAGGGGCAGGCTACTTACCTAATGGACCTCAAGACCCCTAGAAACACCCTAAGGCTTTTCAACTGCAACAGGCTGAAACCTCATTTTGAGGGGTCTGACGTCAGTCTGCTCCTTGTGACAGACGAGGGCATGGAAGAGCAGAGTGAGCCTCTCCCCAAACCTCCTCTCTGCCAAAGAAAGTGATGGGTCAGTGGAGGGTGTTGATCGCTCTGACTCCCTGACTCCAGAACAGAAAGGAGACTGCTATGAGTTATTGGAGCAATTCTCTTCCCTGTTTTCCCTCACTCCTGGACTCACCAACTTGTGTGTCCACGATATTGACAAGGAAGACAGTCCACCTATAAAGATCAAAATTTACAGGTTGTCAGACAAGGTGAAGGCCAACATCAAGGAGGAAGTTGCCAAGATGCGTAGCACTAGGAGTTAATGAGACGTCCAGTAGTCCCTGGGACATCCTGTGGTGCTGGTACCCAAGGCTGCTGCACTCGGTGCCAAGCCAGAACTCTGGTTCTGCGTGGACTACCGGGATCTCAACTCAGTCACCCGGACTGACGCTCACCCCATCCCCTGAGATGATGAGCTTGTAGCCGCTGCCAAATTCCTCAGTACTTTTAATCTCACATCAGGGTACTGGCAGATCGTCTTAACTGAGGGGGCTAAAGAGAGATCTGCATTTCCAATGCCTGAGGGGCTTGACCAATTCCAGGTGATGCCCTTTGGGTTGAAAAATGCCCCGGCTACCTTCAAACAGTTGGTTAACGGGGTTCTAGCAGGCAAGAATGCCTTCTGCGCAGCCTGCCTAGACGACATTGCCGACTATAGTTCCAGCTGGGAGGAACACCTGCTCCACCTCAAGGAGGTGCTTCAGGCCCTGCAACAGGCACGCCTGGCCAACAAGTCCAGTAAGTCCCAGATTGGACAGGGTTCCGTGGTATACTTGGGACATCTAGTACGTGATGGCAAGGTGCAGCCCCTCCAGGCCAAGATTGAAACTATCAAGGCCTGGCAACCACCTAGAACCCAAACTGAGGTGAGGGCCTTCTTGGGCCTCACTGATTATTACCGTAGATTCATTAAGGGCTATGGAACCATTTTGTCACCCTGGACAGAACTCACATCCAAAAAGCAACCTAGGTTTGTGAATGGGACAGAGGCTTGTCAGAAAGCCTTCGACTACCTGAAGGAAGCCATGTACAGGGCTCCTGTGCTCAAGGCACCTGACTACTCCCAGGAATTTATTGTGCAGACAGACGCTACAGAGAATTGCATAGGGGCAGTTCTAGCACAGTTGAATGAGGAGGGCCTATACCAACCAGTAGTCTTTATTAGCAGAAGACTATTACCACGGGAACAGAGGTGGAGTGCTATTGAGAGAGAAGTATTTGCTGTGGTCTGGGCACTGAAGAAGCTGAGACCATACCTGTTTGGGGCTCACTTCCGGGTTCAGAAGGACCACAGGCCCCTTAGATGGCTCATGCAAATGAGGGGCGAGAATCCTAAACTCTTGACGTGGTCCGTTTCCCTACAGGGTTCGACTTTACGGTGGAGCATCGCCCGGGGATTGACCACGCCAACGCTGATGGTCTCTCCAGATACTTTCGCCTTAGAGATGAGAGCTCCCAGGAGGTTGGGTAGCTCTCCCCACTTTCAGCTGGGGGACTCATGTTAGACCTGACAGCCTTAGGGTGGTCACCCCTAACTTTTTGCCAGCCTCCCTCCACTTTTTGGACACTGTTTTTGCTGGTTTCAAGACTCTGCGCACTTTACCACTGCTAACCAGCACTAAAGCTCACATGCTCTCTCCCATAAAACATGGTGACATTGGTTAATACCCAATTGGCTTATTTAATCTACTTGTAAGACCCCAGTAAAGTGCACTACATGTGCCCAGGGCCTGTAGATTAAGAGGCATATTTATACTCCGTCTGCGCCGAAAGTGTGTCAAAAATGTTGACGCACATTCTGCGCAAACCTTGCCCCGTATTTAAACTTTGACACCCGAGCCCGCGGACGACAAAATTCCACCGTGTGCATAATTTTTGGGATGCGGCAACCCACCTTGCGTTAATCATATGCAAGGTAGGCGTTCCCATCCAAAAAAGGACTTAAACAGCCGTGCGTCGTATTTATGCTTTTGGGCAAAAATGACCCACGGCCGGGAGGCGGAGCTGGAAAATGACGCACAGTCCAATTTGCATCAAAATTTAACGCCTGGGTCAGGGCAGGCGTTAAAATGGGGCAAACAAATTTGTATTTAATCAGAACACACAGAAGTAACAGCAGAGCAGCAGAGCAGCAAAAGGGAGACATGGAGGTGCTTCTCATCCAGCGTGCACGCAGAGCCCAGCAGCAAGAACAGCAGCTACCACAACACCAGCAGGGACCCCAAAGGCAGCGCAGAAGAAAGGAGAGGATATTCTGCCCCAGAACAACCCTTCATGGTCTCAGGGAACACGACATCATCCAGAGGTACAGTTTGAACTGGCAGGCCATTCAGCAGCTGCTGGGAAACATAGAGCCACAGTTAGCACCCACCTTGCTGACACCCCGCACCATCCCAACAGAAACCAAGCTGCTTGCCGTACTTCATATGCTGGCAAGTGGCTCTTTTCAAACAAATGGTGCCCTGGTTGGCGGAATATCGCAGACGTCATTCTCTGCCTTTTTGCCCAAAGTACTGGATGCCATCATTGGACTCACACCCCACCACATCTGTTTCCCTAACACACTGCAGAAGCAGCAGGAAACAAAACAGGGGTTCTACCTCATTAGTGGCTTCCCACACATCCTTGGTGCAATCGACTGCACACATGTACACCTTGTGCCACCTGCTGCAACTGAACACCTCTACCGCAACAGGAAGCACACACATTCCATCAATGTGCAGGCCATTGTTGATCACCAAGGATTGATCACCAACATCGTGGCACAATATCCTGGGAGTGTCCATGACTCATTCATCTTCCGTCACAGCACCATCAATGAACACTTCCAGGATGGACGGTATGGCAATGGACTACTTGTTGATAAGTACACAAACCTACTTATATACACATTGCACAGCAACCCTCTAGGACACACAACACATACACCACAACAGCAACATGTCGACAGGAACACACTGAGGTTGTGACATCGCTAGCCATGTTTCATAGGTCACCATTGAACCTGTCACATATCTGAAATTACTGTACAGCCTAATGTTAAGACGTCAATGATCACAACGATTGGAGTGTGTTGCCTAAATATCACCTTGCAAATTGTAAGCGTCTCAATTATGTTTACAAGAATCCATTACATAAGTCTAAAGGTATGTGATGTTCAGGGTACATTGATATGAACATGTTAACAACACTGTCAAATTTAACCAGTGGAGACACAGGGACACCTGTATCACAAGTCACAATGCTAGGGAGGGGACACTGTACTGCAAACCCCAAAACATACTGCTACAACTGGTCAGCAGCCAAACACTCGTTCAGTCAAGGAAACAACACAATGCAGATGGTACATAATACAAGCCTAGGATGCAACACAATAACACAAAAGAGTCACAGACAACACAAGACAACATGCAAGGTGATATCAATGGGGCTAGATACATCAACATGATCCCATTTATTTTCTCTTGCAGCTGATCAGGGGTATTGCATCCAGCCATGGATAATGACACCTGTTGGCAACCTGAGTACTGCAGCAGAGCGTGCCTACAATGACGCACATAGGAGGACATAGTCTGTAAGATCATTCTAACATGTGCCATTCTGCACAACATTTGCATAAGAAGGAACATTCCCCTCCTGGAACCAGAGCCACACATGCCTGAAGAGGAGGAAGAGGAGGATGGTGGCCTGCAACATGAGGGGGAACAACAAAACACAGCCGCTGGTTTGCGTAGGCAGCAACATATTGTGAACAATTTCTTTTAAAATAATCACCATCACCACTTTATGAACTCATTTAAATAAACACCGATAATAATCACCATATCATGGTCTGGCTAATCATTTTTGCACACCTTTATATCTAACTATCAGAATAAGAGTGTTGCCTCATGAAGCAATGCTGATATACCGATTAGGACACTGAAAATCCCAGAGCAATTGTGATGCATATCATACAACGGTCACATACACACACACTGTAAATGACATACATCCTGTACATTTCAGCTTTGAAGGCCAATAGCAGAGGACCACACCTATTTCACACATACATGTTGTGAACATGGTTCATTGCAGCATATGGCACACAACTGAGACACCATCACTCAATAAGGGGAAAACAAGCCTCATACATGAGGCAGTTGACATGCTTTTGCATCAGTAACAGGAATGTATGGCCAGACCCTTGACAGCAGTAAGTCCAACTGCATCCAATCTTTGCAAGGACTATCTGTGACTAGAGTTCCCTAGAATCAGAACATAGACAGCACAAGTGCCACACATATGACAAGCATTGGGCACATGACATTCCATGTACATGTCAGCCCATTTCCTAACGCCTGACACACCCGTGCACCTGGTCACAACCCACCTGTCTGAAGAGGTCCCTGGAATAGTAATATGTGTACCCCGATATTCCCTCCTTTACACACACAGATTAGTATTCCAGTGTGCTACACCCTTTCCTATGATATACCATTGTCATAGTACATCTGACTGAATGGACATCAGGTCAATTAATACACTGGCTTGTAGTTTCTAAGCACTGTTATCACCTGTAGATTGCTTCCTGTGTGAAAATGTCTGTTGGCCATTAGAATGCAAATCTCATCTACAGGACTTGTGAGAAACTGATGCAGCCCACACCTGTGATCACCTCCATGCATACCACCCATTTCAACATGCACTGCCCCTGCTGATGCCTGGAACAGCATAGGAGTTGTCATGTTGTCAAATACAGCGTTAAGCATTGCTAGTAATGAAGCCGTGTAACACAGCCCTTGGGTTCATGTGTCAGCTTCAAAAACATAGGACATACACAGTTTTACATGTTAACTGTCTAGTTTGTCCTCCAAACAGTCTTAGTCAGACCACTGATTATGTAACTTGTGAAAGTGCTGGATCCAGATTGACCCTGCATCCTGTCAGCCTGACTGGCATCTGTCTGTGCGTCACCCTAAAGTTTCCCTGTGGCTACATATGTACCACACTTGCTTTACCAAACCTCTCATTCCTCAGAGGGTATTTGGTCATGTGCTTCATCAATGCATACCCAAATACATTGTATAGCATCATCTGCCTTTTAATTGTACCATATTAGTTAAATCCTCTGTGAATACCAAAATAATGGCCCATCCCTTGTCTGGGTCTCATTTATGCATGAACGACAAAGGGTGACAGTGTCCCAGGGCCATATACAGGGATTGTGTACGGGGCCTTCAGCAGAACCAGCAACCTCTGATAATGTCCATGAAAAGTCCACACATGTTAGGACCCTGACAGTTCACACACAGAATTTCATTGCTCACAACATATTGATGGGCTGTGTGTGGTGAATAGCTGCAAAAATAATCAGCACAGAGGCTATGATGTTCCCAGATGCAGTGGAAATTGCAGAAGCCAACCTGTGTACAAATGTTGTAATGACACCTGCCGGAACATGACACCTGAGACATTATCTCACTCAGCACACCAAGGTTGCCCTGTTGACCGTCTCATTACACGTCTTCAGTGACAGGTTGGGACCATCCCCATGTAGGTTCTCATGTCCTCATCCAATTTACTCACATTGATCAACAAAGGATACTCAGTAGATACAGGAATAGCTGCCACTGACTCATGATGAGACCTGGACGTAACTGTGACAACATACACCCCTAAAAATGTACAGGATCAACATTGGACCACACACATGAACAAGACACCTCTGTGCAATTGATCACTGGAAATATGTTGACATGTGCTGCCTCGTCTGCTGGTCCACCACAGCCACTGGAGAGTTGTGGCTCTGTTATATGACCTCAACTGTGGTGTCATCATACATTTGTGGTTCACCTTTGGCTCTCTGGGCCAATTACATGGTACCCACTTCCTCAATGCATGTGTCTGACTCACTGTGGGATTCACCAACAAGTGCCTAGGAAGATGTTACCAAAAATGTAGGACATAGGATGGTGAAATTGTGGACCATTGACATGAACAAGTGTCTGCCATTTATCTGGTGCATGCTTTGTCATTTGTGGTGTCTACGTTCCCAAAATCTTGGAAGTGCACATAACGGATGTTGCTACATGTATGACTAACACATGTCCTCTCTCATTTCCACAATGACTTCCATCTAAGGTATGGACACATTGACTTCACATTCATACAAGCATATGTTCAATAATGCATCTTGTGATGCACACACACTCGGTCAACAACTACATTAGTTGCCACTGCATGCACATTAAGCCATAGGCATTGAGGTATTGTACTTATGTGCGTCACATTGCTATCCTGTCCTGATGCCAAACATGCCCATATTGTGCAATACATATATGTAGGCCACACATATGGCCATCTAGTGCGTCAGCCAACCATCAAAAGCCTGTTAAGGAAATAGCGGGTCATGGTCCGCTGCAGTATGATGTCTCACATGTGAACATACACCATAGTGGGTGGTATCAGCCTATCTCTGATGTGTCCCAAATGTAACATAACATAAAAAATGAAAAAATGCCCAAAACTAGTTCATGCACTTAAATTTTTACGTTGCTAGCGTTATGCGTCATTTTTTTTTAACTAATACAGATTGTGTCATATTTTTTGACGCACAGGAGTGAAAATTAGGCCACATCCAAATAATTGTACAGACTATTTACTATTACTTGGATGCGGCCTAATTTTCACTCCTGTGCGATGAAAAATGTGATGCACAAACTGTATGCGTGAAAAAATATGACACATAACGCAAAAAACGGCGGCCATTTTATGCAGGAAGTGATGTAATAGGATATCCTGTTTACAGATTATGTACAGTGGGTGTACTTTCACTTTCACTTTGCAGTCTGTGAATCTTCTAGACCAGTGGTTCCCAACCTTTTGATTTCTGTGGACCCCCACTTTAACATTAATGGAACCAAGGGACCCCCACTGAATCATCATTGGAATCTGGGGACCCCCGCCTGAGTCATTACTCTAAGCTGGGGTCCTAATTTGTCAATATTTGTTAATATTTTTTAATTTTCTTAGCAGTCGTGGACCCCCTGAGAAGGCTTTGCGGACCCCCAGGGGTCCCCGGACCACAGGTTGGGAACCACTGTTCTAGACTGTGTGGCTGTGTTCAGAGTGTTGTCCAGTGATTTTGTGCTTTTGTGTCCTGTGTGCTATCTTAATTGTTATTTTGTGAAATAAATGTTGTTGTTGTATAGTGTCCTACTGTGTTTTGTTTAAATTTGTCCAGTATTCTAGTGTTTTTGTTGTTTGTGGGAGTCTGTTGTGGGTAGTGCTAGTTTGGGGATAGTTGGGCTTTTTTAGTGGTTAAGTTTACTTTTCTCTTTTTTTGTACCCCTACTTTCCCCCTTTTACCCTTTCTACTTCTTTATCCCCTATTCCCCTTTTCATTGCTGAGATGTCTGGTAGGCCACGTCTTGGCAGGATGGGTGAGGAGGAGTTGGGGGGCTTTATACGGCTTGTGTGCCATTTCCTACCACTCATGATCGAGGCAGGGGGCAGGGTGTTACAGGGGTATCACACTGAGGCGCGCAGAATCCGGTGGGGAAAGGTGCTGCATCACCTGTATGGCAGCCAGAGGAGTGACCACAAGCTGAAGCACCAGTGGGCTGACCTCATCACCAGGGAGCAAGATCTGCTGGACCACCTGGGAATAGTGATTGATGGCCCTGTTGGTGAGTACTAATCATGTAAATGTGCACGATTAAATGCTCTGTAGTGACATCAGATGATTTGTACAATATCTGCCAGCTAAGCTGCTGACTGTGTGTAATGCTGCGGAAACATACAGGGTAATTGATGCAATATGTGAAGGATCACAATTGCTAGCTGTCAGGAAGCACGTGCTCAGCAAACTTACAGGATACTTTTCCTTTAAGTAAATTGGTGCCGCCTTTGTGTCAGACAACCAAACAAAATAGGAGCCAATCATGTCTATATATGTCACATTTGCCAGAGAAGTATAGATGTACTAAAATATTGGCTAACTTTGTTGACGCAATAGCTAGACTGACTTTAGAAACACTACATGATGCAGAAAATGAGTGCTGGCTTCACGTCAATTGATGATAGCAAAGTAGCCCAGACATTTGTCTCATGTGAGTCTGGTGAGTGTGGAAGGAAAGCGTTCACGGAAGTTCTATGAATGTTTGGGATTATTGTGGTCCTTCATCTTTTTGGATACATGTCAGATATGGATTTGAAAACATTGTGAAAAGGTGTAAGGTGCCCTCAGCTAACATCTTAGAATGGTATTTAGAGTTAGTTATGCCACATTCCAATTAGGGACGGCAGTCCAAAGGTATGCACATGGGTTCACATCTCCATGGTTGGTGCAAATCACCATTGCTGGGCCACATCAAATGAAGAAACTGTAACAAAATGAGGGCTTACAAAAGTCCCTGTCCCTCTGTACATTGTACATATGTGTAATAAATGTGTCATGGCCACATGGGCTGTTTGACTGGTAATGCAGTCCTCAAGTAACCAGGCTTTGGATGTCTCTCTTGGATGCACATGATGAGAAGATTACACACCATTATTATTTCTGATCACTAATGACGGAGCATGTTTGCCACCACATGATAGTTAGGGCCACTGCATGTGTGCAGATATGTGTGTAACTGTCACATGAGACCCATGCTATGTACATGTTGGCCGTGATATATCAGATGCAGTATCATCATGTCTGAATGGCTGTCATTTCCTTATTCAGCTTACACATTGTATATGTCTTTAAAATTGTTGGTCAGTGCACAGATTCTGAGCACATTTCTTCCCTCCATGCCTTACAGGTGGACCGGCACCCTACACTGTGGGAGAGGTGGCTACATTTGAGGACCCCGACCACTCCAGTAAGTGTTGATATGTCTGTTATGTGTTGTGTTTCCTGGTGATGTGTGATGGACTCCTGTGTGTTGAACACATAGCAAGGTGTGATGCGCTGGCCAATCATTTGTTTTGCTCCATGAATGGGATTTCAGTCTCTCAAAATGTTTGAGTTGGCCAATGCTTATCCGATTGTATTATCTAGGGATTGTAGGTCATTCCTGTAGGCCCCACAATGAGTACTGGGGTGAGTCATGTGGATAAAACTTGTATCAACAAGAGTCGCACTGGAACTCAGCTCAGATTTAGTCAGCCTGTCAGACCCACATTCTCCCTTATTGGTACTGCAAATCGCTTTCCAACAGACTTCTGCTTCCCTATTCACCAAAGTACTGATTAAACTGTAAGTAGAACTTCCTAGCAGCATGTACTTCCACATATAGTGCTACAGGTATGTGGAACTTGAGTGCAATGGCCTAGGTGTGCATGCTAATCATGATCATGGGTGTTCTTGCAACTCTGTGTCTGGTGTAAGTCATGCCTTACTGGAAGTATATGATGTGTACCAAGCTCTGCATTTCCTGACATGTGTGGCGCTATGATTGGTCAAAGGTTTGCAGACTCCTAATAGTTGATAGACCTTACCTGTGGTGTGTGTGTAGAGCCAAACACATGTGGAATTTTCTATACACTCCTGGGTGTCCATGTTGTTTGGAATTGTTCGTTGTTTCTCCACCCCCCCTCAAACACAGGCATGGGTTTGTGAATAGGGTATCTAGGATTGATGCTACCAGTATGTTACACATACATGTGAATAAGTGACTGTTTGGTTGGAACCTAGTATACACACTCAGGTATGGCACATGAGTACTATACTAGCAAGTCCAGTTACAACTTTCAGACCATGTGGCTTTAGTTTTTCATTCCAAACACTGACATCTGTAGCCCAAGCATTGGCGGAGGATGTGCAGCATGATTGTCAGCTGATAACTGGCAGAACTCAGATGGCAAGTCAATGCCAGTTGTTACCCATTTCATAGGTTTTGGATGTGCTATGTGTGATGTGACCTTTGTAGGCTGGCTTGCCATGTACTTCCTCAGTGACATTCAATGATCTGTTTGGTGATATGAGCTGTTACAAGTACAGTAGATGTATTGTCTGATTTACTTCTTGTGCCATTTCAAACAATGCAGTTCCTAATGTAAATTATTTGCCTTTGTCTTCACAGCTGCAAACATGACACCCATCCAGGTCCGTGAGCTCCAAAGGCGGGCCATGAGATATCAACATATCCTGCTGGTAGAGTTGGGGTTCAGGAGGATGGCCCGTAGATACCGCCATGAACGGGCCCCCGGGGCATGGAGAGCTTTCCCACAGGGTGGCCCTAGTTTTCCCACCACAGCCACCACCAGCACAACCACCAGTGCCACCCAGGTGGCACCACCCACAGCTGGGACTGGTGTCCCGATGTCTGATGTTGTTCCAGGCCCCAGCAGTACAACACCTTCAGGGCAGCCCACAGGCCTTGGCTCTACATGCCCACAAACCTCCTCTGCCGGTACCCAGACTGCCCCAACTCCAACAGTTGACCCTGCAGCTTTCCAGGCAATGGAACGTAAGATGGACGTGTGTTGAGGAAAATCAGTAATCTGAGCCGGGATGTTCGCCATATGAACAGGCGTGTGCGGTCCATAAAGCGGACCCTCCGGAGAGCCAACCTCTAGACTTTGATGATGAAGGACATGATTCCCTCCCCTCCCTCCTCTTTCCTTGTTCTCATACTTAGTGGGCTTAGGGGGCTTAGTGTTAGGTTAGTATAGGCTGTTAGTTTAGTTAGTGTTAGTGGGTGGGGGGTCCTCATTCTTTCTATTTTTACTTATTATGTGTGATTGGGGTGCTATGTTGGTGTTCTTGTGTGTTTAATAAAAATACAAAAAAATATATATTTGTTTAGGATAGTATAGCATGTGTTTAGGTTAGTATCTGTTGTCCTCCATGTGTCCCGTCTCATAAGGGGGGTGGGGGGTTGAGGTTTAGAACGTTTCATTACATGTGATAAGTAAGTTTAGCTTAGGTTAGTTAGGGACAGTTGTGGGTAATGAGTAGTCAGGGTAGATTAGGGTAGGTAAGACCTTTCCCTCATTTTCCTCTTCTGTGATTACCTTTTAATAAATATATAGTGAACCCTTTACAGTATGTGTTAAATGCTTCTTGATCATGGCCTTGGCATTAGTGTACATGAATTTTGTACTATTACACTTTGTGTCCTATGCTACAAACAAATCCCAACTGAGCTGTAAGATTGGCAGCTACCCCAGTGCTACCTTGCAAAGATTCCACCATTCATTGCAACCACCAATCACAGTTAATATGGATCCCAAAGTGTTTTTGTCGATAAGTATGTTTTCTAAGTGACAAACAGTGCTTCCAGACTTGGTATTGGGGGAACAGTTTTAGGTCTGACTGCAGTGTGATGTTCAAGGACACCCTTATAAGATGAGTTGTCGTAAGCACTCTTGAAGTATTGTCTTCATGACTCACATAGACCATTTGTGACACTGTTCAGCATGATTACCTATTTGGATGTAAACTCAGACAACTTCATTCATGCAGTTTTTGGAGTGTTTGCTTAGATTTGTGTGCACTGTTATATGTGTTAGTATTGCATGGTGACAACATTTTGCTGCCACTATTTGATGACTTAGATATCCCTTGAGTAAGCATTATTCTGTCCAACACAACATGATGGTGTATGGTTTCTCACTTCATCAGATATTACCCTCAGGAAGGGCAGAGGATGATGCAATCCTGGCCACGGTGCAGATTTATCTGACTACATAATTTCAGGACAGTTGTATTGACAAGCTACGTTATTTGACAGGAGGCACATTTCAGTTATCTACTGCACAGTTGATGTGTCACATTACACAGAGACAGATTTGTTGTGCAAGTGCTATTTATTGAAAGGTGCTGTAGTGCTATATGTACATTGTCCATGATTGTGAGTCCATTATAGTGACATCTTCCATTATGATCCTACACAAGGGGTAAAGGAAAATGCTTTTGACATGCTGGGGTGATGTTTCAGACAGTGCAGAGGGACAGGATTTGCCAATGAGTAAGAGAGAGACAAGCACTGGGCAGGCTGACAAGATAAACCAGTGGTTAGCAGAACAGTCATTGAGTAGAGTTGTTGTAAGACTGGCATGTTACAAAACGCAGGACCTTGGTAATAGTTGGCTATGTGGCAGGGACTAGTGCTTCCGGGTACTTTTCCGTGTGAATGTGATCTGTTCCATGTCTTCTTCTGATGTGTGTGTTGCCTCCTCTGTCCTTGGTGGTGGTGGTTGTGAAGGGGCAAAACACACCTCAGTGTTAGAAGACGTGGAGGTAGACATCCCGGTCACTGCTACCTGTGAAGGTCTTAAGGGCAGTACTGCAGCAAGGAGGATCTGCTGATTCTTAAGAATAGCGGCCACATCACTATAATAGGCAGCCAGGTCGGCCCTGAGGGGGTCATGATTGCATTTGTGCATGCAGTGGTAGGTTTGGGGTGCAAGGTGTTGTGGCAACTCCCTTACTGCAGTGGTGAATTCCTTGACAGTTTCTTGTGGTCCTTGCAGGATGGATGTTAGGGCTTGCATGGCTGCTGCCTGATCTGCAGATGACATCATGCACAAACGTACCCCCTCTAGGCTGGCTGCCATGGTTTGCATCCCCACCCGCTCCTCATTTGCCAGCTCCCGCTGTACCCCAACTACAGTTCTCTCAAAGCTGGTGCCTGTGTCGTCTGAGTCATCAGCTGTTTTGGAGCTGGCAGGTCTTACAATTCGGGTAGTGGGTGGGTCCTCTGTGATGGCTGCTTGTTCTGTGCTCCTCCTTGTGACTGAAGGTGGGGTCTGGAGGGTTCCAACGACATCTTGGATGGTCTGCTGGGGACTGTTTGTCAGCTCGTCATCCATGTCATCAGGGTATTCTCGGACAGGCATATCCGCAGAAGATCCATCATCCTCTGCAATTAAATGGGGTACAATTAGTGTGTCTGTGTTGTGGCATTAGTGATGTGACATGCCTGCCTTGTGATGAATTCACATTGTGATCTTGTTTCGTGTTTATTGCTTTCAGATGGACATTCTCCCAGGCCTATGGCCCACCTGCATGTCACATGTATTGTGGTAAGTCATTAGTCTTGTCGGCATTATCTCCTCTAGGTGTTTGTTCTGGCCAAATAGTGGATTGCCACCTTCTTGTACTACTCAACCCTCCGTCTACATCCATTCTCATGCTGAGGCCTTTCACTGGCTGTGGGTGCTCTGATGGCACTGGCAGCACACTTGACAATCTGGACCAGCCCCAGTCTCTGATCTTTCACATCCACTTATATGCAGTAGACATGTAGCGTATCCTATGCATAGCTTTGTTATGGCACGATATGGATGTTGGCAATGGTAATGTGTACAGCTGATGTTGGGAATGTGTTGTACATTGGATTGCCCTGATAGTCGTAGCAGTGTCCTATTTCCTCCTCTGACTGTGCTCGTGTATTTCAGTGACCAGTTACATGTGTCCTCCCCCTCAATGCTGTTGTCTGAGCAGTATGACATTTGGGATGTTACATTGTGACCCAGGCACAGGATGGACCCTGAAATATGGGTGTGTCCTTAGTGCTGTGTAGCTCCTACTGTTGATGACATTGGCTGATGTTTGCGACAACTATGGGCATTGACATTTGAGAGTACTGGGGCCTTTGTCTTGTTTCAGGGGATTATTGAAGTTGTCATCCTAAACCCTCTAATTTTGCTGTGTATGATCCATGGGGAAGTCACTGCCATTGGCTACTTGAGCTGCACACACAGCGGAGGTGGTAGTGACAACTGTTGTCACTGTTACAGTCCAGTTGTCGGTATGACTAGAAGTTGTTAATTGGGCCCTAGTTAATGTAGGGGGTATAGTGGATGACGTGTGCCAGGATGTCAGTTTGACGTTGTGCCCTTCCCTCCTGGCGTGGCTTTACCTTTGCTCCATCGTTGGCATGACAGCATGCCCCCATGGGAATATTGTTGGTGTAGTGTAATGGTGTGCCCCAGCTTCTGTCTGTGCAGGCCATGCCCCCATGCCACTCCATGTATCTGATGACTTCCATGCATTTTGTGGTCGGTATCCCCCCGCTTATGGTTAACATTAGTGCATTTTCATTCCCCATGCGACTTACCCTGCATATGCGTTGCCTCCTAGTAGTATGCGCTGTCCTGTCCTTGAATCCCTGTGATGATCTCTTCAGGGATGATGGCTGCGACCATCTCCTCCATGTGGTCCAGGGCCTCCTGGTGTGCTGGACTCCCACCTCCAGTCTGCAGTGCTGCCTTCCTGTTCCTGGCCATCTTTTCCTTTGTCCTGCACTTGCAGTCATGCCAGCGTTTCTTGCACTCAATGACTGTTCTGCGTACTTCTGCCACTCTGTTAATCTTGTCAACAATTTGTTGCCATATAGCCTCTCTCCTACTGATTGGCAACTTTGAGGTGACAAACAGTTGGTGCTGGTGTTCCGTCACCTTTTTAACCAGGATTTCCTGTTCCTCTGCACTGAAGCGACACTTTCTTTACTTCTTAAAAGTGTCCTGGTTCTTGTGTGGGTCCTCCTGGCTGGTTCCTGGTCTGTTTTCATCTTTCTGGGGTCTGTAGAGGCATCTGGGATCCATTTTGGCTCTCCTCTGCTGAAATGGCTGTGTTCGCAGGGGAATTTTGACGCTATTGCGTCAAAAAACACTGCATATCCGGTATGCTGTGTCATAAATTGTCCTACAATCATTTCCGCCGCATTAACGTCGTTTTGCTTTACGACTTGATGCTGCAGTGTGAGTAAAAAAAAATGACTCACACCTGTGGTTTGCGCCGCCGTGCGTCAAAGTATAAATGTGACGCCCACACAGCGCACCAAAATGGCGTTAACCGGCGGTATTATTTTTGATGCAAAACTGCACCGGCGCAGTTTTGCGTCAAAAAGTATAAATATGGCCCTAAATTCTACTAGTGTGAACTCAATGGTGCATCATCTGTGTGCGCCAGAAAAATCGACGCACACCTCCCCGTTTTTCACGCAACCCCTCCTCTACGGTCCCTTGCGGAGAATTTGAACGCAAACCAGGTTCTCTGTGCTTGCAAGAGACATTGGTTGCTTTTTAAAGACTAAAGACACTTTATATAATTTTTACAGTGATAGCTCCACATATACTTATTGTTAGAAATGGGGTTTTTGGTTGGCAGTCAGGTTACCCTCTGTCCAAGCAAAAGCCCTCACTCTAGTCAGGGTAAGTCACACACTATCCAAGATTATCCTGTGCCCACCCTCTGGTAGCTTGGCACGAGCAGTCAGGCTTAACTTAGAAGGCAATGTGTAAAGTATTTGTGCAATAAACCATACAATACCACCATATAGCACCACAAAAATACACCACACAGTGTTTAGAAAAATATATAATATTTATCAGGATAATTGTAGGTCAAAAAGAATAAAGATGCAATGAAAAATTGTAGAACTATCACAGGAAAGTGATATAAAGGGTCTTAAGTCTTTAGAATATAATAAAGTGTCTTTCAAGCACAAAGTACCTGGTTTCTGGTGGAAAATCTCCTCAGAGGGCCACAGGTGAAGAGATGCGTGGAAAAAGGGGGGTGTGCGTCGATTTCCTCTTAGCACACACCGACTTGCGTCGTTCTTTTCCACGCGGGGAAGTCGGGCGTCGTTTTCCGGCGCGCAGACAGTCTCTTTTTGTGGATCGCGGGGATTACCAGATGTCCCGGGTCTGTGCGTGGATTCTCCTGCTTGTTTTCCGGCTGCGCGTCGTTCTGCGGGGCTGCGCGTCGAAGTTTCGATCTCACGGTAGGCGTCGCGTCGATTTCTCCTTGGAAGTCGGGCGGCGTTTTCCTTGCGAGGCCGTGCGTCGAAATTTTGGTCTCACGGCAGGCGTCGCGTCGATTTCTCCTCGGAAGTCGGGCGGCGTTGTCCTTGCGAGGCCGTGCGTCAAAGTTTCGCGTTTACGGTAGGCGTCGCGTCGATTTCTCCTGGAAAGTCGGGCGGCGTTGTCCTTGCGAGGTTGTGCGTCGAAGTCTCGATCGTCCCGAGAGCGTCGCGTTGATCAGCGTCGGTGTGCGGCGTTTTTCTCGCCGCGAAACAAGCTGTGCGTCGAAATTTTCGGCGCACGGAGCGTCCAAGTGAAAGGAAGAAGTCTTTTTGGTCCTGAGACTTCAAGGAACAGGAGGCAAGCTCTATCCAAGCCCTTGGAGAGCACTTTCACAGCCAGACAAGAGTTCAGCAAGGCAGCAGGGCAACAGCAAGACAGCAGTCCTTTGTAGAAAGCAGACAGGTGAGTCCTTTGAGCAGCCAGGCAGTTCTTCTTGGCAGGATGTAGTTTCTGGTTCCGGTTTCTTCTCCAGCAAGTGTCTGATGAGGTAGGGCAGAGGCCCTGTTTTATACCCAAATGTGCCTTTGAAGTGGGGGAGACTTCAAAGAGTGGCTAAGAAGTGCACCAGGTCCCCTTTCAGTTCAATCCTGTCTGCCAGGGTCCCAGTAGGGGGTGTGGCAGTCCTTTGTGTGAGGGTAGGCCCTCCACCCTCCCAGCCCAGGAAGACCCATTCAAAATGCAGATGTATGCAAGTGAGGCTGAGTACCCTGTGTTTGGGGTGTGTCTGAGTGAATGCACAAGGAGCTGTCAACTAAACCTAGCCAGACGTGGATTGTAAGGCACAGAAGGATTTAAGTGCAAAGAAATGCTCACTTTCTAAAAGTGGCATTTCTAGAATAGTAATATTAAATCCGACTTCACCAGTCAGTAGGATTTTGTATTACCATTCTGGCCATACTAAATATGACCTCCCTGCTCCTTTCAGATCAGCAGCTGCCACTTCAACAGTGTATGAGGGCAGCCCCAATGTTAGCCTATGAAGGGAGCAGGTCTCACAGCAGTGCAAAAACGAATTGAGGGTTTTTTACACTACCAGGACATATAACTACACAGGTACATGTCCTGCCTTTTACCTACACAGCACCCTGCTCTAGGGGATACCCAGGGCACACATTAAGGGTGACTTAGATGTAGAAAAAGGGGAGCTCTATGCTTGGCAGGTACTTTTAAATGCCAAGTCGAGGTGGCAGTGGAACTGCCCACACAGGCCTGGCAATGGCAGGCCTGAGACAAGGAAAAGGGGCTACTTAAGTGGGTGGCACAATCCGTGCTGCAGGTCCACTAGTAGCATTTAATCTATAGGCCCTAGGCACCTGGAGTGCACATTACTGGGGACTTATAAGTAGATTAAATAGTTCAATCAGGTATGATCCAAAGTTACCATGTTTACAGAGAGAGAGCATATGCACTTTAGCACTGGTTAGCAGTGGTAAAGTGCGCAGAGTCTAAAAACCAGCAAAAACAGTATCCAAAAAGTGGAGGGAGGCAGGCAAAAAGTTAGGGGTGACTACCCTAAGGCTGTCAGGTCTAACATGTGTCCCCCCCAGCTGAAAGTGGGGAGAGCTACCCGACCTCTTGGGAGCTCTCATCGCTAAGGCGGAAGTACCTGGAGAGACCATCAGCATTGGCGTGGTCAACCCCTGGGCGATGTTCCACCGTAAAGTCCATCCCCTGTAGGGAAATGGACCACCTCAAGAGTTTTGGATTCTCGCCCCTCATCTGCATGAGCCATCTGAGGGGCCTGTGGTCTGTCTGAACTAGGAAGTGAGTCCCAAACAGGTAGGGTCTCAGCTTCTTCAGTGCCCAGACCACAGCAAAAGCTTCTCTTTCAATAGCACTCCACCTCTGTTCCCGTGGTAATAGTCTTCTGCTAATAAAGACTACCGGTTGATCTCTGCCCTCCTCATTTAGCTGTGCAAGAACTGCCCCTATGCCATGCTCTGAAGCGTCTGTCTGCACGATAAATTCCTGGGAGTAGTCAGGGGCCTTGAGCACGGGGGCCGTGCACATGGCTTCCTTCAGGGCGTCAAAGCCTTTCTGACAAGCCTCTGTCCAATTCACCAACCTAGGTTGCTTCTTGGACGTGAGTTCTGTCAAGGGGGACACAATGGTACCATAGCCCTTGACAAACCTGCGGTAGTATCCGGTGAGGCCTAAAAAGGCTCTCACCTCAGTCTGGGTTCGAGGTGGTTGCCAGGCCTTGATAGTTTCGATCTTGGCCTGGAGTGTCTGCACCTTGCCACCACCTACTAGGTGCCCCAAGTACACCACGGAACCCTGCCCAATCTGGCACTTACTAGCCTTGATGGTCAGGCCTGCCTGTTGCAGGGCCTGAAGCACCTCCTTGAGGTGGAGCAGGTGTTCCTCCCAGCTGGAACTGTAGACAGCTGTCATCCAGGTAGGCTGCACAGAAGGCATCCTTGCCAGCCAGGACCCCGTTAACCAACCGTTGGAAGGTAGCGGGGGCATTTTTCAATCCAAACGGCATCACCCGGAACTGGTAATGGCCGTCAGGGGTGGAAAAGGCGGACCTTTCCTTAGCCCCCTCAGTCAGGGCGATCTGCCAGTACCCTGAAGTAAGATCAAACGTACTCAGGAACTTGGCAGCGCCTAGCCTGTCCACGAGCTCATCAGCTCGGGGGATGGGGTGAGCATCAGTCCGTGTGACTGAGTTGAGACCCCGGTAGTCCACGCAGAACCGGAGTTCTGGCTTCGCGCCTGGGGCAGTAGCCTTAGGGACCAACACCACTGGGCTGGCCCAGGGACTACTGGACTTCTCAATAACCCCTAGCGTCAACATCTTGGAGACCTCCTCCTGGATGCTGGTCTTCACCTTATCTGACAACCTGTGAATTTTGTTCTTCACAGGGAGACTGTCACCGGTGTCAATATCATGAACACAGAGGTGGGTCAGCGAGGAGTAAGGGAGAAGAGGGGGGAGAACTGCTCCAACAGCTCATAGCAGTCTCCTTTCTGGTTTAGAGTCAGGGAGTCAGACAGAAAGACCCCGCTTACGGACCCATCACCTTCTTGGGCAGAGAGGAGGTCAGGGAGAGGTTCACTCTCCTCTTCCATTCCTTCATCTGTGACCAGAAGCATGTTGATCTCCGACCTCTCAAAATGAGCTTTTAGTCGGTTCACGTGGAGCACCCTTAGGGGGTTCCTAGGGGTTTGGAGGTCCACTAGGTAAGTGGCCTCCCCTTTCCGCTCCTTTATTTCAAATGGGCCAGACCAGCGGTCCTGGAGAGCTCTGGGCTCTACTGGCTCCATTACCCACACTTTGTCTCCAGGTTGAAACTCTACCAGAGTGGCCTTCTGGTCATACCATTGTTTCATCACCTCTTGACTGGCCTCCAGGTTACTTTGGGCCTCTTTCCAGAAGCGGATCATCTGATTGCGGAGGGCCAACATGTAGCTGACCACGTCCTGAGGGGGTGTCTTTGGAGCGTTCTCCAATCCCTCCTTGACAATGCTTAAGGGTCCCCTGACGGGGTACCCATAGAGAAGCTCAAAGGGACTGAACCCTACCCCCCTCTGGGGGACCTCTCTGTAAGCAAAGAGAAGGCATGGTAAGAGGACGTCCCATTTACGCCTCATGGCCTCAGGGAGGCCACCAATCATGCCTTTCAGGGTCTTGTTGAATCTCTCCACAAGCCCATTAGACTGGGGGTGATAGGGTGTGGTGAACTTGTAGGTTACACCACACGCATCCCACAGATGCTTCATGTACGCGGACATGAAGTTAGTGCCTCTGTCAGACACTATCTCCTTGGGGAATCCCACACGGGTAAATATCCCCATCAGGGTTCTGGCTACCACCGATGCAGTTACGGTCCTCAGAGGGATTGCCTCTGGGTACCGGGTGGCATGGTCCACCAAAACCAGGATAAACCTGTTGCCTAAGGCAGTTTTGGGGTCCAAGGGGCCAACAATGTCGACGCCCACCCTTTCAAAGGGGGTGCCAACGACAGGAAGTGGAATCAGGGGGGTTTTAACCCTCTTTCCTGCTTTACCACTAGCCTGGCAGGTAGGACAAGCCCTGCAGAATTTGTCTGAGTGTGTCCTCATTTTGGGCCAGTGAAAGTGGGTGACAAGCCTGTTGAAGGTCTTGTCTTGTCCCAAATGTCCTGCCAGGGGAATGTCGTGAGCCAGACCCAGTAGGAAGGCTCGGTAACATTGGGGGACCACCAGCACACGTGCTGCCCCAAAGACCGGAACCCTAGGCTCACTGTAGAGGAGATCATTCTCCCAATATAGGTGGTGATTGCCAGAGGCGTCACCTGCTGCCTGGTTTAAGGCTTGTTTCCTCAACCCTTCTAGAGTGGGACACTCTTTCTGCGCCTTGCAGAATTCCTCCCTGGTGGGTCCAGCCTCAACTTGCCAGCCAGCAAGCTCAGGTAAGTCACCTAGGGTGGCAATGTCTTCCCCAGTTGGCTCGGGAGTCTCCTCCTCAGGAGCCCCGTCAGCCACTGTGGGAACTTCTGGGGCCGGTTTCCCGCGCCCCTCGTCCCTCCTCTTGGCAGCTCTCTGGGCCATCGTTCCAGGCTCCAGATGCCCTTGACTTCCCTCTCGGTCAGCCATGGACCGGGTGGTCATGCAGACCCACTCAGGTAACCCTAACATCTCCAGGTGAGATCTGAGCTCTACTTCTTTCCAAGCAGTATGCTCGAGATCATTGCCTAACAGACAATCTACAGGCATGGCAGGACTCACAGCTACTTTCAGAGTACCAGAGACCCCCCCCACTCAAAGGGAACCCGAGCCACCGGTAGGTGACTCTCGCGATTGTCAGCGACTATGACCTGGTGGAATGTATTAGGGATTATTTGCTCTGTGGACACCAGCTGACTCTTGATAGTAGTCATACTGTGTCACGCAGAGCCTCCACCTTCTGCCCATCAATGAGGACCCACTGCCGGTACTTGGAAGTATTTTTAGGCATGTGGACCTTGGACATCATTTCTCCTTCTCCCAGGGACACTAGGGAAATCTCTACCTGTCCCCCACAGCTATCTGGGTCCATCTCCCCCCCGAGTGCTACACTAGTCAACCCAGGGACCTGTCCAGTAGTGGACGGTGCCCTCTTGGGGCACTGGGGATCGCCTTTATAGTGACCATACTGGTAACACTCCATGCATTTGGGGCTTGATTTTCCTGACCTGTCAAATGTCCCTGGCTTTTTCCCAAATTTGGAAAAGGAAGGGTTGCCACCCCCTCCCTGGGAATTCTTTTGGGGGCCTTTAGAGAGTTCCTTATCTGTAAGTTTATCTCCCCCCTCTTTCTTCTGTTGGGAACCCTGACCACCTTTGTGGGAGTTCCCCCCAGGTACCTTTTTGGACACTCTGGTACTAACCCAGAGGTCCGCCTCCTCAGCAAGCTTCCTGGGATCAGTCAGCTTACTATCCACTAGGTGCTGGCGCAAATCGGTATAAGTAACATTAAGCATATGCTCTCTCAGGATCAAGTCATATAAACCTTTATAATCTGCTACTTTGTTGCCCCGCACCCATCCATTCAGTGCCTTACTAGAGAAATCAAAGAAATCTACCCATGTTTGTGTGGTTTGTTTGGTGCTGTCCCTGAACCTCTGACGGTATCCCTCAGGGGTCAGCCCAAACTTGGCAAGTAAAGTGGCTTTCTGGAGTGGGTATGTGTTTTGATCCGGTGGATCCAATGTGAGAAGTGTGTCCCTCCCCAATGGCGGCACATAACCCCACATAGCTACCCCCCATTGCCCTTCAGGAACCTCATGAGCCCTTAGTGCAACTTCATAAGCAGCTAACCATTTATCTATGTCATCTCCCACCACAAAACTGGGCACCACATTTTTGGGTATACGAACCTTCTTTTCTCCAGCAGGTCCTGTCTGTATGCTGCCACCATTATTGCTGGATTCAGACTGTCTTGCCTTGATCTCCAGCTCCTTGAGACTCAGTTCATGAGCCAACAATAGTTTCTTTTCAGCCAACGCTCTTTCAGCTTCCACTTGTTTGGCTGCTCTTTCAGCTTCTGCTTGTTTGGCTGCCCTTTCAGCTTCTGCTTGAATCTGTTTGGCTGTTCTTTCAGCTTCAATCTGTTTGGCTGCTCTTTCAGCCTCAGCTTGTTTGGCTTCTCTTTCTGCCCTCCTCTCCTCCTGTTGTGCCTCAATTTTCAGTTTTGCCATTTGCAATTGGAACTCCCTTTCATCTCTCCTTTCCTCTGCGGTCAGGCTTTGCATGGAGACACTGCTCCCTGGTCTGGAAGGGTGCACAATTGCAGTGGTAACACCATCCATAGATAGTGAAAATCCTTCTGAGGGGCCATTTTCTGGCTCCTCTTCCTCATCATCCTCTAAATGGGCTTCTGCCCAGGCCCTCAGCGCCACTTGAAAGTCCTCCTTTCTGGAGGCCCCTTGGGTGGGTACCCTTAATGCCCTGCAGAATCCTCTTAGTTGTTTGACCGTGTATGTATCCAACTGGACTAGGTCAAAGTCCCCTGTCTGAGACCCAGTCAGAGACATGTTGAGTGAGGATTTAGTTTTTGAAAATTGTCAGGAAAAAACTGATTTTCAAAAAGAGATAAAAACCAAGTTGACCTTCAACTGTGGGTAGGTAGTGAAATACTTAGCTACTGTATGTCACTGCACAAATACAAGTCCTATCCTCACCGCTGATCACCAATGTTAGAAATGGGGTTTTTGGTTGGCAGTCAGGTTACCCTCTGTCCAAGCAAAAGCCCTCACTCTAGTCAGGGTAAGTCACACACTATCCAAGATTATCCTGTGCCCACCCTCTGGTAGCTTGGCACGAGCAGTCAGGCTTAACTTAGAAGGCAATGTGTAAAGTATTTGTGCAATAAACCATACAATACCACCATATAGCACCACAAAAATACACCACACAGTGTTTAGAAAAACATATAATATTTATCAGGATAATTGTAGGTCAAAAAGAATAAAGATGCAATGAAAAATTGTAGAACTATCACAGGAAAGTGATATAAAGGGTCTTAAGTCTTTAGAATATAATAAAGTGTCTTTCAAGCACAAAGTACCTGGTTTCTGGTGGAAAATCTCCTCAGAGGGCCACAGGTGAAGAGATGCGTGGAAAAAGGGGGGTGTGCGTCGATTTCCTCTTAGCACACACCGACTTGCGTCGTTCTTTTCCACGCGGGGAAGTCGGGCGTCGTTTTCCGGCGCGCAGACAGTCTCTTTTTGTGGATCGCGGGGATTACCAGATGTCCCGGGTCTGTGCGTGGATTCTCCTGCTTGTTTTCCGGCTGCGCGTCGTTCTGCGGGGCTGCGCGTCGAAGTTTCGATTTTACGGTAGGCGTCGCGTCGATTTCTCCTTGGAAGTCGGGCGGCGTTGTCCTTGCGAGGCCGTGCGTCGAAATTTTGGTCTCACGGCAGGCGTCGCGTCGATTTCTCCTCGGAAGTCGGGCGGCGTTGTCCTTGCGAGGCCGTGCGTCAAAGTTTCGCGTTTACGGTAGGCGTCGCGTCGATTTCTCCTGGAAAGTCGGGCGGCGTTGTCCTTGCGAGGTTGTGCGTCGAAGTCTCGATCGTCCCGAGAGCGTCGCGTTGATCAGCGTCGGTGTGCGGCGTTTTTCTCGCCGCGAAACAAGCTGTGCGTTGAAATTTCCGGCGCACGGAGCGTCCAAGTGAAAGGAAGAAGTCTTTTTGGTCCTGAGACTTCAAGGAACAGGAGGCAAGCTCTATCCAAGCCCTTGGAGAGCACTTTCACAGCCAGACAAGAGTTCAGCAAGGCAGCAGGGCAACAGCAAGACAGCAGTCCTTTGTAGAAAGCAGACAGGTGAGTCCTTTGAGCAGCCAGGCAGTTCTTCTTGGCAGGATGTAGTTTCTGGTTCCGGTTTCTTCTCCAGCAAGTGTCTGATGAGGTAGGGCAGAGGCCCTGTTTTATACCCAAATGTGCCTTTGAAGTGGGGGAGACTTCAAAGAGTGGCTAAGAAGTGCACCAGGTCCCCTTTCAGTTCAATCCTGTCTGCCAGGGTCCCAGTAGGGGGTCTGGCAGTCCTTTGTGTGAGGGTAGGCCCTCCACCCTCCCAGCCCAGGAAGACCCATTCAAAATGCAGATGTATGCAAGTGAGGCTGAGTACCCTGTGTTTGGGGTGTGTCTGAGTGAATGCACAAGGAGCTGTCAACTAAACCTAGCTAGACGTGGATTGTAAGGCACAGAAGGATTTAAGTGCAAAGAAATGCTCACTTTCTAAAAGTGGCATTTCTAGAATAGTAATATTAAATCCGACTTCACCAGTCAGTAGGATTTTGTATTACCATTCTGGCCATACTAAATACGACCTCCCTGCTCCTTTCAGATCAGCAGCTGCCACTTCAACAGTGTATGAGGGCAGCCCCAATGTTAGCCTATGAAGGGAGCAGGTCTCACAGCAGTGCAAAAACGAATTGAGGGTTTTTTACACTACCAGGACATATAACTACACAGGTACATGTCCTGCCTTTTACCTACACAGCACCCTGCTCTAGGGGATACCCAGGGCACACATTACGGGTGACTTAGATGTAGAAAAAGGGGATCTCTATGCTTGGCAGGTACTTTTAAATGCCAAGTCGAGGTGGCAGTGGAACTGCCCACACAGGCCTGGCAATGGCAGGCCTGAGACAAGGAAAAGGGGCTACTTAAGTGGGTGGCACAATCCGTGCTGCAGGTCCACTAGTAGCATTTAATCAATAGGCCCTAGGCACCTGGAGTGCACATTACTGGGGACTTATAAGTAGATTAAATAGTTCAATCAGGTATGATCCAAAGTTACCATGTTTACAGAGAGAGAGCATATGCACTTTAGCACTGGTTAGCAGTGGTAAAGTGCGCAGAGTCTAAAAACCAGCAAAAACAGTATCCAAAAAGTGGAGGGAGGCAGGCAAAAAGTTAGGGGTGACTACCCTAAGGCTGTCAGGTCTAACACTTATTGAATCGTTTTGACATGCATCTTAACAGCTAAATATTATATATTTTTCTAAACACTGTGTGGTGTATTATTGTGGTGTTCTACCGTGTTATTGCATGATGTATTACACAAATACTTTACAAATTGCCTTCTAAGTTAAGCCTGACTGTTCATTGCCAAGCTACCAGAGGGTGGGCACAGGATAATTTGGTTCTTGGTAAGATCTTATTTAGTAGGAAATTGAAACATTTTTATTTGACTAATGGTAAATTGGAAAATGGTAAACACCACATCCAATTCTTCTGAATACCAATTAGAGTTCAAGTATATTGCCACTCATCGAATGATCAGCACACCTGTTATTACAGGTATTGGCAGTATTTCTTTTGCTCATAATAACGTTCAGGCATGTTGGAGCTTGTGCGGCAACATGATACCTTAAAGAAGGGCTGTGTCAGGGAATTTCACAAGACATACTTACCCGTATTTATACTTTTTTTAGCGCCGCATTTGCGCCGCTTTTTGACGCAAAACGGCGCAAACCTACAAAATACAATGGCATTTTGCAAGTTTGCGCCGTTTTTGCATAAAAAAACTACGCAAATGCGGCGCAAAAAAAGTATAAATATGGACCACTGTACATCATCTCTGGCGCAGAGCCTTTCTTGCAGACTGAGCTGCCTGTCCCTGTGCAGACTCCTGTAGACTTTCTGTCACATTCAAATTGAGAAAAAAACCTAAAACATTTAAAGAATGTTTTTTTTTTAAGAGTCTATGTAGATCGCATGTGGACTGATACAGGAAACTATACACAGATTTGGACAAGACTAGAAAATGACCTAGGGCCATATTTATACTTTTTGACGCAAAACTGCGCTAACGCAGTTTTGCGCCAAAAAAATTAGCGCCGGCTAACGCCATTCTGAAGCGCCATGCGGGCGCCGTATTTATTGAATGGCGTTAGCCGGCGTTAGCCGACCGGCGCTGCCTGGTGTGCGTGAAAAAAAACCACGTACACCAGGCAGCGCCGGCGTAGGGAAAAATGGCGTTTGGGCGTCCTAAAATGGGGCAAGTCAGGCTGAGGCAAAAAAAACATCTTAACCCGATTTGCGCCATTTATTTTTGGCGCCCAACCCCCATTAACATGACTCCTGTCTTAGCAAAGACAGGAGTCATGCCCCCTTGCCCAATGGCCATGCCCAGGGGACTTCTGTCCCCTGGGCATGGTCATTGGGCATAGTGGCATGTAGGGGGGCACAAATCAGACCCCCTATGCCACAAAAAAAAAAAATAATAATACTTACCACAACTTACCTTTTCTTCCCTGGGGTGGGTCCCTCCATCCTTGGGTGTCCTCCTGGGGTGGGCAAGGGTGGCAGGGGGTGTCCCTGGGGGCATGGGAGGGCACATCTGGGCTCATTCTGAGCCCACAGGTCCCTTAACGCCTGCCCTGACCCAGGCGCTAAAATCCGGCGCAAATGCGGGTTTTTTAGTCCCGCCAACTCCCGGGCGTCATTTTTGCCCGGGAGTATAAATCCGACGCAATAGCATCGGAGTCATTTTTTAAGACGGGAACGCCTACCTTGCATATCATTAACGCAAGGAAGATGTTCACGCAAAAAAATGACGCTAACTCCATGAACTTTGGCGCTAGACGCGTCTAACGCCAAAGTATAAATATGAAGTTAGTTTTGCGTTGAATTTGCGTTGAAAAAAACGACGCAAATTCGGCGCAAACGGAGTATAAATATGCCACCTAGTACGCAAAGAGGTAAAAGTGTCCTTATATTGTGTCTTGGAACCAAGATTCTCACAAAGTATCAATATAAAAGAGCGATAATCTAGCTCTTTCTTATCATAACAGAAACAGAAATATCAAGAGCCCATAAGGGTCTTGCAAATGCATTATATTTCCGTGATGTGCACATTGATGTGATGTTTGAATGTTGTAAAATTTTGCCTTTTATCAGCTCCATGTTTAACAAGAAAGGTGTGAAAATGTTGGGCAATAGGAATTGTGTGGATACCTCCATATTCCTGAACTTTTGCCCACAGAATTGTATGGAAAACGGAAAACGGAAGATTTTAACAAAAGATAGAGGTTTGCAAGGGCATACTGTGAAATAAAAAGTAGTGGGATCTATGTAAGTACCACCAACCTGGAGTCCCCTACTATCTCGTTTTCAGAAATGTCAGATTTTAGTAGGTTTCCTCGATGGTGGCTGAGCCTGATTCCAACTACTGCATCTATCCATACGACCAAAATGAGTCAACATTCAAGGTGAAACTTTGATGTCTCCATGTTTCGTGACCTTTTCTGTTTCAGGCGATGAATCAAGCCACATCAGTGATTTGCAGGAAAAGTGTAGGAGCACACACTGGTAGAATGCTTGTTGTTATCAACTGAATTGCTCCCCACTTTTTGCTTTCAAATGTAAGTCAATGTGCCAGAAAGAACATGTTTTGCAAAAAGCCTCAGAATAAAAAAATTGTACTGGTAAACCAAAATAAATGACGACTATTCCTAAACTCCGTACCTTTGGTGCATGTAAAAAAATCTACAGGTTTCCTTCATACCCATTTTTAATTCATTTACTTTTAACATATGAATTTACTGCATGGTCTGTATGCAATAAAAATACATTGTAAATTGCAGCTCAATTTGTGGCTGTGGGTATCACGTTTACAAACTGTGACCCATATTTCTGAAGCTTTTGCATTGTCCTTGCATTACGCAAATCAACACAAGGATAACGCAAAGCCTTAAATAATATTTAAAAAGCCATGCTAGGCCTGATTTACATGGCCTTGTGTGGCTTTGTGAAAAAATGTAACACAAGGCAGCTGCATCCACCCACGGATTATCAACATTCCCAGATCTACAAAGATTTATATACCTGAAAACGCGTCACAATGCTAGGTCTTCACATGTGAGGCATAACAAGGAGAAACATCTTTATTTCTCCTTGCTATTTTCTCTTTCCATGTGTGCTGCATTCTGTGGAGCCCATAGAAAGAGGTAAATGCCCCTAAGAATTGTCCTTGTGCAAGAAGGTACCCCTTCCAGCACAAAAACAATCATACCCCTAATGGAGGCACCATTGTACTATGGTGCAACAGTCCCTGCTTTGACACTAGGCTGCACATAGTGCACTAGCACAAGCCAAGAGCAGATATGCTCCATATCTTTGTAAATATGGCGCATTCCTGCTGTCTCTCTTTCACGAAGTGCAGCACAACAACTTTGGTTGCTGGTCTGCGTTGTGTGAAAGTTTAGTAACTGTGCCCTCATATATCCCTGTGACTAAAAGGATGTGCTGGATGTAACGGAATATAACTTTTTAAAAACTTACAGATGAAAATGTCACGTAATTTGGTTTTTCTGACTAATTTTCAGTATTTTAGATTTCAATGGTTAGCTTCTTAGGGAAAACCATGAACTATCTGCATGAAGGTCGAATTTTGCTAAATGTATATCTTTCCATTTTCACCCAAGCATTGTACACATTTCCACCATAATCTGCAAGTAGAAAGAAACAACGAAAAATAGGTAAAATCGAGCACAGCATAAGATAAATGCAAACACTGTGGTAAAATATGATTTTTGTTTATAACTCTGTCGCTCCAGGAAAGGTGGGACAATGGTGATTCTAGCACAGTATAGCTTTTTATGCGATTGTTAAAAAAACATATGATTTCTTGCACAGCCTGTTTTCCCATTTAAAAAACAAACAAACAATTTTGCCATATCTTGTCTATGTTTTAAATACACAAACCAGGTGTATCTTTAGAACCCTAAAGTGGTATAAAATAGGATGGAATTTGGCCTAGGTAACCTTTGTGGAAAAATGCAAAAAAAGCAAATTGCCCCAAACAAAAAACAGATCAGCACAGGGAAATGGAGGAAGCAAAGCGTCAGCAGCAAAGTGGTTGATTCTGGAAAAGTGCTAGGGACTGGGGATCAGAAGAGGATTTTCTGATAACTACAAAAAAGTCCTTGCAGGCAGCCTGTTCTTGAAATAATTGCTCCCATATACAATCAGTCACTCACTGCTACTATTTTTGATCTGGGGTTAAGGCAAGCAAGCCCAACCATTCTTCACCCACCACTACTAGGATCCTCCCAACACTGGGTTAAGCTTTTTTAAAACAAAGGAATAGCTCATACTGACACAAGGATAACAGATGTAGTGCCCGCAGGGGATGAAGAGTCAGTAGGAGCGGCTTCTACAAAATTTAGCACACATTTAAAAGAAAATGACGGAGCGCCAAAATCGGCAGCACTGTGCTCTATCATTTTCACAAGGCATGGATGCACAGTATTTAATTGAAAACAGCTCACCCCTGTGTTGTCCCCTGCTCTGGTGCTAAATTAAGCTGCCTGTGTCAACGCAGGCATCCTTGCACCATTGTGCAAGGATGTCTGCGTTGAGAGGTTTGATTGGTTATGCGTGGGAAGGTTTCCCTTCCTGCACATAAACAATCACTAATGGTGATTCGGCACTACTGTGTGTGCTGCAGAATGCAGCACACACAGAAATGCCAAAGTGTCATTTTGAAATGATTGCTTATGTGCAGTAAGGGACATCTTGCTCTTTCTATGCTGCACAAATAGAAAGAACAAAAAACGAGGAGGAATAAAAGTATTCCTCCTTGTTATGCTTTGCTGATGTCACCCCTGGGGTGGTGATAGATTTTGGCGCTGCCTCAGGTTTACGAAATCTCACAAATCTGAGGCAGCGTCAAAATACAATGGGTGTTGCTATGGCAGGCCCACAGCAACACCCATTTCACACCCCTCTGACGCACTGCATCGGAGGGGCCCATATTTACAAGAAGGAATAACACGACAGTTCACGGGGGGTCCGAGCTCCAGGGGCCCCCTCATCACAGTACACAGTGCACAGGTGGCAGGCCCCTGACTGGGTTCAGGGGGGAAGAGTCCCCCTCCAGGGAGTTTGCAGGGGGTCCCCCTCAAGTTTTGTTACACCACTGCTTGGGTTGTGATGCACTAGTGCAGATGCATGTGCAATTCAAAGCACTTCATTGTGTCGCAAACTGCAGTGTCAATCTAGTTTCATAAGTAAACACTTTTTTTGGGTTGAATGTTTACTCAAGGGCAACACCAAAACTGATTTGGGCACTGTGGAAAATGGCTGGTCTTCCTACTCTTGTTCGACTAATCATGGAAGACGGGTTTAAAACCTTTGAGCACCTACAGGAGGAATATGGTCTCCCTTCCCAATAAAAATGGAGGCACCTGCAGCTACTGCGCTGCCTGCATCAATGCCTTGGGGCTGACCCTGGGACTCTTGTGTCTTCACCAGTGGTGTCCTATTTTATGACATGGGGTCGCTTCAAGGGAGTGATGTCGGGTCTTTATGGAATTCTTAGCAGCCATCTTTTTTCAAAACCCCTTCTCAACAGCCTTCGCATTAAGTGGCTCATCCGGCTACCAATAGACATGAAGGAGGAGGACTGGATGGACCACCTGGAGGCACTGGACAGAGGCGTACTGAAAGCACAATTAAAATTCTGTCTATTAAAAACATTACATGACTGGCACTGGATGCCAGTGAAGTTACATATGGTGGGACTGCTGCCACGTGCGAACTGCTGGCGGGGCACGGCTACTCGCTGTGACATTGCTCATATCCTCTGCAATTGCCCCTCTGCTCAGCCCTTTTGAGAGGAAATCGGAGTCACACTAGGAACCGTGATGTCAATACAGACTCCCTTGGCACCTCTGCTCATTCTCTTCCATGACCTTGGAGACACTCCGGATTTGCCATGACCTTAACGCCATCTCCTACATACGGCTCCCACGATGACTAAGACTTGTATGCTAAGACACTGGAGATCCCCTACCCCTCTGACCCCAGATGAATTGACAGAAGCAATGATACACACTGTGGCCCATAAAAGGGTCATATATGCCCTGTAGGACCAGGTGACACTCTTCATGGAGACCTGGACACCTTTCATCAGTGATAATCCCTAGCACAGGGGAGGATCATCCACTCTGTGCTTCTCATAAGGCAGTCAAAGAGGTGGATATATTGCTCTCTCCACTCCCTTTGTCTTACCAATCCCACCCCCTCTCCCCTCCTACAGATCCGCCAACCGCTGTATTGCTTGCCCCACCTGACTATCCAGATGCCATTCTATATCTCAAAGATTGCCTTAGAAAGGCCGTCCCCTTATACCTTACTGTCATTCCTCTCTACATACCCTGAGACCCCTCCCCCACCTCTTGCCTCTACAGTCCATCCCTTACACTCCTGGTAGCTGACCCTAAGCCCAAATCGACATTACCCCTGTTGAGGGATTCCATGCACCAATAGGTTATTATTCAACCCTAGGACTTGCTTTTCGAAGAGAACATTCATCTGTATTCTCACACCCCACCTGGGCTGAAATCAATCCAAGGAGGGGGCTTTGATCGTTGAGTGTTGAGCTATGCTTTCCGAACCCCCAATTCTGGGTTTCAAGTTTTAGGATCTGAGTTCTATGTTCTCATCTTCGATCTTTGATAGCTGCCTTTTCATCATTGTTCACCACTCCCTTACCCATTGCAACACTGTCCACCCCTGCACCACCCCTACCTCCCCCTTCTTTTGTTTTTATGCCTCTCCTTGTACAATACATGATTGTTATTGTCATTCTCTTCCATTTGGAACCGTTATATATCTCCATAATGATGTACTTTATATTCAATAAAGAAATACTACACAAAAAATCTATTTGAATGGCAGAACAGCAGGTAAAGTTGGAGTAACTGGTCATGAATATCACAAACAAACATAGGTTTTCATGCAAAGCCACGTCAACTTAAAATAAAGTCTTACCTGGATTTGAACCCCTAACAACAAATGAAACTTCTTGTTATTCTAATCTGTAATATGTGGAATTTAAGCTATGGGCTCACTTTGAATAGTAATACTTGCAAATATATTTGTACGAAAGGGTGTTCCTTCAAGACAACAGTTGAGAAGGCCAATCTGGCTCACCTTAGCACTGTAGCTTAATGCAAAGCATCACACTAAAATAGTTTTTTTGGCGTGAGCGAAGCCAATGACATAATTGATGTGTGTTACTTTTTATGAATATTGCATTGCACAATTTTTACCACTTGCACAACATGGCGATGCATACTTTTATGCTGCACTGCAAGAAGTTTAGTACATCTGGGCCAGGATCTCCTAATAGTGCACCAGTAACACAGCATGAAAGATCAGTCTACAATGGAAAAAGAGGAACGCAGAAGTCTGATTTATTCATCAAGGGTTTAAACATGTTGAGATACAATCCTGAGTGTTAGGCAAATGTAGCTTTCTTTTTTAAACCAAAATAAGTTGTCTTTTGTACAAATCTCATAGTACACTTAGAAGAGATCCTGATAAGATTTATTCAGGATTGAGGTATACACTATCAAATCTCACAGGAACTTCAACACGCAACTGTCACATTAAAATTGTTGATCACTCAATACCGAAAATTTTAAAGATTGAAGGGACAAAGGAACACAGGAAAGGGGAGTTAAAAAGAGAGTGAAACAGAAGGTAATAGAGCAGCTCAAACTGATTGCTTATAAATAGAATGACCATATTAAAACCACAGAACTACGCAAACATAATATATGAGAAGTGTAAATTATAGATAAAATAAAGTATCCACTTCCAAGCACACATTATAAGGATTTTCAATGTCACCGAAGTTTTCATTGACCATATTGAGGGACGATTCCAAATGCTAAATTTCTTTATAAGGTCATGGAACCCCGAAATGATATGTAACATCCGTAAAATGCATGCCAGAGTGTATTTTATTCCTCATAATACATGGCCACATCATTGCCCTTCCATCAAGCTGCTTAAAGTCTTGCTGTCTTGCTCTCTCATATGAAAGAGATAGTATAGCTGCAGGAATAAAGTATAAAAGAAAATTCTAGTATGAAATCAAACAAATCAAAAACAGTTCTAAATGTGTTGAAAAAAGATATTAGAATTGGTATAATATGTTAGATTTAAAGATGATGACGCTCACGGAGTGTAAGTAAAGGGCATTGATATTCTATTGGTCCTGTAATGCGCCCATTACTTATCGTTAATGGCATTACTCCTAGTCCTGCTCCCTCACCTTCCTTAGTAACCAATGAGGCCCCTTTGCTTCACATAGACCCCTCTGCTCTGTTTTTAAAAGGTTTCCCCGCCCATTCCTGTACAGAAACTAGCCAAAGGCAACTCAGTGGTCCTGTACTGGGAGGGAGGGAGGGAACTGTAAGGAAGGCGATGGAGTATGATTAGGAGTAATGCCATTAACGATAAGTAATGGACGCATTACCTCCTGTCCCTCCTTCGCCTTCCTTAGTAACCAATGAGACATAGCAAGTAAACAGGAGACAGACAACTGAGCTGCAAGGCATAAAAAACACATTTAATTACAACCAGTCAAGACACAGAAAGACCCGTATTCCATCATAGAAGACAATACCCTGTGCCCCAAAACAGACTCCAAACTCCCCAATTCAGCAATACGGTAGTGGCGAACAAAAGTGGATGGAGACGCCCAAGTAGTGGCCCTACAAATCTCCACCACGAAGTGCCCTGCAACTCAGCCACGGTAGCAGCCATACCCCGAGTGGAACAACCCTGAATCCCAGAAAGAGGCACCACCCCTTTTAAATCATAGGCCAACAGCACCATCGACCGGATCCAGCGATTCAGGGAAGAAGTAGAAAAATCCTGTTTCCGAAATGCAGCAACCACCTTCAAATAACACAACAAGGCCCGCCGTGCATCCAAAGCAGGCAATCTGACCTCCTCCTATGAGGAAGGGTCCGAACAAAAGGCAGGGACGATCACCTCCTGCCGGCCATGAAAAGCCGAATTCACCTTAGGCACAAAAGAGGGACCCAGAACCAGAACAACCCGATCTGGAAAAAGTTTGCAAAACGAAAAGAGCAGGATAACGCACCCAACTCCCCCAAACGCCTGGCCGAAGTAATAGCCACCAAAAAACAAGTCTTTTAAATCAAATGCTTTAAATCAATGTCCCCCAAAGGTTTGCAACTGGAGATTCCAGCCAGGAAAAGAACATACAGGTCTCAGAAACAAGTTCACCAGACCCTGAAAAAACTTGGGCATCAAACGACCATCATCCTCCAAATTCCACCAAGGACCCCTTAAGGCTTGGATTGCTGCCCACTGCACACGTAACGTAGCCACCGACAACCCCATACCCGCCCCATCCTGCAAAAACTGCATGATCACAAACAGAGAAGCCACAGTAGGGTCAATCTGCTGCCACAAACACCAAAAGGAAAACACCTTCCACTGACGTCGATAGGAATGTAACGTGGACTTACACCTAGCAGGCTGTAAAGTCACAGCCAAAGGACCAGGAACCCCCAGTCCTATCAAACCCCGCAGTTCATCCTCCAAGCCGTCAAGTGCAGCCTCTGCAATGATCCCCGGGAGAGACAAGGAAACACCAGAGGAGAGGGATGGAGAGGAAGTACCCACTCTGTCCTGGAGGCCATCCGCCAAAGCAGAGGAAACCAAATCGCATAAGTCCAACTGGGAGCGATCAAAATCACCAGAGTCCCCACCTGCCTGACCCTGACAAGAAAGGATCTGATCAACTGAAAAAGGGGGAAACACATTAAGAAGACCCTGTGGCCACTGACAAGTCAGACCATCCAATGCCCACGCCTGAGGACACCGAAACTTGGAGCAGAACCTCCCCACCTTCGCATTCCCCAGGGAGGTAAACAAGTCCACAACCGGAGGACCCCATCTCCACACCGGACAATGGAACAGAGACAACCGAAGGGAGAAATCCTGGGAGGAAGGAATGATCTTGCTCGATCGATCCGCCAGAACATTGTCCGCCCCCTGAATGTATGTGGCCGTAAGAGTCAGAACAGAATGCTGAGCCCATAAAAAAATGGCCCGAACAACAAGATTCAGTGAGCGGGACCTGGTCCCCCCCTGTCTGGTGAAATAAGACTTGGCCACCAAGTTGTCTGTCTGGACCAACACAGCCGTCCCCGCAAGATCACTTATAAATGCACCAGAGCTAGCCAAACTGCAGTCACCTCCCTCCAATTCGACGACCTCTCTGAGTCTCGCATAGACCAAAAACCCTGAACCTGATCCGACCCCAGCCAAGCCCCCCACCCCGAGAGGCTGGCATCGATCGTCTGCACCACAGGCACCGGAGGAGAAAAAAGAACCCCTACTTGGAGAGGAGCTGGCACCATTCACCAACCCAACTCTCAGCGAATGGAATCCGACACAGGAATGTGGGCCAGAAGATTGCAGGGATCCGAAGAATACTGGGAGAGCAACCAGTTGACCAGACAAAGGAGATGAAACATGGCCCAAGGAACCAGGAATATCACCGAAGCCAAGTGACCCTGCAGCCGCAACCACTGAAGCGCCCTGGGAGCCACCTGAGACAGCACAGCGTTCACTTGATCCTGAAGGCCCTCTCCTCCGATACAGTCACCAACCCTCGCAGAGTCAGAAATCGAGACCCAATAAACACCAGGTCCTTGGAAGGTACCAAATCTGATTTCCCCCTATTGATCCAGAAACCTTGACCCTGGAGGGCCCCCAAGACCTGTGCCACATGAATCCTCATGAGATCGGCATTTGGAGCCTGTATCAAAAGAAAGTCCAGGTAAGGATGCACAAACACCCCTTCCGCATACAGAAGAGCCACAAGAGGAGCCAGTACTTTCGTGAACACCCTGGAAGAGGACTTTAGGCTGAAGGGAAGAACACATACCTGAATATTGTCTGGACCGATTGCAAAACACAGAAACCTTTGAGAGGATTCTGCAACAGGCATGTGGAGGTAAGCATCCTGAAGATCCAGAGATCCCAAAAAATCCCCTGGAGCAATCAGAGGAAGAATATCCTGAATGGTCAACATCCGGAAGTGCACAGTTGTGATCTGAGAATTCACCCATTTGAGATTGAAGACAGGACGAAAACCCCCAGTTATTTTCAGAACAAGGAACAGAACAGATTAAGCCCCCTTTCCCCATTCCTCCCCCCGCACCCTGGAAATGGCTCCTTTCAATTGCAAATCTCAGACTCCCTTCTTCCACAGGCAAAGGAGTCGAATGAACCCCAGTGTCCGGAGGAACAAGATCGGACTCTATGGAGTATCCATTATCCACAACGTTCAGCACCCAACAATCTGTGATATCCCTTCGCCAGTTGGACTGGAAATGCTGCAGTCTTCCTCCCACCGGCCACTCTCCAGAACGTTGGTTGTCCGGAGCCCTTCTTGGGAGCTTCCTTCGCCAAGGGAACAGAGCTCTTTGGAGAAAACCAAGGCTGAAACCTACACTTCCTGGAAGAAGAGGACCGAGGAACCAACTTGGGAGAGGACCTAGAATGCGTCTTCCACCCCTTGCCAGATGCAGAACACCCCTTATAAGGCAAGGCATGCTTCCGGTCCTTAAAGGCTTTAGAAATCATGGCTGGCAACTGATTACCAAACATAGCCTGGCCCTCAAAAGGAAGTCTCAGAAGAGCTGCCTTCTCCCCGGGATCAGCCTTCCATTGCCGCAACCACAGAGATCTGCTGGCTCCAATCACGGCCCCAGAAGCCATAGCCGAGGAGCTGATAACATCAGAAGAAATATCCGCTAACAAATGGGCCTGTTGTTCCATAACCGACAGTAATTCAGAACATTCCGACCGATCCCGCACAGCACAGCAAGTCTGTCAAAGTCCTGAATCAAGGACTGCACAGAATAAGCAGAAAATATACCGGCCCAAAGAGTCAAATTTCCTGCAGCAAAAGCCCATTTCATACCAGAGTCAACCCTCCGGTCGGTGGCATCATAAAAAGTACGGTCTCCAGGATTGACAGCAGTCTTACCAATCAAAGTAGCCAGCATGAAATCCAAATGCACAGAAGGAGGCAGAGCCTCAATTTCTGGAGGAAAACCCAGAACCTGGGCTTTGTCAACCTCCTTCCACTCATGAAAAACCATGTCCTTTACTGGCCCCTGGAAAGGCATAGCAAAACGTGAAGGTGTAACATATTGAGGAAATAAGGTAGAATCCTCCCCCACAGGCTGAAAAGCAGGAAATCCTAGATTGTCTTGCACATGAGCTACAATGTTCCATATCTCCTCACGAGACACATATTTGCCACCAGAAGTGGTAGAAGGAACACCCCCCTCCGATTAAGATGAACCAGCAGCCTCCACTGAGGTATGAGCACCAGGGGAACGACCTGACCGGACAGCCCCAACCTGGAGAGCTCTCGAAACCGCCACCTCAATCGTACCTTGAACCTCCTCCCGAGACATAAGAGGAGCAGTCAAGGCAACAGCACTCCTGACCACTCATGCAGACTGCAATGGTACAGGACCCCCCCCTCCTCAGCGAAGGAAGAAGATGAGAGAACACGTCTCCGTTTAGCACCCTTCTGCCCCAATAATTTCGAACACAAGAAAATCCCAAATCCACCCTCAGCGATTTAAAAGGGGAGAAAACACCACAACAGAACACCAATCAAAAAAGCAGCAGAAATAGGCCCCCAATCAGGAAAAACCTCAAAAAAATAAAAAAAAATGCGGGCCCAAAAGCCCACCTTACTGCATAGAAGGTGCAAAACCATGCAGCCAGGTGCCCGTCCTGCTCCGCGATACAGCAACCCAGAAGTACATCCCCAGCCACAACAGAGCCTGCCGACTATGTCAGACAACGCTGCAGCAACACTGACCGAGGCAGCCAAGCACACCTCACATCGCCGCCGCCCAGCCATGAAACTGGCACCAGGAGCTTCGTAACCAGCAGCGAAGAACAAAACGAAGTCCCCCCGGCTACGCCACGGAGGAGAGAAAGGTAAGTCTAAAGGTTTAGACAAAAAGAAACAGGAGTGGGCAGGGGGACCTTTTAAAAAGTGAGGGAAGGGGCCTAAGTGAGGCAAAGGGGCCTCTTTGGTTACTAAGGAAAGCGAGGGAGGGACGGGAGGTAATGATCTTTAGCATGCAAAAAAAGTTTCCATAAGTATCTCCTTTCTGTCCATCACTGTTTCAGAACGAAAGATCGGAAAAATAAAAACCTATTTTCATTGTTGCTACTTTGTTTAAACCGCAGCTGTAATTAGCCATGTAATCTACCTTTCACCTTGTCGTTTGGCAGCAGGTATTATGTCATCACAACTGAGTTTTAAATATTTATTACATTTGTGCAGCTACATCATTTTGACATTACGTGTGACTAGACACACCACAAGCGCCTGTAATAAGGAAATTAGAGAAGGGGTTTTATACAGGCCCCTATTTATTTTATAATACAACACGTTCCTACCCACTGAGAATTTACATCTCTAATTTGAGGAATGTGGGAAGGAAGTTTGATATGGTGGTAATCACATTGGACACTTGTTATTGCTAAAAATCCAAGCAGCTGATGGTTGAAATTATCCTACTTTGTAGGTCAATAAATTCAGTTCTTACTAATCACAAATGTGATTCGTGGCTTGAGGAAACGCATTTATGAAAAGGGTGTTTGTTCTACAAAATGCACTTTAAGATTTGCCAAGATAAATTAACTAAGCCTGTGGACTGATACTACGTTGTATGGCGTAAAAAAAATCAATATTTCATGCAGGACTGATAGTCTAAAGAAAGAGAGCTTTAACAGCTTTTATTGATTTTATCTTAAAGAAAGTGTTAACACATAACGTGAGTAATGCCTGCACCAAAGGAAAATAAAATTCTAGACACTTGACCTTTACAACCAATTCTAGAAATAAGATGTAGTGAATTTATTTTCTGCTTTGCAGTTCATGATACGTAGCTTATGACTCCATTATCTTCAAAATTGATAAAAAAGGTGGAGAGGATAATAGCTGAAAACGTTTTATTATCTTTAGAACTTGACTTCACCACAAGGCCCTGTTTTGCAGAACATTCCTACCTTTATCCTCCAAAGTGAAAGAGGGTAGATGGAATTGTGCTGGGAGCACTGGAAGGAGAATGACGTGGGAAGAGCCTCCGACTTTGTAACTGGTGACCAGGTTCGAATCCTGGCCTTGGTTCAACATCCTATGATTGTGGGCAACGCATTTAGGGGCATATTTTTTCTTGTTTTGCGCCAAATTTGCATATTTTTTGTAATGCAAATTCTGTGCAAAACGAACTCCATATTTATACTTTGCCGCTAGACCCGTCTAGCACCAAAGTTATGAAGTTAAAGTCATTTTTTGGATGTGGAAACCTACCTTGCGACAATGAGATGCAAGGTAGACTTTCCGTGCAAAAAATGACTCTATGGCCTTAGTGCCATATTTATCCCCCTGTGCTAAAATCACGCACAGGGAAGGAGGGGTCAAATAATGGTGCATGGCTTGCTTTGCACCATTATTTAATGCCTGGATCAGGGCAGGCGTTAGGGGACCTGTGGACCCATTTCCATGGCCAGTGACCATGGAAAGAGCCATAGCTGCCCACCCAAGCCCCTGAACACCCCCACCCACACCAGGAGGACACCAGAGGATGGGGGCACCCCATCCCAGGTAAGTAGAGGTAAGTATTTACCTTTTCTTCTTTTAAAGTGCCGTGAGGGGGCCTAAGTTGGGCCCCCTACATGGCGCTGTGCCCAGTGCCCATGCCCAGGGGACTTAACTCCTGTCTTTACTTAGACAGGAGTCATGTCCATGGGGGTTGTGTGTCTAACAATGGTGCTGGTCAGGTTAGAGTCATTATTTTGACAGGACAACCTCAAGTTTTCCCTATGCCTCCCCCACCCGGATAGCGTCATGTATTTTGATGCTATCCGGGCCTTAGCGCGGCTTGTGCCATTCCTTAACTAAGGGGCCTGGCTGGTGCTCTGGAATAGCACTAGCCGGCGCTATTATATTTGACCCAAACCTGCACTAACGCAGGTTTGGGTCAGAAAGTATAAATCAGGGCCTTAATTTCCCTGTACCTAAATATAAAAAAGTGTAGCTTCTGCTGCTAATGTAAAGCACTCTCATACCCTTGGGCCACGTTTGCACTATATAAAACTGCAAAACAATGCTGCTTTCATACAGGGTGCTGATAGCTACGACTGATCTTTTTAGTCTGAATACCATGGTTGCTGGCTATATTACCTTGGTCGATATGTTCAGCATTATCATTCTGGTGATCACCCACGGAACAACTGTGGGGCAGGATCAGCAGAAACTAAACTGAGAAAGATAAAACATAAGCAACGATTTCCACTGGTGCTCCTGAGTCATGAATTCAGAAAGCCTAGTAATGAGTTCATGGCAGCTGTTTTGTTGCCATGCAGAGACACAGAAATGAGGTGAGGGTATAGAAAACAATGCCTATAGGAGAGGAGTACAGAAAAATCAAGAGAGCATTAAGCAATCCACACTATAAGGGCAGAGTTAGGAACTTCAGTGAAGTAGTAGTACGTCAGCTCCTAGTTGTAGAGAAAGGGGAGACCCTAGAGAAAGTTGCATGCAAAAAGTGTTGATGGAAATTAGTCAACTTCTCTCATTATGAAGTATTGCTAGCTCCATTAAACCCTTGTATCTGCCCTTGCTATCTATTCTGCCTGCTATGCTCTGCACATTCTGTATCCATTTCACTTTCTGGTCAGCTTCTCAGCTGCAATGCACTCAATTTGAAAGCATAAACTGCTCTTTTGATGAAGAAGCACCCCAGCCACCAAAGGCAGACTTTCGAGACATAGAGTTCCTGAAAAAAACAATAAAACAGAAGAAAAGAGGAAATGGTGGGCAGATAATGAGAGAGATGCCGCCAGGGAGATGAAGAAGGCGAAAGTGAAAGAACATTAGAAAACTAGAGCAACTCACATGTACAACATCTCTTCATCTATTGCCCCTGCCTCTGGCAAAAAACACGGGGGCAGAGCAAAATCACAGAAATATTCAATTAAAATCCTTTTTGTGCCTGAATTTCACCAAGCTCCTTGGCAGATGTCGAAGGAATCTGTCCAGAGAAGTGCCATAATGGAAAACTACTGCTCAAAAAGCTAGACACACCAACTAAGAGACAGTAAACCTTTCCCTAATATCAACACTTTCAGGTTGTCTTTCATGTGAGTAAGAAGAGGATGAAGGTCATTTCTGAGAAACTTAATAAATATATTATGCCAAGAAAATTCCAATTTTCAAGCTCTAGCACAGTAGACAAAGTCCAAGGTCCCCAAACAAAAACTGGTAAGAGGGCACACATTTAAGACTGTAAATATGCCACAGAAAAGAGCCAGAACAAACAAACAAAACTAGGAATATCATAAGGTTAGGGAAATGTAAGAATTAATTCTTGAGGTATTCACATATACCCCTGACCATCCCACAGGAATTAAATCAATAAGGTCATTAAATGTTGCTGGACGATTTCAGACGTAGAAGAGCAGAAACCACCACTCACACAACAATTTGTATTTAAAAGAGGTCCCACCAAGGGCCATCGTATTACATATCATTGGTGAGAAATCTGTGAAAAATCTGAAATCGGGGGGTCTCAGGGCAGACAGAGAGTACTCAGCCCCATTGTAACAACTGGTGCCTTGTGCACAGTTGGCCTGGTCCCCCCAAACTGTGGCTCTCAAAACTGCCGACATTTACCTCTTTTAACCATTTCTTACCCCTTGTATGTAGGGGTAGGGAGGCACAGCAGTAGGGGGATTGTGTACTATAGACTAAGACATCAGCAAAGCAACAAACAAAATGTAATAGATTGCTTTCAAGCCACTGCTTTTTACTTTTAACTTCGAAAATGACTTAATTACACACACTCCTAACTAATACATGTAAAGTAACAAATATTTAGAACATTTTAGGTGGGAAAAAACTCTAAAGTGTCTAAAAAAAAGTAAGGGATGAACACTAAATTATGCCCAACCAGTTTCATGACCCCCCAATCTTATCTTGCAAAATACCCTGGCCCCTCCTACTGGATGCACTTCTAATAGTTTTCACAACAGCAAGTGCTAACCCCTATAATACATACCATACTATGGGGCATATTGACAATGAATTGGCGCAGGGTAGTGCTGCAAGTATTTTTGCTGGGCTGCCCTGTGCAAATTTGGAAAGGACAGGAATGCACTGTATTTATGAGATACAGTGCATTCTTGTCCTTTCAGCCAGCGCTGGTGCACAATGTGTTGCCTATCGCCAATGCAGGCACCCTTACACCATGGAGCAGGGGTGTCTGCGTTGTTGGCAGGTTTGTTTTTGTGCAGGAAGGGACACCTTCCTGCACAAATACAATCCATGGATGTGTTTTCTTCGTCCTATGTGTGCTGCAAAAAAGACGAGAGTTAAAGATATTTCTCCTTGTTACACTTTCCCAGGGAGGCGTACATTTTTGAGGCATTCCCAGGCTTACAGATTCTTGTAAATCTAGGAATGTGGAAAAACCCATGGGTGATGCATGGGAAAACACACTGCAATGCCCATGGAACGCCTCCCTGACACAGTGTAAGGTAACGCAGTGACTTGCGCTGTGTTGCCTTACCCCTTATCTACGAGGCCATGAAAAGCATGCAAAGTAGATATGGGTCTGCACATAAAAAATTATGCACCGACAGCACAAGGGTCTTGTAAAAAATCCCATATGTATCTAACATTAAATGGGGTGTATTATTTAAAAGGTGGGCCTTTTGCTCTGTCAGGGTGTCACCATCATAACCACATTCAAAGCTATTTTTTTAAACTATAAATACATGTAATCATCAGAACATTGAAAGTGATGTCAAAGTAAATATGGTAATGGTTTTCATTGAGCTTTCATATATACAGCAATTTTTACTTTCTAAATGCAGCTATCAATGTAGCATCATAATGATGAATATTACAATGTCAAAATAATTTGTTCACATTAAACCAATGATGATGTTATGCAACAGGAGGACTGAAAACAAAGTCTTTTGCACTCCAGATATTCTGGGCACCAGCTGAAGGTCTAAAAGTGATTTTAATATATATATATATATATATATATATATACAAAAAACAAAGGAGAACTCTGAGATAATCCTATGCTTAAAGATTTTGCTGTACAAATGGCAAAAGACTTTGTCACTATCTAGCTCGGCAAGGATAGCACTGTGCTGATCCTATGCTTAAAGACTTTGCTAGATAAGCAGACATTTGAGGTGAGCAAATCTAGAGTGTCGCTGGTGTTGCAGGGTGCTCCTTACTAGAGCAGCTCTCCACCTAAAATTGGGAACTTCCCAGAGTTCTCCTTTGTTTTTTGCATAATTTATGCATCACTCTAACCCTGAAAGGGCCTTGGTTTGATATATATATATATATATATATAAGCAATTTTCCCAGCAAACCAATGGTTGCAATTTAATAACTTGGAGCCTGATTATGACTTAGGCGGTCAGACTGCTGTATTACGAGACGTGCGGTCCTGCCCACACTGCCGGAAAATCTAGCCCACGGTGTTGGCTAGACGGACCAATGAGTCTATCGGAGGGTGGGAAGGTAGTTCAACTGCCATCCCGATCAAGATGTTGCTTCTCGCTGATGTGACCATGACTGTCCAACCACCACATTTGAGCTAGCAGAAATGTAGGAATAAAAGGATGAACTCACCTGTAGACAGCCACACAAATCTGCTACCACTGTGGAGCCGATTCTACATGTCCTGCCGATGATCGTGCTGCTCGATGGTGCACAAAATCAGCGTTGTCATGGACGCATCCGACGGTAAGTCAAATACTTACCAATTTATTCCAACTCCACATCATTCCAACAGGCCGCCATTGACCTGGTATGTGTGCGGTGCTCCGTACCCCAAATATATTTTGTGTGCCTCGTGTCAGAGTTGTACACAATGTATGTCCCAACAGAGCCCCACAGCCACCCATTTTGGCTAGGTCACTGACACTGCACTGCCACATACTACAAAGCTTGATATGTGTGCACATCCCAATTTCAGGGAGAGTGATGTGTTCACAACATTTTGTCACACAACAGAAAATCCACATCAATGCTTGCAATTTGAAGTGACACCCTCACATTGTACACATGTCATGGCCTGTCATGGCAGAACACATACAGCTGTATGGATGTTTCATTGAACCCAAACACACCTTCCCTGCATAATCCTTGTACTCACACATATCACCCAAATTTCAAGAGAATGTAAGGTAATTGGAATGCAGATTAATTTGTGTGACAAACATCCAAAGCACACAATGAAAACAATCCCTGCAGAATAGGTGCTCCTCTGGGACATATTTCACTTTGCACATGCATAAAAACACTATTTGCACAGGAACTGCGGCCTGATCCTGATGAATATCAAGGAAAACCAATAGCATAACCACGTGCTATGCCCATGTGTCAAATGTGTATGAGCAAGTCTAGAAAGCAAATATACCAGTATCAGCATTGCTCACACATTTTGATAAAGTAGGAGTAAGGTACACACATTAAAACAGACACATGTCTATTCAGTTGTATAAGAAGGTAACACAATTGAACACCCTCCATGTGTGGACAAACAAACCCCTAGCTTGCACACATTAAACAAATGTCCAATAAACATCAGGGGGAAGAATGCAACCCAGTAGATTTTGACAGTTGGCAAGCCAAGAAGAAATACTCAGCATATGAAACAACATCCAATGCAAGAACATTTCCCCTTGTCCTGTGTGACCTTAGCACTGGTTCCAAAGACAGATATTACCAACCTCAGCAAATGGATCATCAATCAGGATGAAAAAAACACAACTGTAGTCATACCTCACGTATTAATTATGAACGTCAAAAAGGTTGAAAAGTAATGGCAGGACCAATGTACATCAAAGCAAACAAATGAACTTTATATACAAACCTCCAAAAATGAAGAATAGACCAATGGCCTGTGCTTCACACTGCTGTGCCCCACAACTTGCCTCACAGATCACTGCCACAGAAACCTCCACTGGAAGGGACATTTAGTTAGCATTCCAGGCACCTCAATGATCACCCTTGGGTGGGCTGGGGTTGGGTTTAGGATGGCTGGGTTTGGGAGGAGCAGTTTCTTCTTGGGTTTGGGTGGGGTATGGCAGGGTCCGGGGGGAGGTTCCACAGAGTATGGCTTGGATGTGGAAGGGATACGTTGGGGTGTGGTCGAGGTCCTTTTTGCTTCGGGAGGAGGGTGGGTTCCACAGGGGTGAGGGCAAGGGCAACATTAAACTTTCTTTGGGCAAATGGAGAGGGTGTACAGGAGGGGTTAGGGGTTGGGAGGTTGAGGAAGTGTCTGTGTATGGTGTGGCTTTGGGTGTTGTTGGTGCTGGTGTGTGTGCCTGAAGTATGTTTGTGTTCAGTTGGTGGTTGCTACATGTGTGAGTGTGGGTGTTTGCATCTCTTGGTGGCCTGTGATGTGATGGGTATGGTAGCACTGGTGGATGTGTCTGTGTGGGTGGAGGTGGTGTCTGGACGTGTGGTGGATGTGCTGGCTGTGCCTGTGGGTTTTGGGATGTGTCTGGGGCTATGGTGTATGTGTTGCCTCTGTGTTTGGGTGTTGGGGTAGTGTCTGGGAGTGTGGTGGATTTGGTGATGGTTGTGGGAGTTGGGTGGTATCTGGGGGTATGGTGGTTGTGGTGTCTGTGTCTGTGGGTGTTGGAGTGCTGTCTGGGGTATGGTGGATGTGGTAGTTGTGTCAGTGGGTGTTGGGGGGTGTCTGGGGTATGGTGGATGTGGTGGTGGTTGGGAGTGGGATGAGAGACTGTTGAGTTTTTGCGTGCTTGTGTGTCTTGTGGTGTTTGTGATAATGTATGTTGCTTCTGGCTGTTAAGGTGTGTGCATGCATATGTGTGAGTGTGTTTGGACAGGATTGGGAATAGGAAAATTGGTTGGGGAAGAGGAAGGTGGTGGGGAGAGAATTTTTGGGGTTGGAAGGCTGCAGTGAGGGAGGAGGCCCGGGCCTGAAAAGGTTTCTGTAGGTCAGAGATAGCAAGGTGAATGTTTTCCAGTTTCGCAACTATCTGTTGGAGCTGGGCACCTAGATGGATTCAGAACGTCAGTCTGACCCACAGAGATGTTCCTCAGGAGGTAAATAGCCTCCTCATTCAGGGCAGTAGGGGTAAGAGGGGTAGGGGGTGAGGTGCCTGGCACAAAGGAGGTGGCTACACTCTTGGGAGAGTGGGCCCGCAACTGGGTAGGGAGCAACAGGGAGAGTGGAGATGGAACTGGGGGTCGTGGACAAGGATGGAGCAGGTGCAGATCCTGAGTGTTCTCTCAGCACTACGGAGTGTCCACTAGAGGTCACCTCTGAAGACAGTGATGTTGATCTGGTCTCCTTTGGGGAACTCCCCTCACCCTCTGGGCCACTGGGTGCCTCAGTGTTAAATGTCTCATAACCAGAGGTATGGTGGCCAGCTGACTCCCCACTGATGTTGGCCCTGTATCCTCAGCTTGCCTGTGATGATGCTGAAATGACTAAGACAATTAGGGTCAGTCCAAGTGCAGGACCACACTTGAACAACAGTTTTGATTACCTTCATGTACAACAGCTCACAGCCACAAGGTCCTCCAAAGTGTCTCCAACATTAGCAACACCACATGCAAGCAAGCTACATGAACTGTAAACAGGAAAATCAGAATCACAGACAACTTCAGTTGCATGAGTGAAGTTGCATGAGTAAAGTTGTCCAATCACAATACCCATGGATCAAGTAGGAGACCTTGCCACCTTGGTTTGGCTCTTGTAGCACCCCTCGCTAACCTGTTGGCATCAAACATAATGGCAATGCCAAGGACATCCTCACAAATTCCACACAAGGTTCTGCACAGCTACACAGTACTACATCAGGATGAAATGATGGGTAAATAATCCATCTGTGTTGTAGTAAGGAGTACAGTAACCCAAAGAAGGTGACATGGAAACACCCATGTCACACGGTAAAAAGTCACCAATGGTAATTTCACAATATGTACACTTTAAAAATAGTGTAATGAAATGTGTTCTAATGTTGCTTTGCTCGATAACATAACTTGCACAGAAAAGAATATTGGAGACAATCAGGCAAAAATGTCTGCAATATTTGTTGACAAATATCCACAGCACAATGAATCAGCTAGGCCTAGGGAATTCACCTGTTTCAGTTGGTACAGCTGAGAACACCCTTCTAATATTGCACTACTAAAAGACAATAGTCCATTGAATGTTGTTGTGGCTCAGGGAATCTCCAAAATGTGAAGATGGCCTTTAACATGTTTCATGCAAACACAAGTTCCATTGGATTGCTGAGTGTACACTCACAAATGATTCCAACATTTCTGCGTGTCACTCACTGAAGCATTTCAACAGCCAAGTAATGAACCTTCAACAATTGATATGTAACATGATTCAACATGCATGGAATGGAAATGCAAAATGTGAGCAAGAAAGTACTGGAGGTCTACCTTTCATGTCCTTCATTGCTTCTGCAATTGTTCATAATAAATTACATGGAGTAAAGGGTTAGGATATGTGTGACCCAACAAACAATGTTGACACAATCCTGTATGTGGTAACACATGAACTGTATACCCATCATATGAAACTATTTAACAAGAGATTTTGGCATGCACACATATGTGACACAATCAGACATCTTACCTTGAAGACAGGAAGATCATATATGAAACAGTAGTGGAAATGTTAGTGCAAAAGTTCAAGGTACACATGCTAACATGTAGGCACAAATACTTCTGCCAACAGTGATGTTACACAAATCACTTAACTTTACATTCCCTACTTACCAGGGGAAAGTACTGCTCAGTGACTGTACACAAAGGAAAATGTCTGCTATGTCACGCGTATGATGGCCACCACTTCATGAGAGATAGTAGTGAACCAGCAGTACTCTTGAGACACTGAGGACAAGTGGCCTTTTGGGTATAGATGCCAATATACTCCCTTGACCAGACATATGACTGAGTACAGTGATCTATTACCTCACATTGCTTGATGTTGGGGCTGACACACTGAAGACAAGTGGACGGTTGGGTACAAATGACACAAATTCCAATCACAACATGAAACAACATCAGATGATTGACCACTGCACTCAGCCATGTGTCTGCTTAAAAGCGTATATTGTTAGTGGACTGTACTCTGTTGTTTCCCTAGTCACTAAAACAAGAGTCAAGGCACATCACCATGCCCCAATACCATACTTACACAATCAATAACTCATATTGTGTATTGGACATTGGCCATCTCCAATATTCATGGGGAGATGGCTGCCTCAAACACATCAACCTGGAAATGTAACTGGTATAAATCTGTCCAGGGCTCACCCCCTTGTAGCGGTTGTGCTTCCCTCAAATGCCCATCAAGCTCAGGGTAGGCCACCTCCAATATGCGGGTCATCAGTGGAGTCAGAGTCCGGCATATGTCCCACCCACGTTGGTAAGACAGCCTCAGTTGGACCGCCGCAGTCTTCTGGGCCCATCATCTCAGGTTCTCCCACCTTTTTCAACAGTGGCTTATCTGCCGGCGATAGAGCCCCAGGGTCCTCACCTTCTGGGTGATGGCTCTCCAAATACCTTGCTTAGGATGGGCATTGACCTATATGGATGCAATAGGCAAATGAAGAGGTCATAATTGCATTTTATAAGGGTAACTGGTTGAGTAACACACATTTTTCAACACCTAGCACATGAATTTTGTAATTATCAACAAACGCATGTGAAAAACACAAATGGTGATAAGTACAGGGACATAAAGTGACACTTTTGGAGTCAGCTGCTGACTCTTCATAAACCTGGTTGTGGCCTATACTGACTAAGCAGGCCCACTGACATACTGTAGCCCAGGGCCAAGCAACATGTACTGTGATGCAAGCAACTAGCAAACACAACCCACTCCTACAGAGATGACATTCAACATACCAACATATGTTTGGTCTGATTGTTTGCATGTAACAAGGCTAGTGATTTATATGTCATCATCTCCCCTGCATCAACCAACTATCTGCACTGTGGGTTTTTCAATTGTGCAATAAAACTGTACTGTACAAACATGACTTCTGGAAAGGTGACAACAGACGTGTGGGAGTAAGGAGGCTATGACACACATTGACAATGAGGGTCAATAGAAATAAGTACCAGTTCATGTGTTTACCTCAGTCCCATTCCTAATGTAGTTAAAGTAAAAACATGCAGGCCAAATCTTGCTTCAGAAGACTCATTTGGCCACACCCAAGGATCAGAAGGTGTACAGGCCGAAGACAAATGTCTTAGTTGCACTCTGTAGGGCTCAATGAGTTTTACATGGGTCTCAAACCACGGTTTGCCAAGGCCTGATTAGTGATTAGTGGGACTTTACACTTTGCTAACAACATCCTCATCTGACTCAAACAGTATACATGAAAATACATGTACTGTGTTATTTACAATCATCAGATCATCAGACAAATCATTGTTTGGCTGTAAAGTTTCCTTGCATAGATATTTGAATGCAACAGAAGGAGGATCTAGAGCTTATCACACATCACAAAACACAATAGTCATTTGAAATACTCAGATCACAGGGCTCCATGATCCACTACCATGTAAATCCTACATATGGACCACAGATTGTGACAACAGGCAACCAAATGACCCACTGGGACTCAGTGGCACATTTTAGCCTGTGAGAAAGAAAAGGATGGTTTAAAAAATAGACAAATATGCATGTTCTTCTGGTGAGCAATAGAACTGACCATACAAATTTCTCCAGCTCCTCTCAGGAGGCAAGTCAGTTATATTTACGCCATGTATGCAGTTGTCACTGTTGGGCCGCGACCATCACAGTCAACAACATTAGCCTTTGGCTGTGTCCATCAGGGTTTGAATTGCCCACCACATGGTCGGCTTTTGCCAGAGGTAGGTTTCCTAAAGTCCAAGAAAAAAGGTCATGCTTCCACCATTTTGGCAATTGAAACTACACTTTTATTTTTATTTTAAATACGTCACCACATCTACTAAAGTGTAGTAACAACTCAACAGATGTACAGCTCCCTTGAAATGTAGTTTCTCCTACACAGTCATCAGTGTAGTGCATTGCTGGTCAAAGATGACATAGAATCACATTGCTCTGTACCCTGCTGGTAACATTTGTTTGGAGGTCGGAACATACTTCACAATATCAAAGGGCACAAGAGAAGCAGATAGGTTTGTTATGTGCACATATATATATTAGACACATGTCTGGACATACTTGGCGGTCATAGCTGGACCTTGAGTGGTAGACAGTTTTGATGTGGAATGGGTGTAATGTTTTTCCAGTCAGTAATGTTTTGTCACATGACTTTGGTGTTAATCATCAGATATGTTGGTCTGGACTCAGTGATTAATGCTCCAACTCATTTCATTCCACAAATAGGTACACTGGGAAAGGGAGGATGAGACAATCTCTAGTCTAATGTCCATTTCCAGACCTCCAGACCACGGAAGAACGTGACATAATAAAGCAGTTTCATGTAAATAGGAAAATAGGAAAACAATCCAAGGTCTATGTCATCAGCTAGAGCCAGATCTCATGCCTCAAAACAATAAACCAAAATGTATACCACCCATTGTGAGGCTCATGGCAGTATTTCACTTCCTGGCCACAGGGCCATTTCAATATACAATGGCTATATCTGGTGGTGCGTCACGACCTGTGTTCAGTGGTGTTTTAAAAGACGTGCTATCAGCAGAGATGAAACACATCGACAGCTATATATTAGGTTCCCCAGACGTGATGATCTAGGCAATGTGAAAGTTGACTTCTATGGATTTGGTCGCCTCACACATGTTGTGGGGTCATTGATGCTATCCATATTGCATCTGTGCCACCACATGCCATGAACAAATCTATCGCAACAGAAAACACTTCTATTCCATCAACGTGCAAGTTGTCTGCTTGTCAGATCTGTACATTTCAAACATCTGTGCTTGGCTCCCAGGTTCAGCCCATGATTCCTTTATAATGTGAACAGCCCCAAACCCCAGCAGACCAAACCACAACTGCAAGCGGATAGGGCCTGGCTTGTTGGTAAGTTACATCTGTCATGATCTTGTGTGTGCAATGTCAGATGCTACAATTAGGAAGTGACACATATGTCTTATTACAAAACAGGAGACTTTGCATATCCTAGCCATCCTTGGTTGTTAACACCACTGAGGAATCCAACTACACCAGGCAAAGACTGTTTCAATGAGGCCCATAGAAGAACATGGCGGCCAGTTAAGCAGTATTTTGGGCTCCTTAAGGCCAGATTGTGCTGTCTGGACAAGATGGGGCAGCCCTCCTCTGCTCACCCGGGAAGGTGTGTCAAATCACCACAGCGTGCTGCAAGCTGCATATCATTGACGTGCTTAGGAACATCCCTTGCATCCCAGAGGAGGTGGAGCCTGCGGTACCACCGGGTGAGAATCTGGAAATTCCAAATGTGAGATGATAGTGGTGAAGAGGAAGGAGTTGACTTGTGACAAGATCTCAACAACAGCTTCTTCTCATGAGTGTAAGTACATCATAAGATGTCATAACTCTGTACAACGAACTCTTGTTGTGATGATGGGAGGAGTATTTTTTTAATACTTCTGAAGCTGAAGCTATGGCAAATACTGGCAAAGTGTGTCTGATGAGGAAGTTTTTGACACACTAACATTTAGGAGAAGTTGCTTTGTTTGTGTTAGATTTATAAAACTGGACTGCGTTCTCCAGATGTTTGCTATGTGAATTGTATCATATGTATGGTTTCATAACTATACTGCTTGTTTTTGCATTTGTTCAAGTACCTTCAGTGGGGCATTTCTGAGTTGTGACACTGGCAGGTCTATGATGCTTCTTGGACATACAAAGTGGACATGGATTGGTCCTGGGAATGTAGGTCACATACTTTGGGTGTACAAGACTTGTGGCAAGACTACTTGTACAGTGATAGGTTGGAAGTTTGTATGACTCCATTGGACTTGCTCCTTGTCGTGTGATGGCCCTGATGCATCACATGTGTCATCATGTGGTAAGAAAATATGTAGTCCTAGGCCGAAGTTCATGTTAGTTTCTCTTCACATTGGCTAAATACTCTTTTTGTGTGACCTGTATGTAACTATTTATGTGTTTTGTCATTGTAGGCCAAAGTGCCTGTAGTATATCACTGACATTTGTTTGTGTCATACCACCAAATGCAGAAGCACCGGATTGTAATGACCCTTTGATCAGATACTGTTATACTGCCATCTGTCTGACTCTTGCATTATATGATGTTGGATTTCTTTTTGTGAAGTAGGCAATGTGGCTCCCGCTGCTGACATCAACCAATTTCATGTTTGCCTACTGTACAGGACAATGTCTGATATGCCCCTTCCTTCCATAGTATGGATGTCTGTACCTGTAAATCTGGACATTTACCCAATTATGTGTGATTTGCTAAGTTTCAGACATATTGACAGACCATGAGCAGAACAATGTAATACATTTTCTTCTTTGACAATGCACTTGTATGTATGTGTTTGTGAGGAATGGTTGCAATCCTGAGCTGGACTCTGTGTGGATGCAACATATCCTTGCTTCTCCAGGTAGCTTGTTTTTTTCATTGCATGGTTCACATGTTCTTACATATCTACATTACTAAATGTGAAACTGAAGACAGCAAACAATGAGTTGGTGACTAGTGAATTTATTAGGATGCTAAGGGTGAAAACAAACTCTGGAAAAAAGTAGGATAGGTTCAAAGTGAAGTGGTAAGTCATGGTGAATGAAACAATGGGAATAGATGCTACACCATCTGAAGTCTAAAGTCCATAGTACTCCTCTTATCGGAAATGGAATGGGGTTCAGGATCAGTCCATAGAGTGAATGTGGGACACACAAAGGAGGACATAAAGGATGAGGTTTCTTGCTGGCACTGGTGGGTGTCCTGCCATCTGCACCTCCTGGATTCTCACATGGACATCCCTGCTTGTGAGGGCAGGGGGCTGCATTGGCAGGTGTGTCTGAGGGTGGTTGGTCCTCTGGCAGGGCCTCCCTTCCTGTGTCTGCCACAGATGTACATGGACTTGATGTAGTTGGTGTTAGACCTGACAGCCTTGGGTGGTCACCCCCATTTTTTTGCCTGCCTCCCTCCACTTTGTTATCCTATTTTTGCTGGTTTTAGGACTCTGCACACTTTACCACTGCTAACCAGTGCTAAAGTGCACATGCTCTCTCCCCTAAAACATGGTGACATTGGCTCACACCCAATTGGCTTATTTAATTTACTTGTAAGTCCCTAGTCAAGTGCACTACATGTTCCCAGGACCTGTAAATTAAATGCTACCAGTGGGCTGCAGCACTGGTTGTGCCACCCACATAAGTAGACCTCTAACCATGTCTCAGGCCTGCGATTGCAGGGCCTGGGTGTGCAGCTTCACTGCCAATTCAATCGGAAGTTAAAAGTACTTACCAAGCCTTAAACTCCCATTTTTCTACATATTAGTCACCCCTAAGGTAGTCCCTAGGCATACCCATAGGGCAGGGTGCTATGTAAGCAAAAGGCAGGACGTGAACAAGTGTAAAACTCCTAAATTAATTTTGCACTGCTGTGACGCCTGCTCCTTTCATAGGCTAGCATTGGGGCTACCCTCATATACTGTTTGAGTGGTAGATTCTGATCTGAAATGAGTAACAAGGTCATATTTAGTATGGCCAGAATGGTAATACAAAATCCTGCTGACTGGTGAAGTTGGATTTAATATTACTATTTTAGAAATACCACTTTTAGAAAGTGAGCATTTCTCTGCACTTAAATCCTTCTGTGCTTTACAATTCACATCTGGCTGGCTTAGTTGACAGTGCCCTTGTGCATTTCACTCAGACAATCCCAAACACAGGATGCTCAGTCACACTTGCATATATCTGCATACTGAATGGGTCTTCCTGGGCTGGGAGAGTGGAGGGCCTGACACGTACATGACACTTACATGTCAAAGGACAGTGGACTGCCCTCACACAATGAACTGCCAACCCCCAATTGGGAAGCTGGCAGACAGGATGGAACTGAAAGGGGGCCTTGTGCACTTCTAAGCCACTCTTTGAAGTTTCCCCCACTTCAAAGGCACATTCAGGTATTTAAACAGGGTCTCTGACCCTACCAACTCAGACACCTCTAGACCCTTCAAGATACTCCTTGGGCCAGACACTCTGCCCCTGAACCTGCAACCTGCCGAGAGGAACTGCCTGACTGCCCAAAAGACTCACCTGGACTGCTTTTCTGAGAAGGACTACTGCCTTGCTGTTGCCCTGCTGCCTTGCTGCCCTCTGGCTCTGCTGAGAAGTGCTCTCCAAAGGGTTGGATTGAGCTTCCCTCCTGTTTTCTGAAGTCTCAGGGCCAAAAGACTTCATCTCTGCAATGAACTCCTTGTGTGGTGAAAAATCGATGCATAGCTTGCCGTAATCAACGCAGTTTGCACTGCGGTGTGAAAATCACTGCACACTGATTTGGAATGACGCAGCCCGGCTCTCTGAGTGGAGATCAACGCAGCACCGGTGTTGCGACTGGAACTTCAACACACCGCCCACTGGATCGACGCATAGCTGAGCCAGAATGATGCAGCCTGACTCGCTGCAAGAGGAATCGACGCAGCGCCAGCCGTGTGACAAAAATTTCCCCCCATCGCCCACCGGATCGATGCAGCTCCTGTGGCTTCGCCCTGCATGCCCAGGATTTCTCTGCATCGTCCCTGGGGAGTCCAAATACCCCGCAACCAGAAGAGGATCCAAGTCTGCATGCCAGAAATCTACGTAAGGCCTTTGCTGCATGAAAAATATCGATGCATCGTCTGTGTGCATCCGGATAAACTGACGCACACTTCCCCGTTTTCCACGCATCTCCTCCCCTGTGGTCCCTAGCGGATATTTTAGACGCAAACCAGGTACTTTGTGCTTGCTAGAGACACTTACTGCTTAGAAGAACTTAAGACTCTTTTTATCATTTTCTAAAGTGATATTTCAACGTCTATTTATCAAATCTTGATCATTTTGACCTTAATCTACTGAGATAAATATTCTATATTTTTCTAAACCAGTGTGGTGTATGTTTGTGGTGTTTATACTGTGTTATTGCATGATTTATTGCACAAATACTTTACACATTGCCTTCTAATTTAAGCCTGACTGCTCAGTGCCAAGCTACCAGAGGGTTGGCACAGGATAATTTGGATTGTATGTGACTTACCCTGACTAGAGTGAGGGTCCTGCCACCCAAAGACCTGTTTTCTAACAGTTGACCCACAGGAAGGGGGAGGTGTTGGGGGAAAAGCCCTGCTCAGGGTTGTATGGTACCCTTGTTAGAGTGCCCATGCTGGAGCTATGGGCCTCCATATGTTGTTTCATGTCCATCTGCAGCTGCTTGATTGTCCAGAGTTCAATTGGCACTTGGCCTATGACGCATTTGGGCTCATGATAGACTCCCAAAGGCTTGGCTGATGGTATCCTGGTCATGAGTGGCCCCAGTGGCCTCACTCTGGTGGCCCACCGCATCCTTTCCTCTGACCCTACCTCCACAAACCTGTGTCCCTAGCACAAGGTGCCCTCTCCAACTGAGTCCTGGAACATCATTGTCAGGATTGTTGGTTTGCACCTTAGGATCCAGGACTGTGAAGTGCAAGATGGTAGCCACTGTGCTAGGTACACAAGTCAGGGGCAAATTGTTGTCTGTGATGTTGAAGCAACTTGGGTGGGAGGTGTTCTTTCGGACACAGTGAGTCTCACTGTTGCCATCTGACCAGACTGGCCAGATTGGCCAGGACCATCATCCACATCCACATATCCAGGAGTGTCATCATCCCTGAAGGGTTCATCCAGAGATGGTTTGGGGGTCTGGTTGGTGGACGATGTCAGTCCAGATGCTGTTCCAGCCTCGACCTGTTGAATACAATGTTATTGGTTGAAGTGTGGAATCTACATCCAAAGGTTATGTGTGACTGTAAGCAGAGCTGTTAGACACTCTTAAGTAGGTTTGCGGATTGTGCTTTGGTACCCAGGTACTGAAGTTGTTGACATGAGATATGTGAAGCTTGCAGAAACTATTAGATTTAAGCAACTCATTAGATGTGGTGATCAGTTGCACTTTAGATGAGGGAGTGAACATGACATCTTAGAAATAGTTAAGCCAACACACAGTGGAGAGGAGACGTGTATTTGAGCTTTGTGTGAGATAAATGAGAACAAACACTTTTGTGGTATATGTAACTGTAGCCCTCACATGAGCAGTGCTGAGTCGATATGTTAACTGCCACTACCAATCTCATGAAGCTGCTTAATACTTTTGGAATACTTGATGTACCCACTTGGTAAGGTGTCATTCCTGTCCTCAATAGTTTTGATTTAGGGTACTATGACAAGAGCAAGTTAGGTAGTCAGACACATCTCTGAGTTGAGCATGATATGTAGATTACTAACTCCCAGGGGTGGGTACATCATTTGACAGATGACACAGGTGTATTTGGACAAGTGCAGAAAGGCCTGTTAGTTAGAGGTATAGAAACATGACCTCCTGGTAGTTCCAGTCATGTCACTTGCTGCCTCCCCGTAGTACACAAATGCTAAACTCACAGGGGAGGGTACATCATTTGAGAGATAGCACACAGGTGTACTTGTACAAGGGCAGGAAAGTCTGGTGGTTAAAGGTGCAGACACAGGTCCTCCTGGTAGTTGTAGTCATGCCACTTGCTGCCTCCCCACACTACACAAATGCTAAACTCATGGGGGGTAAATCATTTGAGAGATGGCACACAGGTGTGGTTGGGGAAGTGCAGAAATGCCTGGTGGTTAGAGGTACAGAAACAGGGACTCCTGTTAGTTGTAGTCATGTCGCTTGCTGCCACCTTCTCCCTCAGGTTATTCAACTTTTCCCAATTTCCTTCTTTGTGCTCAGGGTGGTGCCTACATCATTCACTCTGTTGAGGATCCTTTGCCACATTTCCATTTTCCTACTGAGAGGAGTATTCTAGACTTGCACTTGGGCGCCAAACAATTGTGGCTCTACTCTTATGATTTCATCCACCATAACGCTCAACTCATCTTCAGAAAACAGAGATTTTTGGAATGTGACATGGGTGTGAAATGAGGTGATTGGCAGGGAATTACTTAAAAAAGTGATATAGGAAGTAAATAGACAAAGTGTGTGAAAGGTGTTGAATGGGATGGTGAAAAAAGGGGTGCCTTTTCTGACAAGGATGTGAAAAATGGTGGGCTTGGTCTCTTTCTTGCATTGCAGAGGAAAAGGATCATGGTCTGGGAAGTAGTGTGTTTTATAGTGAGTTTTGCAGGTGTGTCCACTGGGCCAATATATGTCAGCGGTGCTGTTTTTTAATCTGTCCAATGGGCACTTGTCTGTTGCTTTGCTGGATGCATACTGCAGCAGCCAACCGCCATCAGATGAATGCCACAAGGAGACCTCCATGTCAACTCTGTTTTTGTAATGGGCTCGGTGGTTCTAAGCCGACAAGATGGTGACGGAGTGCGCATTGTCAATATTGCAGACTGCCACGCAGCTGGCAGGCAGACATTTATTTCTGCGGTTTGCAGTTCAGCCTATATACATCGTAATACGGCAGTCTGGATGTCATGGTCCCACCTGTGAGCAGGGTTAGTCATGCCTTAGTAATGTCTTATTCCCCCTTTATGAGTGATATCAGAGATGTTGTTATTTTCTTTTCATAGTACCAGTTTGAATCATGTTATATGCCTTTGTAATCCTGTTTAACTTGGCAACTCAGTTAACAACATAATGGCAATGTTTAAAGCAGATGTAGACCAATGATTGTTGTCAAGATAAGTTCTGAACACCTGGGCCTCACCCAGGTAATCCTGGAAGCCCATGTCAACTATCTACAACTGCTGGTTCTTTAATTGATCCTCCTAATGGTAAAAAGGACAGTTGAGAAACATACAATTAAAATAATGACGAGCGAGATGCTCTGTTTTCCCCATGTTACCCATGCTCCATTTACCTGGTTCAGGACAGCTATAAAAGCCATCATTTCATACTAAACCCTGCTTAGCTTTGTTTAACTTGGAAGTGATGCTTACCTGTCTCCAGTCGTCAGCAGCCTTCCCTTCGCAGCAGGAGTCCTCTCTTCGCAACAGCATCCGTACCTTCACAACAACAGGCTTCTCCTCACACCTACGCACTTCCTGAAGTTCCAATCTAGTATTTCCGATCTTCTCCTCAGTTACCACAGCACTTGTTAAAGGTGGGCAGCTTGCAATTCATCTCTCACAGTGTGCTTTCTTGCACTGGCAAAAAGACACGAGTCATCCCAAATAAGGTAACACAAGATTTTCTGTTTATTTTGGGATCTTGATCAGCACTGATTAATCAAACTCATCTAAAGCCAGCAATAATATTTGGATCAATCTCGGGACTGGAAATACATTACAGAAACATTGTACTTCTTGTAATAGCTGAGCCTTCCAGGATCTTGTGCTCATAATTGAGTTTTAATCCTTGTTTTCTTGATCAGAATCAGATTTTGGTGTTCTAAAGACTTTTGGGACAATTGAGAACTTTAATCTGATTGCCATTGCATATTTGCTTATGAACCTTGAACTCTTGAGACTACTGAAGGAATTAAAGTAGCTTTGTTGTGATTAACCCAGTTATTTTCTGGCAGTGAATTCCTTGTACACGATAATTCCAGTTCATGATAATTCCTAAATAATTCTTCAATCACACTGGAGAGTGTTTCTAGTGTGAATTATTGGTATGTTGATTTGACTTTAGAATACCAAAGATCTGATTAGTTTTTCCTCTTTGAAATTGTATTTTCATTACAGGGAAATCCGAGTCCAGATCCTTGTATCTGAATAACCCTGATTGCCAGTATCCTGTATCCAGAACCAGAATCCAGATATCTTGAGCCCATCAGTGACCAGAGTAGAGAAATCCAAAGGCACAGAAGTCCTGGTATTTCTCTCTTTCTCTCTCATTCGAACCCCCCCCTTTCCCTTGAAAGTCCTAGGGTTCCAGTGTGTTCTTCATTGCTGCCCTGTCAGTTCTTATTGGGAATCAGGGATTATCATTGCCCCATCGTAACCGCCTGGAGTTCAGGTGAGTGGCTCGCAACACTGGACATCGCAAGCACAGCAGTCTTTTTGCGACAGCCAACTTGGTGGTCTGGCAATCCAATCGCCAAACTCAGAATTGGGCCATTAATAAGTAAAGGTGAAGCTTTGAGCCTTTTGGAGGGCCACTGTTTTTCGTGGGTGGCCCTCAATAAAACAATTAAGGCTCTTAGATCACAGGTCCTCCAGGGATACTGCATCACAAATTTAAAACACTTTTAGTATCTCCTGCACCCTCAGGCACACTGTTCGATACAAGCACACATGTTTTTATGTTTCTTTTTCCTATGTCTGTCTGCGTTTAGAAATTAAAATGTGTTTCCTAGGTACGTTGTCACTCATGCGATGCCCCTGCCCAATGAGTGGGGCACCCTTGGACTTTGTCGGGCTATGTAGGAGCACAATCCTATGCAGCCAAGGTAGCTTCCCTCCCACAGGCACACTCTCAAATGACAGTGGAGAAGGCAGTCGTTATCTAGATCCTAATATCCTGGGCTGGCCCTGGAATGGGAAGTGGGTGGTTTCTGGTGTTCTTTGTCTTTCTTTGTCTCTGAAGCAAAATAGCTTTCTCACTATTGACAGAGAGAGGTACCGCTCAACCCATCATTGTGGAACATGCTTTTGACAATATACTCCACCCAGGGCACTGGCCAAATCAGTGGACCACTTATCTTAAAATCGGATGGCATACCGGATGCTGTTGTTCCCTTGGGCCCCTAAGTGCCATTGGGGGATATGGGAATAAATATGGCACAATGCAGTAGATGGACATGGGATCTTTGCAGCACTGGCCCTCTTTGGGGGTCTTGAGACCGATTGAGTGCCACAAGCTTGAGGTACACAGCACCTTCAGTGGAGCCCTGGCTCGCCATAGGGGATAACACGGAAACCAAAGAACACTGTAACAATTGTTTCGACTCGATGGCCCTGAGGTTTGGATGGGCAGGCCCTCCTCAAGCAGACCAGCAATACAGTCTCCTCTATCCCTGTTGAGAAAATAACATTTTGGGGCATATTTAAGAGCCCCTTGCACCATAATATCACCACATTAGCATCAATTTTGTTAGCTAATGTGGCAATATTATGGCAAAAACACTGCACAAGATTTACAAAGTGTCCCAATGCATTCATTGAACCACTGTGTAACCCCTTGCCCCCATTGTGCCAGCTCCATATCTAATGTATGTCAGGAGGGAGTTCCCCCATTAGGGGGGGCAAAAGAATTGCCCAAAGAAATCTAAGCTATTTCTTTGTGTCATTTTTTGGGGCATTTGTAACACCTGCTCAGGGCAGGTGTTAAAAGGGGGCACACCATTGGTTACAATGGGACCCTATGTTCTGTTCAGGGTTAGCGTAAAATTCTGATGCTATTGCCCCTACCATGTGCCATGGAGCACAACATTTTAAATATGGCGCACACATGGTGGCTGTAGGAGGGTACTAAGGGGCGCAAGGAAAGTGGCACTGCACTGGGCGCAGCACCACTTTCCTTAAATCTGCCACCTTGTGTTTCTGTGTCGTGCTAAGGTTTACTCCAGCCACCAAGAGCATGATCTTCAGGCCTCCTAGAGACAGGTGAATTTGAAACAGGATATTTCACATTACTTGGAGGCTAATGCTCGATGGAATGTAGTTTAGACTTATCTTTCTCCTATGAAAAAGAGCTTAGGGGCGTGCCCTCTTGTTCCTTCATCACTACCAGTGTCCTTAGCCTAGGGCAAAATCATGCGGTCCTCATCTCAGGCCATACTGCCCTCCGTCTCTTTCCAGGTCTCATAGCCTCTTAGCAACTTGTGGGACACCTGTGTCTTACAGTAGTCGAGGGTACCCATTCTGGGGCCTAGCAAGTTCACCCTTTACAGTCCCCCCAAATAAAAGGGGAAGTCATTGCCACTGGCCCTGGAAAGAGAGTCAAATTGAGTCCCAGAAAGCAGTTTTCAATGCACCACAGACAAGGATTTGTCCACAATGTGTCCCTTCTTTCTCTTCTGCTGTAACCTCTTTTTCCCAAAATGTCTCCCTTGTGCAAGGCTGTAAAAGTGGAGGTGGAGAGTTCAGGAAGGTGAACATATGCCAATCTTTTAATCAGCAGTGGCACACCCATATCGTCCGGAAGGACGTCGACCCACCACCTCAATATGTCAGAAATTGCTTGCCATTTACAGCTTTACATGAAAACAAACATTCTTACAGATTGTTTGTTTTCATACAAAAGCTGCAAAATCACCTGGCGCCACAAGAAAGCTCCATGGGCTGTATTGTGCTTGTGTCAAGCGGAGGCTCTCACAGTCCAGCCTTGCACACACACAATACATATCTGACATACTGCACTATGGTCAGACAATGCAGCAGGTCAAATAATGGAGCTTCAGGGATTTGTCAATCATGCATGCTCTTGCCTTATCAAAAGTCGGAATGGAGAAAAAAAGATGTACCAAAGAACCTTAAACCCTATTCCGAGTTTAGATTGGGTAAGGTCGTGGTACTGGCTCTTGTATCCTGTTAGGAGTTGGAGATCGAGGAGAAAGGAATAGTTGCCTGCCCTGAAGACAGAGTGCACACTCATGTCAAAGAGGAGCAGGTAAATGTTGTGTTTAGTGGCTTCCAACTTTATATGAGTGAGTGGTTCTGTGTCGGCAAGTGCATGTGTAATGTTAGCGTAACTGTGCCTGGAAATATGTGTGCATGTATGTTTGTGTGCTTAATTGCATGTTTAGCAGATGCATAGAAAATCATTGGCTAAAGTTTCTAATGGCAGAGGAAGCTAAGTAGTCAGGATCCTAGGCAGCTTCTGACACCTATGTTATGTTTTGGAACAGAAGCAATGACAGATATGAGCCGGGCTGTAGGGAAAGAGTTCGACATTGCGCGCAGGACACTGCAGGTGCTGTGTAGCATATTGCTCTTGAGGAATACTACATTCTGCTTCAAGCTCGCACTGCACAAAACATTACGAGTTGATTGAGACACCAAAGTGGACAGATCACCGTTAACATGGTGCCTTTTTTAATATTGTGCACATAGTTTATTGCACATATCCCACAGATAACGGTGTATAATGCGTTGAGCAGCTATTAACTTCTACAGCACAGCATAGCGAGTTTAAGGGACACTTTAAACTGCACAATCAATGTACATATGTGGTGCTCACAACTTGTTTCTTCTTTCTATCACAATACATGCTGATGCATGTTGCTTATTACAGACATCTTTTACCTCATTCAGCATAGAGCCTGCACTTTTGCACTATGCAAAACCATGCTATACACAAGTCATCCTGTGGTCTATCTCTAATGAACAGTCTAAAGTGGGCACACGCACTACACTAAGCTACAGAAGACAAAGCACATGGCGTAATATGCATATATTAAACACATCACAATCTACACATAACGCACAGAACAATCATAGTGATGTCTGCACAGCAAAACGCCATTTACAAACCTTTGCATTTTCTCTGTCTTGCACAGAGGAAACACTGCATGCTCCATGCAGTTCTCACAATGCTCACAGAAAATGCAGTGTACATAAAGCAGATGATGCACACTAAGCTTTATTTAATATATGTAGCACACCTTGGTGCTGTATTTCACTGTCCACACAATATACACCAAGGCCAGTACTCCAGCTGAACTCTAGCGAAAATCGCTGTACACACTAAGGGCCAGCTGTAGCAAACATTTGTGAGTCGCAAATGGCCCGAATCGCTATTTGCGACCTCGCAAAATCTGAAATGGGATGCAAAAATCCATTTCCGAAGTGCAAATGGCGATGCAAGCCATTACCGACTCGCAAAATTTGCGACCTGATTTTGCAACAAGCAAATAGGAAGTCGCAATTTGCGAGTGGCAAACTGAGTCGCAAATTGCGACTAGTCGCAAAAAGCCCATTTTGCACATCCAGATTACCACTGATTTAGAGCAGGTGGTAACCAGAACCAAAGTATAAAAGGAGAGCCAAAAGGCATCTGGGTTACTCAAAATGGCTGAACTGTATGTGATAGCATGGAGGAGGAGAGTCCACGCCGCCCAGCAGAGGAGGAGGAGGCAGAGACAGGAGAGGATATACCGAACCAGGCAGACACTATTCCAACAAACTGAGGAGGAGATTTATGACAAATATAGACTCAGCAGTGCAGCAATTTTAGAATTAATTCAACTACTTAATTCGCAGCTTGAATGACAGACAATGCGCAGCAGGGCCCTCCCTACACATGTTTAATTGCTATGCTCACTGCACCGATTGGCCTCGGGTAGCTATCAGGGGGTGATCGCAGTAGTAGGTGGGGTATCCCAGAGTTCACTCTCACGATTCTTCAGATCATCCCTAGATGCCATACTCACACACATGTCCAGATATACATACCTACCCAGGATTGAGGCAGAAATTAACAGCACCAAGTTGGACTTCTACAGAATTGCAAACTTCCCATATGTAATAGGGTGTGTGGAAGGGACACAAATACAAATTTTCCCTCCGGCAAAGAGGACATTTGGCATGTTAAAGGCAAGATTCAGGTGCCTCCACAAAAGTGGAGGTGCACTCTAGTATGCCCCAGAAACAGCATTCAAGATTGTCGCCGCCTGTGCAATCCTACACAACATTGCCACCAGACGTGGGCTACATCTCACCCCTGAAGAAACAGATTTGGAGGATGAGGAGCAAGAGCTACCTCACCGACAGCCTGGGGATAGAAGCATTGCAAATCAAGGCAGACAGAGACGGAACCACATTGCAACCCAATACTTTGGCAGGTGCGTAGCAATTGTCACCACACTCACTGATGTCAGACACACATAGCCCAGTTGTGTAGTGAAACAAACAAAACCTTTTTATTACTAAACTATATGGGGAAAGAAAAGTGCTGTCTGTCACAGTCTGTAATTGTCCAAATGTGATGAAGACACATTATAAGTCATGTGCCTCATGAACCGTGCTCTATGGTGGCTCACACCCTCCTCATTGAGCGGCCAGCATGGCTCATCCCTGGTGGATCCCCTGACCCCTGCCGTGCACTACCACTCCGTAGCACACAGGACTCACTGGCAGACACGCTACTGATGGTAGACCCCTCCTCACTGTCCTGAGGGGTCTCCCCTGTGCTCCTTGCAGCCTGCCTACTTTCCATCAGGTCCACAGCATGGCTGATGTGGCCAAGTCCCCGCGCCACATCGTCAGCAAAGTGCCCAAGTTCCACTTGTAGGCTTACTGTCCATCTAGAGAGGCCTGTAGTATTGGTTGCAAGACGCCCAATGGATGTAGCCAGGCGGTCAAATCGTGCCGCTGTGTGGTGCTCCCTGCGCCTTGCATGTTGTCGGTCTGCCACAAGTTCAGTCACCAGATGGCGGATGGCCTGTGTGAGATCCCCCAAATGATCATTCATTCTGGTGAACTGACCGTTCACATCCGCCAGCCCATTGGTCATGTTGCTCTGCATCCTGTTGAGGGTTCTTGTTATTGTCTTTAATTGTCTATTTTGCAGGCGCTGACCATGGATGATGGATGCCTCCAAGCCCTCAAAGCCTGCATCCCCTACCTCCTCCTGGGGCACCAACTGAACTCTGCGAAGGCGTCTGCGCATTCTTCCTGCTGCTGGCTCTGATTGCCTCTCTGTGGGGCTGGGCCCTGGGGTTGTGTCTGCTGCCCCCATTTCCTGGGCATGTTCCTCAATGGACCCTGGTGTTGTCCTGCTGGGCCCAGCAATTTCAGCAACAGCCTCCTGCAGTGTCTCTGGCCCATGCTCTCCTCCCTGCCTGGTGTCGCTGCTGGGGGTGTCTTGTGGGAGACCTGTGGGTCATAGGAGATACACTGTCAGTCTCTCACATCTTTTTTATGCCCCAACATTTGCCTATATTCTGACTACTGTACTACATTTCCCATAGTGCACTATCCTAGAGGTTGCTAGACTGGAATGGAGCTAGTCTGGTGGTGCCTGCTGCTGTGTACTGGGAGAGTGTGTATACTGCATTTGTGGGTGTCAAAGCATATCTCATGGTACTCACTTTTGGATGTCCCTGGCGCTGATCTGTCCACTTCTCCCATGCCAATGACGGCCTCTGGCTCAAGTGTCTGCTCAACCATTGCTTCCATGGCTGTGGGTGGTGGGACGGTGGATGGGCCTCCTCCGGTACCCCTCATCTCTCTCAGCCGCTCTGCAACCCTCTCCTTCGTCCTAGAGCGCAGGTCAAACCACTGTTTCATAATTTCCTCAAGGGTGCGGAGGCTCACCCCTATGGCATTTATCTTTTCCTGGATCTGCTGCCATATCATTTTATTTTAAGTGTCTGGGACACTCATGGCTGCCTTCCCAAATAGTTTGTCGTGGTGCAGGCAGCATTCTTCCATCAGCACTTCCAGCTCTTTATCTGAAAATATCACCTTCCTTCTACTGCCAGCACTTCCTGTCTCCTCCATTGTAGCAGCAGCTCCTGTCTCCTGGGTGTGGCACAGCAGTTTGGAAAGGGTGTGGTCCTCCCTCCTTCCAGGTGTATTTGATGACTTCCTGGTTCTGATGTCATCACCAAGAGCCAGGAAGTGGGTTTTCAAACTGTTGTGCAGCACCTTCAGGCAATTTGTGAGTCAGTTGCAATTTGCAACACCCGTCTCGCTAAAAGCGAAGGTCGCAAATTGCGTGCGACACCTATGTGATGCGCAAATAGGTATCGCAATTATTTCATGACTTCGATTTTGCGATTCAGAAATAGCGATTCGCACTGAGTCGCTATTTCCGATTCACAAATTTCACCCTACCTTCATCTGGCCCCTAAATGAACATAGCCCACTCTGCGCATAGCTCTCCCAGCATACATAAAAAATAGATGCGTTCATCCCACATACCCCACTTAGCTATCACACACTACTGCACCTCGCAGATACACTCAACAGTTCCCGAAAGCTGGACAGAGCACAATAACACATCCAGTGTAGCAAGCTCTACATACAACAGTAAATTATTCAATTTTGACTCCGGACTGGGCCTTTGCCAGTCTGCCTAGCTTTGAAATGGGGCACATATTGATTGGACCAGATTAGGACCTTGGCGGATGGGATACTCTGTCACAAAGGTAATGGATATCCCGTCCGCCATTTCACAAGTTCCATCGGATATAATGGAACTTATAATATGGTGGATGGGATATCTGCCACGTTTGTGACCGAGTATCCCACTTGTCAAGGTCATTATTAGGCCCATTGTCTTGTATTGACCACACATATGTACACTTCTACACACAATATGTGCTAAAATGGACGCTCAGGTGCAGGCAGCAGCTTCACGAGGCCCGGCTTCACCTCACAACCACTTTAGACTGCCTTCTCAGAAGAAACCCGGCTCTGGTGACTTTGGGCATCAAGATATTCTTTCTAGGACACTGAAGCCATCAATAGCACTTAAAAAGAGCCAAAGCACCGGGTTACTGGAGTCAGTGCCCTGTGTGTTGTGTATTGTGCTTAATTACTGGCTACCCCGGGTTGACCCTTTGGGTATAATGTGCACAGTGCCTCATCTCCCCTGCTGTAGAAGGGGCACTGGCGCCGCTGTCCAAGGGCCTCTGCCATTTAATATGTGTACTGCACCATCTGTGCACTGAAGTTAGCACAGATCATTTTTTGGGCATCCTCGTAAGGTGGCCTAATGACATTTTAGATCAGAGGTCCAGGTATAGGCAGTGACACTCGATCTGCTCCTCATAGCTTTGGTAGCACTGTAAATAAGCAGTTTTGTGGGGAAAATTAACAAACTGAGCAAATGTCCTTCTCGTTACCCATGTGCCATTCTCATACTTTAGCTGCCACCATCTATTTTGATCCATTGTTTTTTTAACCTGCCATTTCAACATTTCTCTTCCAGAAGCCCTCCTCCATAGTGCTGGGGCCCTACTAGAAGGGCGGCTGCACCTGGGTGTATGAATTTGTGCCCCACAACTTTAAATGGTCACAAGCCATCCCTCTTTCAATATTACATGACTCTTACACCCTCCTTTCATAGCAGGGTGGGCCATTTTAAAAATGGCAAAATTAGCCCTGCCTCTACCTGACACTGATTGCTGTTCCTTCTCTCCTCGACTTCAAATGGAGACCCTGATGTGACTAGTGTCAGAGGTCTGCCTTTTCCACTTTGTACCAAAAGCAAGGCCATGCCTATGCTTTTCAATAAATTCACAGTTTATCAGCCAAGTCAGGTTTCTCTCACTGCCCTGTCAAGAAAATTTAATTTCATTCAAACAGGCCTAATTTTGAGGGATAACTTTAATCTACTTACTTGTCAGTGAATTAACAACTTGACCAGCAGCACAATAGTCTAAAGCCTAAAATTCATTAAGGGCTTCCTTGGGGCAACATCATCAATAAAAAACACGTATGTGAATTAGACCAAAAATGACCAAATTCATATTTTATTTGCACTCTGGGCCTTTACAAACAGAGGGGAAAAGTGACGTTAATCATTACCTCACATTGTGCCAATTTAAAATTAATATTTTAGGGCAGCTTTAACCCAAAGAAAGTATACAGTAAAACCCCATTTTAGTAAAGCCTAGTAAAGATGATATGGGGATATTTCTTTTTGGTTGTCTAATTGAACTATAAGGTTTGCAAAGGCCATAACCAATTTATTCAAGTTCTCATTTGTGACAGACTCACATTGTGCAAATACTGGATTGAGTTAGGCAGTACTTCTTTTGAAAGCTTCACTTGCAGAAGAGGCTACTGCTTTGAGTTGGATGAGGGACTACTTTTTGAGTATTTGTTCAATGTTAAAAACTGGGTGATTTTCCTTTTTGGTTTAAGCCTACACCCCAAACGTAAGTAACAAGTGTAATTTGATTGATCCAGCACACCACAACATATTTATAGATGTGCCAAGTGGCTGCAGTTAGATTTCTAATACTTTGTGTGGGTGTTAAGTTTGTGACCCTAAACGTAACACAACAAAATAAGGGCATTACAACAAAGAACATATGCACTCAAAGCAAGCAAAACCTTGTGGGTTTGTCAATTGTTGTTAGAAATTGCTCTCTAATTGGCAGAGGTGTGTACTCTTCCACGCAGGGACCACAATCCCAGTCAGGGTAAGAGAGATACTCTTCCTAAATTAAACAGTGCTCACCCCTGCTAGCTTGGAACAGAGCAGTCAAGCTTATCTTAAAAGGTAATGTGTAAAGTATTTGTGCAACACTTAGCATAGTAAAAAACTGTGAAAACAGCACACAAAAAGAATCCATTCCAAGTTAGCCAACTATTTCTTAATTTAATTAACAAAATAAAACGAAAAATGACAACAATCCAATAAGCAGTACCTGTAGTACTTAGAAGCATAAAGCTCCAACCAGGGCTATCTGCAAGGCTAGATGGGGGCGAAATCCAAAGTTCAGGCCAACAGTGATGCAGTGCAGGCCAGTTACAGGGATCAACCTTTTCCCACTGAAAAAGTATCTTTGAATAGATTGTTGAGTGGACATTGAGGATCCAATGCGAGGAGACGATGCGAAGGCGACACGTCGGTTCAGATCCATGCAGTCAAGTGATGCATTATCGTCGTACTGCGAGGTCATCAATGAGATGTTCTCGAGGTGCAGTGTTGAACCCTTTACTATGAAGGTGATGAGTCATCATCTACCAGCACAGTGAGTGATGCAAAAGGAGATGCGCAGGGACCAATAGAGATGTGTTGATAAAAAGCTGCGCAGTGAGAGATGCAAATTCCTCAGCGGCAGTGTTGATACATTGCATTGAGGAGGGATGCAGCAGTCCTGATCAGCACAGTGGTGGTGATGCATCAACATCAATATTTGCAGTACAGGAAAGCCCACTTCCCAGGGACCAGGACTGGATTGGCGCCACCTGACAGGGCAGTACTGAAAGACAGCAGAGGCCGGATGTAAATTACATACCTCAGCTCCCTTTGTGTGTGACTATCTAGAGAGAATGTACAAAGCTCAGATGTCAACCAACCCTGTTGTGCATTCGTAGCAGGTAGCAGGCGCACAGGGCTTAAGAGCAGAAAAATGGCAACTTTACCAAAAGTAGCAACACAAAAGAATGATGGATGGCGTGCTGAATCTTTGTGAACACTCACCCCCAGTCACAGATCGGGGTTTAATCCATCATTTGTTTTCTCACCATTCCAGTTTGGACCCAACCACATGCAAATCAGTCTTGACCATGTTCCCCCATGGGAACAGCCCAGCTCGAACTGCCAGGCCAGGACTTCCCTGGACCAGAAACAAGCATCCCGGGAGTGGTTTCAGGGTTTCACTCTTCATCATCCAGGCTAGCTTGAATCCAGTGGCATAGTGGGCACGGAACCCACATCTGGGCATACACTTCCCACTTAGGGCAACTTTAGCAATGAAAAAGGATGAGGGTTGGAGTGCTGAAACTTTTCAAACACTCTCCCCGTCACAGATCTGGGTTTAATACATTGTTCTTTTGCTCACCATGACACCCCAGTTTGGACCTATCCATGTGCAAATCAGTATTGACCCTGTTCCCCATGGGACCAGTCCAGCATGAGCTGCCAGGCCAGGTCCTTCCTGGACCAGAAACAAGCATCCTGGGACCACTTCTGGGCATACCGTTCCCACTTAGGACAATTTTAGCAACTTTCCTAAAGTGGCATTTTAAAAGTTGTAACCATAAATCCAACTTTCAAATTAAAGAAGATGTATTATTACAAGTCCATATGTACCAAGCAAAACAGTCCTACACCTTATCAGTCAGGAATTACACTTAATAAATGTATTAAGGAATCCCCAATGCTATCCTATCAGAGGGGTAGTAGTGAAATTAATCTGGGAGTTCTTCACTAAAAGTAAAACTAAAAACTATATGTCCTGCTTTTTACTTACACTGCAGTCTGCTTAATGGGCTACCTAGGGCCTCCCTTAGTGGTACCATATGTGTAATAAAAGGGGAGTTTAATGTTTGACTAGGGGATTTAAATGCCAAGTCCGCACGGCAGTGAAACTGCACATATAGGCTCTGCAATAGCAGGCCTGAGACATATTTAAAGGGCTTCTTAAGTGGGTGGCACAATCAGTGCTGCAGGCCCACTAGTAACATTTAATTTAGAGGCCCTGGGCACATATAATGCACTTTACTAAGGGCTTATAAGTATATTAAATATGCCAAATAAGGGTAATCCAATGTTGCCAGACTTAAAGTAGGGAGCACACACACTTTATCACTAGTTAGCTGTAGTAAAGGGCCCAGAGTCCTAATGCCAGCACAAATGAAGTCAGCAAACCAAGAGGTCAGAAGGCAAAGGATCAGGGGGAACCATGAGAAGGATGCCAGATCTAAAACTGACAATAGTCAAGAAGTAAATTAGATAGGCCACTTGTGGCTACACCAATGTTACCATATTTTAGGGGAGTGAGCACATGCACTTTAGCACTAATTAGTTCTGTAAAGTCCCCAGAGTCCTAAAGCCAACAAAAGCAGATCAGCAAAAAGTGAGGCAAAGCAGGCACAAGGTTTGGGGGAAGACCACTCTGCAGTTGTCAGGTCTAACAATGGTTAATTTGAAATGCTTTTCCTCTTTGTTATGTACTTGGGAATGCTTTCTTTCCCATGAAATAATTTGGAATTATTGAAATGTCTCAACATAGTGTATTCTCACCATCTACTACCTTAATATGCATTACCTTGCATGCCAAAACAACGCGGTCTGAACAACGAATCTGTCTGAACCAAGTACACCTTTATCAAGCATGCCACTACCATGTATATTCATAGAGATACATTGAAACTACCGTTTCCACGCATATCTTTATCGTGCATACCTTTGCCACGCATACCTTTACTACACTGTATTATTGTACACGTATAAATGTGTTTTAGCATTGGAAATGTGAAAACAATGTAATTGAAAAAATTATTTTCTTCTATAAAATTAACAAAAGTATGCCAACGCTGTAATAGAACTCAAAGCATATTTTTTTTTACTAAACTTTATAAAAAAAAATAATACAATAAATGTATAACTTAGGGGTTGATTACAAGTCTGGTGGTGCTAGGACTGCCAGCCCCATGGTGGTGGTTGGACTGCGGTGGCTGAGGCAGTCTGACTGCCGCATTACAAGTTTGGTGGACGGACCTGCCTAAAGACCGCTGTCCTGACGGGGTGACAGCAGTCGGGCTTGTAAACACCTATGGTGGCACTGAACTCAGTGCTTCCTGGCTGATTACAACCCCTCTTTCTGCCAGCCTTTTTGTGGTGGAGATCCCAGCTTGAAAAGGCTGGTGGAAAGCCAATGCCGGAGGCAACAAGGGGAGGCTTCTGCACTGCCCATGCCCAGCACTGTCGGAATGCCCACTGCCCTCACTGCAGACAGTGTGCATTCTGATGGTGCTAGTGTGTTACAATAGTGACCTCAACTCCCTTAAGGAGCTGAGGCCAATATCCTAGCATTGTGCCTGGCAGGAATGTGTAATACAATGTTCCCGCTGGTCCACCCAACAGGACACTTGCAATACGCTTGGGGGGAACATCACCATCATGGTGGCGGCATCCTCCTTGCAAGTTTGGGGGCCCGTAGTGGGACTGCCACACTCATAATGAGGCCCTCAAACAAATGCATCTCAAGTGATCCCGTTACCACAGTAGTCCTTTGTTTATTTTAATTCTAAGGAGGCAGCCAGTCCAATACTAAAATAACTGTCTTTCTATGTGAGGAACTCTAATAAACAATTGTTTTAATCCATAAAAAATAAATGCATGTTCTGTCCAAATATAATACAAGTTCAAATGTGCATTCCAAAACATGTTTTTGTTTGAAATAAGGTATACCAGTGACAAATCATATGAAATGAGCTGACCACCACTTTATGACCAGTGGTACACACGCCTCTCTTACTT